>NC_090646.1:460930464-461236806 GCF_040937935.1 Hyperolius riggenbachi
AGTTAATATTTTACCCTTTAATTGTATCACAGCAAGGGGGGAAAAAATCATGTCAAGAAAGATACATGCACTCAAACAGCAGTTTAAATGGAATGCTACTTTCATTTGTCTAGTCCACTCTTTAAACCTTAAACTCCAGGCAGACAGTTAAATGTACATGTAAAACACAGCATCTGTAAAAAGACCTGTGTAAAAAAAGATTTATTTTTGTGTGTGCAGTCACTGTTGCCATTTCTACAGCAACACATAACATATAGCATCAGCTGGACCGGACTCCTTTCTCCTGTGCAGCCCGGTTACCCTTTTTCAGTCTTCTGAAAGGTCTGCAGCTGGTCAGTCAGATGGAAATAATTCTGACTCCCATGCAAATTTAATTCAAATTGTGAATTGTACACAATTTTGATCGGTCCAATTCCAAGCTGGATACAATTTGCATGCATGTCCGAATGCTTATACCCCATTGAGCATCTCTAGAATTTACACTGGAGGCCACGGAATTTGTGAGTTTTTTTTTAATCAAAAAGTTAAATACTTACTGCCAGGAATATAGCAGCTAGTTATGATGTTGGGATAATACAGGAATATATTTTCATTTTTCTATCTGATGTGTATTATGTCAGAGATGTAGGTATGCCAGGCTGGCAGTTGGCTTCATGGAGTTCCTGTATGTACATGTAAATTAACTCTATCATTGTCTGCTTCTAATTAGGAAACACTTAAGAGCAGGGAATGCTAAATGGATTTGCTAGCCTCTGGCAAGGAAATGGCTAATTAATCAATAGCCAGTCAGATCCTTACCTTTGATCTGCTAGGAAATAATGTCACCAATGTGTTGTCACCTGTAACCTGGAGTAGGGAAGTCTTTTGTTGTGTGTGTGCTATAATACAATTTACATGTGGAAGTTAGATCTCTGGGAATTAAATGATGTCTGGAAATTTAATTAAAACTAGTTCCCCCCTTCCAAACGGGCTTGCAGCCTCAAGCCAAATCTCCCTGCATAAAAAGCAGGGGCAGATACCTAAAATCAGTCCGCTCCTGACGGTAGCTGAAGCTGGGTGGACTCCCGGTCCAAGCTAAGTTGGCTCCTGGTCCAACCAGAACTGTGTCCGTCCTCAAAAACCAAGTCCAAGGTTCTTCTATCTTGATCCCTGTTTATTTTGGTAAGCAAATAGGTTTGTGTGTATCTTCGTAACTTTTAACCTTGCAACTTTTATTTTGTAACTTTTACTGTTTTTGTAAATCTTTTGTATATATTATTTTCTGCATTGTTCCACTTTTTTCCTGGAATATTAAATCGTTATTTAATAAGTTTGACTTCTGCTGTACTAAACTAACACCCATAGCCTAGAAGAGACTGAAGGGTAACTGTGTATAAGTCCATGCCTGATTGTATGATTGAGCAACACTACCGTATAAGATTGTAATTGCATTGTGTGTATGGGGCACTTCTGCGCTCGACAGCAGAGTGGGAAGTCTCGGAGTGGCTAACAGTATCGTTCGGAACGACTGTTAGTGGTTTTGCTTCACTACAGTGTAAGATTGCAATTGTGCGTATGTGTGGGGCGTTTGTCATACGTTGGCCTAAAGCGCGCAGCTGACCCAACGTACGAAAACGCCAGTGCGAGTCGCTCGACAGCAGAGTGAAAGTGTCTAGCAACAGCTAGTGGTGGCAGTGAGAAGTGTTTGAGAGGTCACAGCCTTGTGGTAGCTAGACTAAGGCTGCTTCCCCTCTCGATCAGGTCAAACCCGCAGTCAGGAACCGTCTCTGCAGGTGCGCCGCGGGGCCGGTCCCTGACACTTACCTCGGCAGAGGGATGCTCCCACGTTCTTCTTTATACTCCTCCTGGACACTGGGGAGGAACCCCTGGAACCTTGTGGCAGTGGTCCTGTACATAAACGAGCGCAGCTGCACTGTGCTTAGGCAGTAGGACGAATCCGCTTGTGCTTAGGCGGAAAAAGCTGAGCCTGAATGGGTCCATGCTGAGGACACAGCACTGGAACGGACTTTAAAAATTGGAATACTAACATTTAAATTTCTACATAATCCAGGCCCCAGATACCAGAAGGATTTGTTGCTCTGGTGTCACACCTACCATAACCTCAAATCAACAGGAACTAAACAGTTCACCACTCCCAAAGTCCAACTTAAACATTTTGGAACCAGAGCCTTCTGTCATGCTCACCCTACCCTTTGGAATGCCTTGCCACACCCAACCAAGACTGCTCCCTGCCGGGAGGTGTCTAAATCAAAACTGAAAAGCCACCTGTTTAGGCTGGCATTTATGATCACACAACTTTTTCCACTGTAACACATTACACACTGCAAATATATACTGATCTGAGACTAGCCTATGCACTTTGGTTCCTACAGGAGAAAAGCACTTTGCAAAGGTTTTGTGGTTGATGATTGCCGGCTGAATTCAGTGACATTACATACATTTAATGAAAAGAATCACTTCTCAAACTGGCTATGCATGAATATCTATTTTCTCATTCTAAATTAAGCACACAATCAGAGCAAAGTCCACTTAAACTTCAGCAGTGCTATCACAGCTAGGAAGGCACACCGCCAGACTGATGAAGCTCAGCAAGTCTTATCTACTTGAGATTTAGCAACAGTGGTCAATGGATTCAAATTTTTTTTAATCACTGGAATAACAGTTTATATTCCTTAGAGAACCAAATAAGCAGCATTTCTTTACAAGATAAACACATGCATATTTCTAAAAAACTAGGTTGAAGGAGAATTAGAGCAAAACTGGCGAAAAGTCAAGCAATTGCTCAGAGTGACCAAGGAGAATCCTTGACCTGGGCCTCTGCTTCACATTTGTACCAGTGGATTGACGCTCATCTCCCTTATAATGAATGAATGAATGTAATGATTTAGATAAAGCTCTGTTCATAAGAAGTCCTGTGTGAGACTCAATTCGCTTCAGAGCTGAACTGTGATCAATAAGGCCGATTTACCTCGAGCTGCTTGGTTACACTGTTGTACTGGTCCAAGCCCTATCCCATAGAGCCAAATCAATCCCTACCATGCACTGAAGAGGACCAACAGTCAGAAACAGGCTGTCTGCATGTTGGGGTGATGTGGCTCTGTAAAATTTAAAGCTATAGGCTTGCTATGCACCAGCGATTCTGGATGTACCGGTAAGCTTGGCTTCAGGGGCATAAAGATATAATCTGCATATTCAGCAGTGTGCATTGTGAATTATCGCAAGTACCTTCTGTTTTAAGAAGGAGAATCTCACTAAGTATTGCTTTTTAGTGGGAGGGCTTTTCGGTCTCTTTTAGTCCTCTATACTTCCTAGTGGTTTTGGATCACCCCAAACTGCTTGGTTACTCTGTAATGTGTAATTCACACTTTGTTCGCGTCTGTCCGCTTTTTCTCAGCACATCAATGTTAAGGCCTCGTTCACATCATACGCGCTTCCGTGCGCATTTGGAAGAGCGTTTGATGTTCTGAAACGCGCATAGACAGCCCTTCTACCGTTCACATCTACTGCACTGTGCAGCAGTACGATGCGCTAGGAAGCACTTGCGTAATGCTTCCTGCATTTTGCCCACAAGCGCAGAGCTGATCCCATCACTGTTAATGGATGGGATCAGCAGCTCAGCGGCGCAGATGGCGTGCGATCGTACGTGTTGCGTTCCGATCGCACGGCCATCTGCGCTGAAGAGAGGTGAACGAGGCCTCACAGATACATGTTGCTGAAAATAAGCGGACTGAAGCGCACTGGTGTGAATAAGGCCTAAAGCTGATTTAGGACATCTAGCTCTGGGAAAAGCCAGGACCAGTGAGCAGTCCCATGAGTGCTTTCTCTCTGCATGGAGGGGGGAGAAGCACGTCATCCTCATCTGAAGATACACACACACACTATATTAAACTTGGCCGTAGTGGGTGATAAAGACCAGCATGTGTACAGTGGCCACTAGAGGTCTGTTGAAGATCCAGCATGCCAGTTCTTTAGCGAGCCCAAGCACCATCCAATCTCATTGCTCTCACCACTCAGCGGGAAATGCAATGTCGCTTACCCCTTGCACCCCCCCCCCCCCCATCCGCCTCCATAGCACAGCCTAGAGGCTAGCGACGCATCTCTACAGCGGAACTGCACTGGCGCCAAAGAGAATGTATACTGATCCCTGCCGGGCGACTGAAACGCTTTGGCGTGTATGAGGCTTTAGAGCAGGGGCCAGGAACCTTTTTGGCTGAGAGAGCCATAAACGCCACAGATTTTAAAATGTAATTCTGTGAGAGCCATACAATATGTTTCAAACTGGCACAGTGCGCATGTTCACGTCCCTATTGCCATGGTTATGTGTATACAGTTGATACTCCGGGCAGTGGAAGTGTCAGACACGTCTTCAGCTTCTCTTGGGTTTCAGCAACATCAGCAATTTCCACGAGAGCCAGACAGGAGAAATACCGACTAACAGCTTTTACAATTAGCTAGCTGATTTGGGAGTTGATTCACTTTGCAGGACGAGATCCCTGCACTTTGGGCCAATAGGCTGCCTGTCAAGTGACAGGCAGCCTATTGGGACAATCAAAGTGTCCTACAGCGTCACTGGAACTGATAGGACCCAGGGTGGGACAATTGGAGCGGCTGTTAGTTTTTGGGGGGAGCACGAGTATAAGTTAGTAGTGCATGCTACAGCAGTCGTGATTATAAGTTAGTAGTGCATGCTACAGCAGTAGTGTGCCTTCTCTGAAAATGTTACTTGCTCTGTCACACTAAGCTGCGCTGCTTGAGCAGTGTAGCTTAGTGAATCAACCGCTACTGATTTGTCTGTGAGCCAGATGTAGACGTCAAAAGAGCTACATGTGGCTCCTGAGCCATAGGTTCCCTAACACTGCTTTAGAGAGACATGAAAACTGCTAGATTGAGGAAAGGGTCTTGTTTCAGCTAGGAGGGACCTGTTACCATAGTGATAACTCAGCTGGAAATGGTAGTGTCATTAAAATGTTTACTTTACAGAAAGCTGCCTTTGACCACTTTGCCTGTTCTGTGATCCTTTCCTATTCAACATCACTAAAAGCTGCAAACTGTACACAAGCATGACTTGGTCATAGACATCATGCGGCGCTTCATTAATCATGTCTAATGGATGAAATGTTCCAGACAGTCTCTTGTTTCCTGTACCAAGCAATTACATTAGCACACAGTGCCATCCTCCTCTGTAATGGCCCATACTCACGAGGGACTTTTGTCGCCTCAACACGCGGCGCGCGCGTGTTGCGGCGACAGGTCGCCCGTGAGTATGGGCCGTCGCACGCGCGCGCGCCCCCGAACTGTCGCCCGTCGCTATGTCGCCATGCGATTGAAACTTTCAATCGCATGGCGACAGTCGCCGCTGCCCCCCCGCCGCAACTGTCGCTAGTCCGCGTGAGTACGCAGACTAGCGACAGCAACCTCCATTGAGGTTCACAGACCTTCCGGTGAGCTTCCGGCGGGGGGAGGAGGAACGTCAGCGACAGCTTCCGCCTTGCCGCTGGTCCCTCTTCCGCATGTGTACGCGGAGGGACCTGGCGAGAAGCTGTCGCCGGCCTGTCGCCCACACGCTCACGTGTGCTGGCGACAGGCGAGTTTTGCAGCCCGTGAGTACGGGCCATCAGTCTGTACAGAGGTGGTATACCACAGAAATGGCACAATAACTAATACAGGGTTTAACAAAAACATTCATGTTACAAAAAAACAGGAGTGGAAAGAACCCTGTAGGAGCAGTAGGTCCCTGCATGGTTTTGACATTTTGGTTAGCAGATATGCAAAATACTCATAAAACAACCGCCACCAATATTTGTAAAGCACTTTTCTCCCGTGGTTGATTGGTAAATTTCGATACAGAGGAAGAATTGTACAAGTCCACAAATGCCAGGCTAAACAGGTGGCTTTGCAGTCTGGATTTGAAAAAATCCAGGGATGGGGCTGCCTTTTTTGGGTGTGGTAGGGAGATCCAAAGGGTAGGGGCAGCATGACAGAAATCTCTGGTTTCAAAGATTTTGAGGTGCACTCTGGGAGTGACCAAGTTTATGGATACCTGCTTATTTTAAGATCTAGCAAACCTACCACCTTTTATTCAGTACTGCTGAGAATAGTAATGCCAATACTATTACTGTTATTACTATCAAGAATGTATAATCACTACCCTGTTAAAAAAAAAAAAATAAGGTACAGTGAAGGGTTATTTATACCTTCATGTAAACTTTAGTCCTAGATAAGTTGGATATTCAATTATCACTCAATTGTTTCTTTTCAATAAACATTACGATCAAAATTATGATCGATATTACAATCGATATGATGATCAGTTATTTTACAACCAACTTTAAACCAACATTGCTTCTACAACGCATCTGGTATCCCTCTATACTACTCATCTGATTTGCTGCCACTCAGAAAGATCTAAAGCCTCGGACACAAATACAAGGCATGGTGCCCGGAAGGTATCGGGACTCCCTCAGGAGAGAAGTCGAGGCAGAGGCAAGCAACAAGTTCTGTTGCTATGCAGGGGTAAGAAGGGGAGTGTCAAGGCGAGTGGGAAGATCAATGCCTTTGGGCAGAACTTAGCGAAATTGATCCGCCAGCTGGAACGCCTCACCAAAGTGAAGGATTGGGTGAGAAGCCAACACCCTAGAAGCCCCACCTTTTGTCCAACTGCTAGAAACTTTGGCCAAACAGGAGATGAGATCACTATTTCATACTATTAGACAAGACAAATAACATTTATATCGCGCTTTTCTCCTGGCGGACTCAAAGCACCAGAGCTGCAGCCACTAGGACGCGCTCTATAGGCAGTAGCAGTGTTAGGGAGACTTGCCTAAGGTCTCCTACTGAATAGGTGCTGGCTTACTGAACAGGAATTACCAGTGTAGATTAGTAGGACCCTAGGATGCATTATGTATGCAGACACTGCAAGTAGGAAGCCCAGTTCAGGTTTTTTTTATGCATTATCACAGGCAAACAGATAATTCTATTTACGTATGTGAGTATAATTAACCCTTAAAATAAAGAACCGTAAACCTGTGTTATTTTGTTCTACTGTCCTCCAAATGTGCTCTCCCATTATACAGTAATACAATCCAGAAAGCATTTTTACCAAGATGCACTAGCACTGGCAGCAGAAGAGTTAAGCAGCTAGGAGAGCAGCTAGCATTGAAGAATGGGCTTGGCAATGAACTTCAGATAAACCCTGCAGGGAAGATGCACGTGATCAGCAGTTTACAGTGCCTGGGAGCTGTTACATACTAATCTATGACTCTGTTTTATAACTGTGATTCAGAAATGATCTCCTAATAAGTACAAACTGTAATACACTGTTGTAAGTGCAAGAAATACAAGGCAAGGGAGAGCTACATTAAACTGTCAATTAAAACAAATTCACTATCGGAAGGAATAGATGAAGCTTTTCATAGCACTTTGACAGACAAATGAAGTACAAATATGTATGCTAATCTGACATCTCTTTCAGTCTTGCATTTAAGCAGTCCCTTACAGGCTTCACAGATGGGAAAATGACCTTGTTTTTTCCACTGCAAAGTGCATTTTGACCCTATACAATTAGCAATATGAGATGCAGAGGTAGCGATTGCTCATCACCCCTCTTCCACCACCGTGCGGCGCTGCAACGCTGACACCATCCCGTCATATCATGTGATGGAAACTCAGAAGAGGAAGCCAAGAGTGCAGTGCCAATGGTGGATGAAGAGAAGACGATCCAGCCACCCTGAACAGGTAAATATAAAGAAGCTCCCTGCGCTGCTCTGCATAGCTGCATTAGGCAGCTAAACGGCGTGTGCTGTTAGAAGACGCCCTGACACGCATTATTTATCTCGAGATAATGCATGCAGGGCTGCTAACAGGTTAAGAGAACATCCAAAATCCATGGCATAGCAGACTGGTGTGCCTATCCACAGCTCACTGGATGAAGCAATCATTTATGATCTGCCACACTCCCGTTCCCATAAGCATCTGCTTGAGGCCACATAGTTGTATCCCTTCTTCATGATATCACACAAATGTTCCACTATAGGAAGTGCTAATCAACCACCGCATGTATAGAAAGCACAGCCTGCAACCGACATAGATAATAACTAGAATGGATCAATTTCCATTTTTACTCAATAAGCCAATATTTCCGCTCCTTGATGTAATGAAAAGCCATAAAGGGTGCGTTGTTAAATATAACAAATCAAAATTAATTGGTATTGAGTTTAATAACCTCGCTCTGCGCCATTTATCAGTGTTGGTCGAGATTGGTGAGAACATGCAATTCATATGTAGGGCAATGAGAAGAACACATAGTTAGGCAGCAATCACTGGATTGAACATCCAGAAAGGAGAATGTTCCATCTGTTGAGTGCACAATTGCCATATTCATACTAGTGTTAAGAATGGACTGAGAAATTGAGAAATGTGTTATACTTTATGAACCACACCTCACCTGATTTAGTCTCATCAGTTATTTTGAGATGTGCCAAAAATGTGTGAGGACCTCGGACCTTGAGGATTGGAGTTTGACACCCTGCTCTAGTTCATGGATTTTTTTAACAAGAACCCAAGGCGAGAGGGATATGGGGGCGGTCATATTTATTTCCTTTTAAAGAATACTAGTTGCCTGGCAGTCCTCCTGATCCTGCATTTCTAATACTTTTAGCCATAGACCCTGAGCAAGCATGCAGCAGATCAGGTACTCTGATTCAGCTGACTCAGGTTTTATTGGACTAGCCATGTGCTTGTTCCAGGGTTTGACTGAGACACTACTTATGCTTGAAGATCAACAGGGCAGACAGGCAACTGGCATTGTTAAAGCGGATCCGAGATGAAAAACTAAACTATAACAAGTAACTTGTCTATATATCTTATCTAAAGTTTAGATATTTTACACAGCAAATCTAGCTGCAAACAGCTTCAATAGAATGATTATTTTTGCCTGTGATACAATGACAGCAGCCATGTTGTTTGTAAACATTACACACAGGCAAGCTTATCTGCATCTTCAGCACTCAGCCTGTGAAAAAACCTCCTCCCTTCTGCCTATGAAATCTCTGACTAGTAATACCTCCCTCTCCTCTTGCCCAGACTTAGCTCCCATGAGCCCTTGCTACTGTCTGAAAATGCCAAGGCTCTCTGAAAAGCTGTGGGCGGGCTTGTTTAGTTTATAGGGAATCAGAGTATTAAAACAAAAACAAAAAAGTATTTGACTTGAGGAATGCCCTATAAACAATAGGAAAGGAAAACAATTATGCAATGAGTAAAAGTTCATCTCGGATCCACTTTAAGAAGGAAATTAATATGGCAGCCTCCATAACCCTCTCACCTTGGGTTTCCTTTCTGTAGTGGATTAGCTAATTGGAAGTGTGGCAGGCCACAGGTTCATGCCTAGATAAAGTGTTTCCAAGCGTTTGGATCCATTAACCTCCTGAGCGATAATCCCGAGCTGAGCTCGGGGTATATCGCGCAGGAGGATTTCTCAGGCCCTGGTGGGCCGATTTGCATAATTTTTTTTTTGTTACACGCAGCTAGCACTTTGCTAGCTGCGTGTAACTTCCGTTTGCCGACGCTCGCCGTGCAGCCCCCCCCGACCCCTTGCGCAGCCTGGCCAATCAGTGCCAGGCAGCGCTGAGGGGTGGATCGGGACTCCCTCTGACGTCACGACGTCATGGACGACCAGGGAAGCCCAGCAGGAAATCCCGTTCTGAACGGGATTTCCTGCTTACTCTGATCGCTGAAGGCGATCGGAGTGGGTGGGGGGATGCCGCTGTGCTGCGGCTATCATGTAGCGAGCCCTGGGCTCGCTACATGATTAAAAAAAATAATAAATTTAAAAAAATAGTGCTGCGCCACCTCCTGGGCAATATAATTGTATCGCCCAGAGGGTTAATGGTTGCCTCACAAACCAATATGAATGCATTCCCACACTGATCTCATCTCGACACTGCAAAATGAAGTTGGGTGGAATGCCAGCTAATGAACACAGGAACATTTATGTGTAATACGAAATACAAGCCATACTGTAGATATAATAAAATGTTAAGTTTAAAAAACGATATAGTCAGACATTGTACAGAGCACCCTACCTCCTCTGAATGAAAGTCTCGCTCTCTGTGCCTACGTAAGCTTTTCCTGCTAATCATAGCTGCCAAGACATCCTGCTCCTGTGACTGTTTAGCAGGCGATTTATAGTCTTCTCTTTCAAAATATTCCTGAAACAAAGATTATTAGTTTCTATTTGATAGGTGTCATGTCAGGATTACTATGAAGTGTTACCAGTTGTTACCACATTACAACATGCTGCTACTAAGAAATATAACATTAGCTGATAGCAAAGAATATGCAGGGTTAACATAGGAGAAAAAAAAATCTATCTTTTTTTTCTGTAAGAAACCAGAAAATGTGTTTGGCTTGCGTATAAATCTGGGGTAGAAACTCAGGACAATACTTTCAACATCCCATTATCATTTTTCTAGTGGTCTAGTTGCTCCCTCCCTCACCTATAAAGCTTTCCTGGTAATTGTGGACACCTTCCCTCCCTCATATAGCTTTCCCTGGTGGTCTAGTGCTCCTCCCATTCCCATCTAGATTCCCTGGCAGTCTAGTGGCGCCTCTCTCTCCCCATATAGCTATCCAGGTGGTCTGGAGTCCCACTCCTTTCCCCATATAGAAAGGGAGTGTATTGATTAAGGGCTCTGCCTCTGTCACAGGAGACCAGGGTTCAAATCTTGGTTCTACCTATTCAAGAAAACCTGAACTGAAAATTTAAAGTCAAAATAAACCAACACAAGTCATACTTTCCTCCCATGTGGTCTACTCCTCAATCTCTTTTTCCTCTACCGCGTCCTGTTTGTCCACTGTGATCAATGGTATTCTCTGTCCTCCATATTGAAAATGGCCATTATCCCATTACAGCTTTCTGGACAGCACACTGTTAAACTGTAACATCGCCAACTTGAGCCATAGGGAAACATGGACATTACCTGGCACATCAGTTGTCCTCTCAGCTATA
This sequence comes from Hyperolius riggenbachi, assembly GCF_040937935.1. Classification (NCBI taxonomy): domain Eukaryota; kingdom Metazoa; phylum Chordata; class Amphibia; order Anura; family Hyperoliidae; genus Hyperolius; species Hyperolius riggenbachi. The sequence continues at coordinate 460,941,470 of NC_090646.1, forward strand.
ACTGACAGCAACTGATATATAACTGACAACAACTGATATATTTCAGTCAAGTTGTCAGAACTGGAAGGGATCGTTGTCAGAAGAAATTGGTGAGCTTCAGAGCAGAACTGATGGCAAGGTAACTATGTCATGTTCATTTGAAGTTACCGCATGTGTTTATTTTAAATAATTTTACTCAGTTCAGGTTCCCTTTCAGTAAGCCAGCACCTAATCAGTAGGAGACCTACAGACCGTGTCCTAGTGGCTGCAGCTCTGGCGCTTTCAGTCCGCCAGGACAAAAGCACGATATAAATGTTCTGTGTCTGTCCCTGGTGGTCTAGTGACCCTCCTCCACCATGTAGCTTCCTTGGCAGTCTGGTGCCTGCACTCCTTCCCACTGTCCCCTAATAGCAAAGTAGTGGAGGTGATTCAAGAACAGTTTCATTTAATCCAGTGCCAGACAACACTGCATCATGTCTCCCATCCAATCTGTAATCCAGCAGCTGCAGCTCGCTCTCTGCATGCCATGATCTTCCACATATCACATGTAATCACATGTACGTGACACGCAGGAGACAGTTCTGGGTGCACCTCCACTGCCACTACTCTGCTAGGGGACACGGGGAGGAAAATGGGCCCTAGGAAAAGGAGAAAATAAAAAGTCAAGCCTCCTTCCCCGTGCCCCCTACACAGACCCAATTATAAACATTTTGTTTGGGAGGCATTTTATGAGTAATTGTACTGGTTAAGGGCTCTGCCTTTGACATGGGAGACCAGGGATCGAATCCTGGATAAGATGAGTACCTATGCAGTTAGAGGTCATTGGACAAGACTTCATAACACCGCAGGGTGCAACAGGAGAAAAGCGCTATACAAATGTTAGGATTTTAATAGGATTTTAGAAAAAATAGAACAAGTGTTTGGTTATTTTACAGATGATTTGCATATGGAGGTCATAAAGATAGCAAAACTATAGGCAAATTAAAACTTTGTACATTTAGCATTCAGTGAAAGAACATTGTGATATTGCTTAATGTGTCAGGTATTCCAGCCCCAACTTTCAGTACTGCAAAACTCACTGCAGATGGGAAACATTCGATTATGAGAATAAAGGCGAACAAAGCGGGGCAGTTTATAAGAGAAAATAATCAGAATCCTTGCTTTAGACAGAACCTTAAAGAGGATCTGTAAAATCAAAAAATCCCCTGGGGGGTACTCACCTCGGGTGGGGGAAGCCTCCGGATCCTAATGAGGCTTCCCACGCCGTCCTCTGTCCCTCAGGGGTCTCGCTGCAGCCCTCCGTACAAGATGACGTCATTATGTACCTTCCCGGCTCCTGCGCAGGCGCTCTGACGGCTGTCGGCTCCGAACTACACGGAAATACCCGATCGCCGTCGGGTCTGCTCTACTGCGCAGTCGCAAGTTTCCGGCGCCTGCGCAGTAGAGCGGACCCGACTGAGATCGGGTATTTCCGTGTAGTTCGGAGCGGAAAGCAGCCACAGCGCCCCCGCTGGAGCCAGCAAAGGTAAACATTGATTTTACAGTCGGGTCTGTCGCCGGCTGTTCGGAGGGCTGCAGCGAGACCCCCGTGGGACAGAGGACGGCGTGGGAAGCCTCATTAGGATCCGGAGGCTTCCCCCACCCGAGGTGAGTACCCCCCAGGGGATGTTTTTGAGGTTACAGCGTCTCTTTAAGGGCCCATACACTGGTCGATTTCAGCCATTGATCGATCGATTCTATAAAATCGATCAGAAATCGATTCTATCAAATTCTCCATTCAAACGATTTGTGGCCGATTTCATGGATTTGATCTATCTGACAGGATGGAAAATCTAGGTCGATCTGTTGCTGGCAGCAGAACGATGGCCCATAGTGTTGCATTGGATCTAAAGGTCCAATAATGCATATAGATCGATTTCCAATAGATTTCATTCTGCAATCTATAGGAAATCTGTTCCTAGTGTGTGGCACACATCAGATAGATTCCTGTCAGATTGGATTTGACAGGTCTCTGACAGAAATCTATCTGATGGTCGAATCTGCTGCAAATCTATGTGTATGGCCACCTTTATTTATTGCTCAAGGCAAATACTCTAGTATTGCTCCAATAGTACATTTATTCATTTTCAGTTTTTAACCACTTCACCACTGAGGGGTTTTACCCCCTGAGCACCAGAGCAATTTTCACCTTTCAGTGCTCCTTCCATTCATTCGTCTATAACTTTATTATTACTTATCGCAATGAAATGAACTATATCTTGGTTTTTTCGCCACCAATTAGGCTTTCTTTAGGTGGGACATTATGCCAAGAATTATTTTTTTCTAAATGTGTTTTAATGGGAAAATAGGAAAAATGTGGGGAAAAAAATAATTATTTTTCAGTTTTCGGCCATTATAGTTTTTAAATAATGCATGCTACTGTAATTAAAACCCATGAAACGTATTTGCCCTTTTGTCCCGGTTATAAAACCATTTAAATTATGTCCCTATCACAATGTTTGGCGCCAATATTTTATTTGGAAATAAAGGTGCATTTTTTTCAGTTTTGCATCCATCCCTAATTACAAGCCCATAGTTTATAAAGTAACAGTGTTATACCCTCTTGACATAAATATTTAAAAAGTTCAGACCCTAAGGTAACTATTTATGTATTTTTTTTAATTGTAAATTTTTTATTTTTTTTTTAATTACAAAAAAAAAAAAAAAATGGGGAGTGTGGGAGGTAATGAGTTAATTTTATGTGTAAAAGTCATTTATTTGTATGTGAAAAATGTGTAGGGTGTAGTTTACTATTTGGCCACAAGATGGCCACAGTAACTTTTTGTTTTAATGCGACCTCCAAGCTTCCTTCCGGAAGCTTGGAGGAAGAATAAGGAGGCTGGACACGTGAGTTTTTTCTCACAATGATCGCGCTGCCCATAGGAGAGCAGCTGATCATTGCGGGGCTTAGATCAACGAACGGGAATGGATTTTCCCGTTCATTGATCTCTGGGCGAGCGAGCGGCGGCGTGTTTACTAGCGGCGGGCGGCGTGTTTACGAGCGGGAGCGCGGGCAGCGTCGGGAACGCGGAAAGTACGTGTTTCTCCGTCCCTGGTTTTTAAAGGATGGAAAAAGGGGCGGAGAAATACGTACGCGCGGGGGTAAAGTGGTTACAATACTTAATTCATTTCCCTAACATTAGACATTTGCGTCCATTAGATTTAGGCTTGATTTCTATTTTAATGAAGTATAGCTGGGATTTTAAAAAACTGCAATATCTGCAAATCAATAACTGTATTTTTCAGACCATAAGACACACCCGTTTTAAAAGGCAAAAATCATCACAATGGGACACACTGAACCCCTCCCCCTCCTTCCCCATTATTGGGTGAGAAAAAGTGTGTCTTATAGTCCAAAAAATACTCAGAAGAAGTAGCCCATACCTTGGTTTCACTATGATACGATTCTTGCTGACTCTTTATTCTTTGTGTTCTTGGCTCTTGTGTCTCCTCCACCAGAAGGTTATGCCGAGCACGCCGTTGTTCAGCTCGTTTTTCTCGGTTTTCTAGCATTCTAGAAAGCATGTCAGCATTCTTCACAGTTGGTGGTGGTCTTTCTTCAGATGACACGAATTTCCTATCAGTTTTCACAGAACTTTTAGAAGAAAATTTCACAGCAGCAGAATTTTCTAGAGGCTCATTAACACTGGTCTCAGTGACTGTTACTTTGTCTGTTACAGTAAGTGATTCTGTGGTCTGTATAGATCGTCCTTTGAAATAACTGTGTTTTTTTGAGGACTCCAGTAAGGAATCTAAAGTTGCTATGTTCTGACTCGTTTCTGAAAGCACTTGGAAACCACCTTCCTTTTTTTTGTCTGGATATTTGTCATATTTAGCAAGAGAATACATATGATCTCCAGTGTTTGAAGTTTTGTGCGGATTTTGTTTAGGGCTCTCTATTATTGAGGAATTATCTTGAGAAGAAGACCACATAATAGACTCGGACTGGTAGCTTTCAATGGTGGAAACATGCTTTACAGGGGGATCTTTCCATTTGCTGCTATAACCTTCGGAAGTATTCTCCCTAAATATGCTTGACGTTTCCCACTTAGGTACATCACGATCACCATCTTTGGACATGGATTCTTTTTGCTGACCTGCTCTGTACTCTGCCATCAGTGAGTCAATGTCTACTGCTTTTGATTTATAAGCCCTGTCAAGTTTAATAGGAGAATCCAATGTAGTGTTCCAAGGAGGTTCATTTACTTCCTGCTCAAGTTTAGGATGCAAATCTTTATATGACGGAATTATATCATCTAGGCCAGATTTTTGTCTCGGTTTGAAATTATTACCATCACTGGGGTTTTCTGAAGGTTTTACTGAATCACTTCCATAAATATCTTTAAGAACTCTCTGGTTTCTGTAGGTCTTTAATTCCTTTGGGGTACTTGAGATTTCTAAGTCTCCGTGGGTAATTGTTCCTTCTGGTTTGTTAGAATTACTGTCTAATGCAGAATGTGTGGTGCTCGTTCTCATATTACGCGAAAAATAGAATTCATCAGATGACCACATACTGGCATCATTGCTCTGGTTTTCAAAATTATTTTCATTTTTTTCTTTCTTGTTATCCATACCTGTTACAGCAAAATAGGTCACTTTTGAATCAGTTGTAAAGGCATCTTTCAGGTTAGAGATGTTTTGCTTTTTACTAGAGTCCTCAAATTCTGATTTGAACAAATCTGATGCATTCCCTGTGCTATGGGTGTTTGCATTCCTGTCTCGTAATGGTGGTCTCATCCTCTCCCACCTAAGTTCTTCTGTGTATTCTTCCTTAACCTGCTTCTCAGTTGAGAAGACAGAAACTTCTTTTGTAGGCTGATTCACAAACAAGTCTCTTTTCATTTTCTCAACGTCTTCATTTAGCATTTTACCAATTAATTCATTTGAGTCATCTTTATTTTCTTTCTTACTTCGTGGTGAATCTTTGTCGGAGGAAAACCTGTTCCATTGGTATGACGGTTTATTAATCTCTTCAACCTTAGATTTTATTATTTCATCTCTAAAATTTGAGCTAACATCTTTAACACCAGATTTTGGTCCAGTTTCTGAACCTCTTACAACCAAGCCTCTAAATGATCTGCGAGAATCAGGAGTAGAATTATCAAAAGATTTGATATCTTTGCCATCTGAGATACTAGCTTCAAAAGGAGGCAGTTCAGTGGAATCCTGTTGCAGTGCACTTTCTTTTTTTCTTGTGTAGTCCGATTTATAGGGTTTACGCTGAAAGTCAGAAGCTTCTGAGCTTTTGTTCTTACCGATTTCATAAGTCCCATCTTCTGGTGTCTTCGGGGACTCGTTTTTTTCTGTTCTTAAACCATATTTTCTGATAATAGGAAAATCAAGATCTCTAGAGAAACGCTTATCAGTTGGGCTTTCCTGTGAGCTTTCCGGGGTGACTTTTTTCCTTATTTCACTCTTGCTTCTTTGGAGATTGCTTACTGGACGATTTAAATTGCGGCTTTCCACTACTGTTTCCTCAGGCTCTCTTCTGCGAAACGATCTTTGTGATCGAAGGGTCATAGCTTTGGATTCAGGTACCATTTTTATCGATTCACTTGAAACCCTTTCTCCAACTGAAGAAGAAATGACCTCATATCTTGGCTCTACGCGTGTTTTTTCATCAACCTTGTTTTGCAATGCATTTGTGTGGTCTGTAGAAGAAGAAGAAGCTTGTCTAATCCTGCTTCCATTAAACCTGCTGTCTGAATCCTCACTGTTTTTGTGGAGCTGGGTGACCACATGCACACTATCATCACTTAACCACTTTGACCAGCTCTCTGTATCATGCTTAACATCTGGACTTTCACAGAACTGCTCACTCTTAGTAGGCTGGCTAGGTGTAGAAGTTCCAGTACTCAACAACTCTGGTGGGCTGTGCCTTTCTATCTTATTTTCAAACATAGTTGCTTTCACAGTTTTGAATGAGTTATCAAAATGGGCAGGTTTTTTGTACATATTTTCACTGTCCTCAGTTTTATCAGAATAACCATAACTTTTTTTCTCTTTGAGGCCATTTTCATTATTCTCAAGCTGATAAGGTCCATCTACTTTTCTGAACGATTTCCTCAATCTCAGCGGTCTTTCCTCAGAAAATTCACTGCTTTGCCATGTTTTTTGCTCCTGGAATAAAAAGAAAACAAACCAAAGTAAATAAAGGTATCCAAATTATTTTGTATAACATAACTTTTAAATGGCATAAGAATGGAGCAAAAGCTTTTAGCTAAACAAAAGTTGTACAAATACACTCAATGTGCTACTAACAAACAAAAAAATAAATTGGTGCAGCAATCTTATTTGTCATATTATAAAATGTTGTATTTGTAACTAACTGCATATGTTTTTCATTGAGTTATTTGATGTAGAAATATCACAATAAAGGAAACTCATAAAAGGTCTAAAGTTAATATAAAAAAAGTGCAAATTACAATAATTAAATGCAAAATACTAGCAGTTCCCTACTTACAAACAGGTTCTGTTCTGGGAGACTGTAAGTTGAGTGTGTTCAACATGGTGAAACATGAGTAAATTATTTACTTTCGAACAACTCTGGATTTGGACATACACTATAAACAAGGTTTTCTTTTTAGGGTTGTTCTCATTGTGCTTTTAAAAAAAGAGTCTGAAGCGTTTTTTACTACCTTTTTTTTATTCTGCAGCCATCTTCAATGTTAAAATCCAAACTGATTTGCCGCATTCTTGTGGCAGAACTAGGTATTTATGCCCCAGAAATGCCCTGAATAGATTCCAGGAATGCAGAATTTTGCTCCCTGGTAGACACAGCTGTGTGCAGTAGCTCTGCCGCCTATCCAGTCAATCTCTGCCTATCCCCGCCCCTATCAGACTTTTTTCAGTGAGGGGGCGGGGAGAGGGGGAGATCGGCAGAGATTGACTGCATTAGAGGCAGAGCTACTGCTCACAGCTCTGCCTCCCCCGGGCAGCAAAATCTGCGACCTGGAAAGTCGTGGAATTTTGCCCCGGTATTTCAGGGAGATAAATACCTAGTTCTGCCGTGGGGATGTGGCAAATCAGCTTGTATCTTAATGTTGAAGATGGCTGCAGAATAAAAAGAGGTAATAAAAAAACGCTTCAGACTCTCTTTGAAGGGTTTATACTCTACTGTAACATGACAACAAAAATCTCTAATAAAAAAAAAAACAGTATTGTATATTTTGTACATGAAAACAAGTTTGTATCTCTGAAATGCTGTAACTCGAGTTGCTTGTAAGTAGGGGACAGTATGTATACGGATTAATAGCAATTAGTTGTTCATTTACTGCAGAACAATGAGTTTAAGTACGCTTTAGATTTGATTGTCCTGGTTATTAATGCAGAACTCAGCTTCCAATAAAAGTTAATCTGAAGTTAGTTGCCACATCCAGCCCCATCCAATGATGGAGAACCATGGGAATGCAATGAGAGGATGTTTGATTGACAGGGCCAATCGCCTCTAACCCTTCCCACAGTAAAAGTGGCTAGAAGCAGTGGGAAAGACATCCCTGAACACAGAACAGTTATAAAATACTTTACTACTAAAAAATAGCATACAGAGCCAGTACAGTGCACATTGAAAAATGAGGGCATGTTATCTCTATCTGGAATATTTTGCGTTTTAGAGCAGCTTTCTCCAGCATACATTACAAATAAAACAAATGATGGGTTCCTCTGCTCCCTCACTGGCATTGCTGCGCCTCTTTCCCACTCTTATGAGCCTGTTCACAGGTCTGTGCTTTGAGACCTGGTCAAAGACCACAGAGGTGAGCCAAATAAAGCCTTGTACACATAATAGAGGACTCTCAGGCGAGGCAACTGATTATGGTGTCTCCAGCCAGGACTGTCTGTTGATTCGGCGGAGGCAAGTGTTGGTGAGAGGGGCAGCCGAATTCATGACAGCAGAAACCAGGGCTGTGGAGTTGGTACAAAAATCATCCGACTCCTCAGTTAATGAAACCACCGACTCCAGGTACCCAAAATTGCTCGGACTCCTCGACTCCACAGCCCCGGCAGAAACCATGTTGGAGTGGTGAGTGGATGTCATTTCAAGGTCATTGTAGGACGACAGTGCTCAGGGGTTCTAAGAATCAGACAAGGTTTAGAGGTCAAAGTTGTGGTTATTCCTGCATAAGTGAGTGTGGTGCACTGCTGGGGAAGGAGGAGACAGGGAGGGGCAGATTGTGAACATTATAAGGTTGTGATCTGAGAGGGGAAATTGAGAGTTATTAAAGGTTGAAACAGAGCAAAGTCAAATAAAGGTCAAGTGTGGCCATCTTTGTGGGTGGAGGTAGAAGACCGTTGGGAGAAGTCATAGGAGGAGGCAAGAATGATAAGTTCAGTGGCCGTAGGGCCATGATAGAAGGTATGTCAGTGGAGAGGATCTAGAGAAGCCATGCAGATAAGTACTTGGTCTATAAAGGTAGAGGCTGGTCCAGAAGGACAATAGACGATTGCAATCTGGAAGTTATGAGTAGAGTACACATGGACAGCATGAACATGATAGCACAGGTGTAAGAGGTTTGAAGGAACAGTGTTCAGAAAGGAGGAGAATACCTACCCATCCCCATATCTGCCACCAGATCTAGGAGGCTAAATTTAAGCCCATTGTATGACAGGGTAGCTGGAGACAAAGTATCAGAAGGTGTTAGCCATCGCTGAGTGAAGCCCAGGAAGGTGAAGGAGATCACAGATGTGGGCCAGTTTGTTAGCTACTGAGCGGGCGTTTCAGAGGTCAACAGATATAAGAGAGGGGAAAACTGGGAAGGAGGGGAATAGTAGCTAAACACTGTGTAAGTATATTAAACATTTGATTATACTGTACAATGCTAGCAGGGAATGTCAAATCAAAAACTGAAATAAATGCATATTTCTTTTTAATAAGCATATAAACTGGATTTTATACTAATGTCTATATGAAATCATATTGTTCGTGTGCAATTACAGACAAGAAGATGACAATGGACAACAATGGGTCATCCTCAACTCTGCTTTTAGAAGGCAGCTGTAACTTCAAAGTACTCATACGCATAAAAGCTCACTTGGAAATATTTGAGAGTACTCATGTCTCATCACCAGGTCAGTGTCCTGCATTAATAATACATTAAGTTACTGCAAGACTGAGGCAAAGTTCACATCATAAAAGCTTATCAGGGAACAGTGTTCTCCCCAGAATTTTTTTTCAGCCGGGTGGCATGAAATAGTAGCCGGGCATGAAAAAGTAGCCGGGTGGGGCAAGTTGAGAGAATGCAGGGCCAGTGCTCCTGTGTGCAACTCTGCTCACAACACAGGAGGAGGTGAGCCGATGACAGCCGGGTGCTCACCAAAAGAGCCTGGGGAGAACACTGCAGGGAAGGAGGACATGTATTTTGACAGAGATGAGAGAAGCATATATAGATTTCGATGTATCGGAGTATAAGAAGGAAATATAGATCAGATCAGTCCTGCAATATACATATAAGGGTACTCCATCCAAAAGTTATCTATAGCAATGTTGAAGCAGAACTGCAGAAACTACATGATACGAACACAAAGCAATCTAGACTGATATGCATACAATGTTGTTACTGGCAACATCTTACAATGTTAGCTGAAATCATGAAACTTAACCTTTTCGGGACCATGTGCATGAGATCCTACGCCGCACTTGTGGCTGTTCTAGCCTGATGCGGCGTAGGATCTACGCCGGCCTGCAATTTCCGCTCCCGATGCGATCGTGCGCACCCGGAGGGGGAGATTAAGCTGTCATATGACAGCCGACATCTCCCCCGAGTGATCAGCAGCCATCGCGTATGGCTGCTGATCACACGATCACTACGATCGCCGTCGGATCGTAGTGATCTGTTTGACAGCTGCGGCGGCAGGGGGGGAAAGAAGAGGATCCACTCACCTCCCTGCCGTTCCAGCGACGATCGGCGCCCCCCTCCGCTCTGGCCGGCATCTCCGCTTCATCTGACGTCAGCGCCGGGTCCCGGCTTGATGACGTCATCAAGCTGCGACCCGGAACTGCTCGTCAGACAGAACGGAGATGCCGGCCGGAGAAGAGGGTCCCGTGCGGCTCATCGCTGGAGCCTGGAAGGTAAGTGAAGGCTGCTGGCAGAAGGGGGGGCCCAGGCCACCAAGGAGGGACACAATGCCAGGCAGCCACACACGGGATCCGGCCGCCTGACCCCCCCAAACGTGCGCACCCCCTTCCCGCGCAAAATGCCTGGTCCTTAAGGGGGGGTAGGTGGCCGGTCCCGAAAAGGTTAAAGAGACGCTGAAGCGAAAAAGAAAAAATATGATATAATGAATTGGTTGTGTACTATGAATAATTACAAGAAGTTTAGCAGCAAAGAAAATATTCTCATATTTTTATTTTCAGGTATATAGTGTTTTTTCTAACATTGAATCATTCTACAATATGTGCAGATTACACAACACTCTGCATTCAAAATGATTCTTTCAGAGCAGACTGTGAACTAATGAACTCTCCTCTGGCAGAGGAAAAGTAAATAGTTGAATAACACTTGAGATAATAAAAGTCAGATAACAGCCCTCTCCATGACTTTGAAAGTCGCAGAGCTTAATTGCTTTTTTGCATAGAGATAAACAACTGTAGTTTCTTAACTCTTCCTGTACTGGAAACAATTACACTGATGTATCTGATCTTAACGTTTTATTTCTTAGCTGTACTACACATACAAATCATAATATCATAATTTTTTTTCCGCTTCAGTGTCTCTTTAACCCCCCTGGCGGTATGAAAAATTCCGCCAGGGGGCAGCGCAGCATTTTTTTTTTTTTTTTTTTAAATCATGTAGCGAGCCCAGGGCTCGCTACATGATAGCCGCTGCTCAGCGGCATCCCCCCGCCCGCTTCGATCGCCTTCGGCGATCTCCAATCAGGAAATCCCGTTCAAAGAACGGGATTTCCTGGAGGGCTTCCCCCGTCGCCATGGCGACGGGGCGGGATGATGTCAGCGACGTCGGGACGTCATTGGGAGTCCCGATCCACCCATCGGCGCTGCCTGGCACTGATTGGCCAGGCAGCACACGGGGTCTGGGGGGGCGCCGCAACACATAGCGGCGATCGGGCGCGGGCCGGCGGCGATCAGAGTGCTGGCGCAGCTAGCAAAGTGCTAGCTGCATCCAGCAAAAACAAAAATTATGAAAATCGGCCCAGCAGGGCCTGAGCGGCACCCTCCGGCGGCTTACCCAGTGTCCAGCACGGGGTTACCGCTAAGGAGGTTAAGGCTCGTACACACATCGGATTTTCGCAAGCGACCCTTCGTTTGGACGTTTGAGCGACCGGTCGTTTGGACGTCAAATCGGGCGTGTGTACAGTCTGTCGTTCAGCTGATAATACTAGACTTGAACAAATCCGACGTGTGTACCTACCTTAAAACAAGAACTGAACACATCTGCCAAGTATGAAGGTATTGAATCACGCACGCACGCACACACTCACACATATACTCACTCACTCTCCAGGTTTAGCAACGTCTGTGACAGTAGGTGAGAGGAGATAGGATGAGCCAAGACGGCAATACAATTGGGGGATACGTTTCGAATTCTACCCCGATATGCACATATGGTGAAAGCATTCAGGTTTGGTACCACTTTAAAAGACAACTGTAGCAAGAGCTCTATGGAGGCTGCCATATTTATTTCTTTTTAATAAATACCAGTTACCTGGGTATCTAGCTGATCCCCTACTTCTAATACTTTTAACCATAGACCCTGAACAAGCATGCAGCAAATCAATTGTTTCTGACATCATTTTTAGATCTGACAAAATTAGCTGCATGCTTGTTTCTGGTGTTATTCAGACACTACTACAGCCAAATAGACTAACAGGGCTGCCAGGCAACTGGTATTGATTAAAAGGAAATAAACATTGTACCCTACATATACCTCTCTCTTCAGTTGTCCTTTGAAGAAGCCTAAAAGTGAAAATATTCTTCATGTACTGTAATTAAAAAAAATAATAATAAAATGGGGAAGCAACAGCTATCCATATCTATGGGATAAACAGTAAACACGGATGTATAGTTAAGCAAATGTCAAGTCATGCAACATCAACTGTAATGCTATGTAAATACACAACAGTATATTTTTTCCTTATATGGTTGCTCACATTCCTTCAGCTTGGATTGTGGTTTTATCCGCATTGTTAATCTGAACCATAAACAATCTTGGGAAAGAATGCAGGAAACAATTTCGGTAGTCCATGTAAAATAAGAAACTGAGCTTTTTAGACAATATTTTAATAACTAGAGCCAAAAATTCCCTGCAGGCCCTGCAACAACCCAGTCTCTCGTTCCCGTGACCTCAGCGGACTGCTTTCCTCTGTGTGCTATTTAATAAAAATGGATGGTATGCTACAAGGGATAGCAAACCAGCTAGAATTCTAAACAAGGACAAACACTTGTTGTAACGTGTTTTTCCATAAGACGGAACAGCAGGAACTGTATTATCTTTTATCTGCATATTCTACTTATGTGGACGAAAGTAGACAAAAAGAAAGTTCAGCTCTTTATATTGCAAAAATTAAACAAACAATTTCTGCTTGCTTATCTTGCTTTCTGTGCATTTACAGCACAGCCATTTCAAATTGTCCAGGTTTTGATCAGTGCAGGTAATTACTCAAGGGACAAGACAGGGATCTCAGTACATGTCATACATCTAAAGGATAAACAAACAGACATGCTTGCAAAGATGCAGTTTGAGTTTATGGTAAGTTTTAGAAATGGATAGCTGGCTGTAAATGGAAAGATTTAACATTAAAGTAAACCTCAGTGTAATTTGCCTTCCTAAAACAGAAAGTTTTTTATGACATTCAGGTTTAAGTGAGCAATTGTGGCTTTCCATAATGCATCACTACTGAATATGCAATTGATCTCTTGACATCATTGAATCCATGCTTATATCCAGAACCGCTGCTGTATAGCAAGCCTATAGCTTAAATTTGACAGTTGTTCACTTAAAGAGAACCTGTATTGTTAAAATCGCACAAAAGTAAACATACCACTGCGTTAGGGGACATTTCCTATTCCCCTCTGTCACAATTTCGCCACTCCCGCCGCATTAAAAGTAGTCAAAAACAGTTTTAAAAAGTTTTTTATAAACAAACAAAATGGCCACCAAAACAGGAAGTAGGTTGATGTACAGTATGTCCACACATAGAAAATACATCCATACTCAAGCAGGCTGTATACAGCTTTCCTTTTGAATCTCAAGAGATCATTTGTGTGTTTCTTTCCCCCTGCAGCTCTCATCCACTGAAGAGTTACAGGCTTAATGTTTCTTCCTGCAGACAGCTCTGCCCGTGTCTGTAATTCCTCAGTATGCGACTCATTTCACAACAGAGGATTTATCCAGCTTGTAAAAGATAAGAGAGCAGAGAAAAGCTAGCTAATGTAAATAACACACACACGGGAGTGTGCATAAAGGGGCCTGGAGGGGGGGGGGGGTGCATAGCAGATCAACACTGAAGAGTTGGCAGCCTTCCAGACACAGGGCGACAAGTCCGACAGGGGAAAGATAAGCTGATTTATTACAGAGACGATGATAGTAGAAAGTGCTGCAGTAAGCCAGAGCACATTAGAATAGGTTTGGGAACTTGTAGGATGGTAGAAAACAGGATGAAATTTTTGTTACAGAGTCTCTTTAAAGCTGAATTATCACAAATACCTTCTGTTTCAAGAAGGCAAATTACACTGAGCGTTGCTCTGAGTTAGGAGCTGCCTTGCCCCCTCCCCTTCTAGCTGCCCTTATTTATCTAGGAGCAGTTGTGAAGATAGAATGTGTGACTTCTGTAAACTCTGAAGCACAGTGTCCTATCTCCCATCCCACCCCTCTATGCAAGATTTTGTTTTCTTTATGCTAATGTGTGCAACAAACAGTCCTTATCTGCCTGAGATTTCTGCAGTCGGGCAGGCCCTGCTGTCCACAGAAGTGGGGTAATAAACACCTCTGCTAAAATTTTTAATGTAAAAAGAGGTAAAATTGTTTTTTTTATTAATGAGCTACATTGTTAGCATGCATTTTTAATGTGCTATTGATATGCCCTGGGTGCTAAAAATGGTGCTCAGTTCCTGTATAGGGGTGGCCTTTTTTCACTGTATTATATTGTATATTGCATGTGTGAAAAGGGGCTAAAAAGACTTGCTGCACTGATCTAGGTTTTAAGCATATTGTTTTTTATGATATTTTAGTTTATGGGTAAGATTGAACTGTGTATGCACCCTATGTGCAGTTTAATGTGTGTATCAGCACGGCAGCATGGTGGCGTAGTGGTTAGCGTTCTCGCCTTGCAGCGCTGGGTCCTCGGTTTGAATCCCAGCCAGGGCACTAAAGGAGTCTGTATGTTCTCCCTGTGTAGAGTTTGTATGTTCTCCCCGTGTCTCCCTGTGTGGAGTTTGTATGTTCTCCCCGTGTCCGCGTGGGTTTCCTTTTGGCACTCTGGTTTCCTCTCACATCCCAAAACCAGATATGTTAATTGAAGTCCCCCTAAATTGGCCCTAGACTAGGATACATACAATACACAATAAATACATAGACATATGACTACAGTAGGCATTAGATTTTGAGACCCTCTGATGGACAGTTGACAAGAGCGCTGCAGCAAGAGGCGGTCATGCAGGTAACTTAGCCCTCTCTGCTACGGCTCCCTTCACAAACACGCACAGGTACTACTTTGCTACTCCGCTGCAAATGTTTTCATAGGAGAGTCTTGGACACTTGGCACACTGTCCTATACATTCCTTGTACAATGCATTAAAATGCAGCACAAAGTATGAATGGGTCCTATGGATGCAGTAATATCAGTCTATGAATGTCTACTTTAACCCATTCTAAATGACCACCCCATTAATGCACTCCATATCATGTATGATTTTGCATACAGTATATGCTGGGTGTAAATATTTAAGTACTTAAAACAATAAAACCACAGACATTTGTTTTCCCTAGTTTTTAGTTTGTGGAGTATAGCTGCAGAAGTAGCATCGCTTTCCTAGTGATTAGATAATTGCTTTCTGTGGTCTGTGAGACAGTGGAGACATGGAGGAGCTCCAAGTTAGAACAAAAGTCAAACAACCATATAGCGTACACCTGTGATGAAAGGGAATGCAGAGGAGGATATGGTTCACAGGAAAAGGTAATTTCAGGGAGCTTTTCTTGCCAATGTTTTTAGAGAAAACTCATTCAAAAAATTCAGCAGGAGATAAAAGGTTCTCAATAAGGTAGTGTGGGTATTTATAAAATCTTTTCAGAGAAATTGGCATGCTGCAGATTTCTACCAGCTGGAAATGACAGAAATTGGTTGAATATAGTTCATATGATTTTTAACTCATGTGCCTATTTACTACTTTACCTCAATAAAGGGGGGGAGGTGGGGGGGAAGTATTATGCCTTGGTAGTCCTATTCACAGATCCATGTCAGTGCACATACTTTGATGTATCCTGATGAAGGCCAAAACAGCCTGAGGCCTCTTGCACACTACATGCCATTCCGATTTGCGATTTTACATGCGATTCCGATTTTGAACCGGTCCTTCAAGCTGCGTGGATTTGATGGCATCCAGGGAAAATCGGAATCGCAAATCGGATTTGCAGTGTGCAGGGGACCTTAAACAGCCATTTGCAATCTGGATTATATGGTTGTGTAAAATGTATATGCTACAGGTGTGCTACAAACCAGAGGTTCTGGATGTAGGCCTGGCCTATCATAAGACAGATTTGCACAGCCACTCACAGTCCTGACATGATGCTTTATTGGTGTTTATTTCGGTTCCTATAAAGCTGAATAATAACAAATACCTCCCACTTCAGGAAAGCAAAATGATACTTGCAGAGTAACCTTACCTTCTGAATGCCATAATCTTGTGTCACCGGGACACTCTTCTCATCTAGTGTTTTTTCTAATCTTGGCTCCACATTTGAAGAAGTCGGAAACCTGACAAAAAAAGTTAAAATGCGACATCATCAAGTGCGCAAAGCTAAGAAATACCATAACTACTTCAAGAGAACCTGAAGCGAGCAGTATACCAAGGCTGCCATATTTATTTCCTTTTAAACAATACCAGTTGCCAGACATCCTGCTGATCTATTTGGCTGCAGTAGTGTCTGAATCCCACTCCCGAAACAAGCATGCAGCTAATCTTGTCACATTTGGCAGAAATGTCAGAAACTCCTCATATGCTGCATGCTTGTTCAGGGCCTAAGGCTAAAAATATTATGGCCCATACACATGGGCTACAACTGTCGGTGCAACCACGTTGAACGTGCGTGTTGCGGCGACAGATCGCCCGTGTGTATGAGGTGCGCACCCCGAAGCGTCGTTAGTCGCTGCTGTCGCCAGGCGATTGACGTGGCCAATCGCCGGCAACAGCTGTCGCCGCAACATCGACGCAACTGTCGCTAGTCCGCCGTGTGTATGCGGACTAACGACAACAACTCTATACACAATGTATGGAGTTTCCGGCGGGGAAAGAGGAACCTTCGGCAACAGCTTCCGCCGAATCTGTGTCCCCCTGTGCGCCGTGTGTACGGCTGTTGCACAGAGGGACCTGGCGACGAGCTGTCACTGCTTTTTTTTTTTTTTTTTTTTTTTGTGGCTCATGTATATGAGCCTTTAGAGGAAGAGGATCAGTGGGAGAGTCAGGCTACTGGTATTGCTTAAAAGAAAATAAATATGGCAGCCTCCATATACCTCTCGTTTCAGGCTCCCAGCTGTTAGTCCTCAGTCTGTACACATTATGGCCTGGCACTCTACAAACATTGAAGGGACTCCGAGCAGTGCAGAAACTATGGAAAGATGCATATCATTTTAAAGCTCTCTTTCTCCTCTTTCCAATGATATATAAACCACCACCCTACGCCTTTTAGTTTTTCGCTATTTTCGCGATCGAAATTGCCGCGGCTTCGATCACGAAAATAGAGAAAACTAAAACGATTTAGGGGTCGTCAGAAAGAGGAGAAAGAGAGCTTTAAAATGATATCCATCTTCCCATAGTTACCTTGTACTATACAGGGCGACTTTTTGCTAAAGTCAGCTGCTCCATTCTGCTGAATGGAGCTGCTGACTTTGAGAAAAAGTCGCCCTGTGTAATACAAGGTAACTATGGGAAGATGGATATCATTTTAAAGCTCCCTTTCTCCTCTTTCTGACGTCCCCTAAATCGTTGCACTACGCCTTTTAGTTTTCTCTATTTTCGCGATCGAAGTCGCGGCCGCGGCAATTTCGATCGCGAAAATAGCGAAAACTAAAAGGCGTAGGGTGGTGGTTTATATATCATTGGAAAGAGGAGAAAGAGAGCTTTAAAATGATATGCATCTTTCCATAGTTTCTGCACTGCTCGGAGTCCCTTTAATTTCTATCATATAAAGATGAGTGGATGATGGAAATCTGGATTCAACCACCTTACTCCGAGACCATTAAATCATTCATAACATTTTTCCCCAGAATTTTCTACCACGTCCACTTGCCATGGCAACTTCACACATGCTTTATAATGGACTTCTGTCTACTGTCCACAGTGTGCCCATTGGCCAACACAAACCTGCAGACAAAGTTTGCCTGCAGTTTGGTGGCACCACTTGACCACTGTAACAGATGGGGCATGAACGCAAACACGAGTGAGCTCGTGGGGTCAAGCAGCTAAGCGCATACCCATTGCAGTGGTTAGAAGATTAATGAGATAAAAATAAAAACAATGATTTTTCAAGTGGTCGTATCCTCCAAAAACTTTGGCTGAATACAAACCAAAAGTGTTCAAAGGAGAAGACACATTCTCACTGGATACAATCTAATATATAAATACAGCAGCAATGCGATCAATTACAATGGCAGCTTACAGTGCAGATAAACTAATTTGTAAACAGACAATAATACTTGTGCACAAAAGCAATTATGATAACTGTATGGGTAATAAAAAGAAGCAAAACATATTTTTACTGAATGTTATATCAGCATTATTTCCTTCTGTAATCTACGCTTACTTTATCTTAAAAAGTACATCAATTTGCACCTGCACAACAGCTATAAAATCAGATGTAGCAATCAGCCCTGCTAAATACTGTCTCAGAGGTACAGGCTGAATTATCGAAGGTTAGGCCTCATTCACATTACACGCGTTGCCATCCGTCTCTTGTCAACGCGTGTAGGAGGCAGATACGCACGACATCAGTGCATAGGCTGCACTGTCTAATGTTCACACTGCATGCGTTCCGTACCAGTGTGGTGCGCCAACGCATGCTGCCCGCATTTTTTTTTTAAGCAAAACGCATAGCTGACCCATTCACTACAGTGAGTGGGATCAGCCACGCCACGCATGAAAACGCAGATGGCGTGCGATCGTACGCGTTGCTTTCTGATCGCACGGCCATCTGCGTGTGACAATGTGAAAGAGGCCTAAAGCAATAACAGAACCAAATATTGGAAACAGATTAAATTATTATCCTATACTACTGATCACGGCAGAAATAATAATGTGTCATTTCAAATTTAAAGGGTCCCTATACAGTAGTTCCATGTACCCTGATGAGATAACCATGTATATATACAGCCCTTTATACAAGGCTGTGTACCTTTTTTCTTACTGCATGGGTCAATAATTCAGGGCTCTAAATTACAGTTTCTGTGCAGTCCAGTGTTGCAGACCCATCCATTCAAATACAGACGCATATTAATTATACAGGTCTTGTGGCTAGCTAGATGCAGTTTAGGCACTGCTTATGTGTAAGTAGCCCCAGAATCTGCATAATTCAGATGCGTCAGTATTTAAAGAGAACCTGAACTGAAAATAAAAAGTAAAAATAACCATACACAGGTCATACTTACCTCCTGTGTACGCTACTCCTCAATCTCTTTCTCCTCTCCTGCGTCCCATTTGTCCACTGTGATCAATGGAAATCTCTGTCCTCCATTTTAAAAATGGCCATTACCCCATAACAGCTTCCTGGTCAGCATGCTGTTAAACTGTAATATCACCCACTTGAGCCATAAGGAAACATGGACATTACCTCACACATTCAGTTGTAACTGACATTTGCTTATATATAACTAACAGCAACTGGTATATTTCAGTTCTGACAAAATATTGTCAGAACTGAAAGGGATCACTGTAAGAAGAAAATTGTGAGCTTCTGAGAGGAACTGACGGTGAGGTAAGTATGTAATATTCATTTGCAGCTAAGTCATGTGTTTATTTTAAATAATTTTACTTGCTTCAGGTTCCCTTTAGAGATGATTTAGCAACCCATTGTAGTCACACTATAGCATATATCTCACTGATCAGTAATTAGAGGTTGTAAAATACTATGTGGCTTAAAATCAGAGTGCAGGGAACAGATAAACACATTTACAAATGTCCCTGTGTACCAAAGGAGGTCAACATTTTAAAGGGAACCTAAACCGACCTGTAAAAAACAAGTTTCTCTTACCTGGGGCCTCTACCAGCCCCCTGCAGCTGCCCTGTGCCATCACTGAACGACCCTCAAGTCCCCTGCAGCGCCCCTTTCGGGCCAGCGAGTCAACAGACACTGCGCATGCGCTGCCATCATTGGGAGCTTTCTGTGCATGTGCAGTAGAGATTTCCCCATACTGCGTATGTGCAGAGTGCTCCCATTCACAGGAGTGCCATCAGGAGGCACACGGACCAGAGCCGCGCACCTAAACGAAAGAGGGGCACCACAGGATCGTTCAGTGACTGCGCAGGCACAGAGGGGACACAGGGGGCTGGTAGAAGCCCCAGGTACGTGAAACTCGTTTTTTACAGGTCAGTTTAGGTTCACTTTAAACATAGGTTTTATACAAAAAACTATGGGATTCCAGTAAAATCCTATTTAGGATTAGGACTGCAGATACAATTTTTCTCAGTTTACTTTCCTTTAGGTTTGATACGAACTGTAAAACTGAAAAATGTTTGTGCTTAGTGTGCTTAGCCATACATACTTTTTCACATCTGCAGCCTGAGACTGTGATGCTGTCCGTGGTCTTCCAAACTCCATATCCATATCAGAAACATTTCCTCTAGTCGTTCTCTCAATACTAGGTGCAGTTTTGGCTTCTTTACTTGAAGGTGGATCAGCTAAATCCACTGAAGAGCTGGTGTTGGCCAGATAGAGATTGAGCCGTTGTCTCATGGTAACAGGAGAAGTGCCGCTTCCATTTGCATTTTTTACCGCTCTGGTAGGACTATCATCGTGATCAGGAGTTTTGGAAACTGTGTTAATACTATTTGTTGGCCTATTAACTGTAGAACTCGCTTCCATAGGTATTCCCAGATCTCTACTGGATTTTCTTTCTGTTGTATCTTTTGTCCCCCTCGCAGAAAACATATTCCTAGAAGAAATTCCAATGCCATCCGTTCCAGTTTCGTTACGGGCACTTTGTGTGAATTCTCCTGCTTTGGTCACTGCATCTGACTGCTCTTCTGTAATATTGCTACTAAATGATTTTTTTCTTAAAGGTCTGTTTTCTTTGAATTCTTCAGAAGGGCTCTCTTTTTTGTTTCCCAAGCCTCTACTTTCAAATAATGAGGTAAGGTCCTCAGAAAGAGGTCTCCTATTCCAGGTCCTCTGTTCTGTTACTTTATTGTCAGACGTTTGATCATTTTCAGAATCCAGAAACAAAGCAGACACAGGACGACGTTTTGGCCTTAACTGATCTCGAACTTTTAAGCTATCCATTGCATCAAGATGGGATGTGTTATGTTTAACATTATCCAGGCTCCCCTTTTGTTTGTCTGCAGTATCTGCTGAAGGTCTTCTGAAGGAGCCAACAATCTTTTCTTGCTCTTGTGAAACATCAGCTCTTCTGGACATTATTGGAGGCTTGGAGGTTACTTTAGATTCATCATCTAGTAAAGCAGATTTAGATTCACTGGCTGGTACAAAACTGGATCTTGACTTTTTGTCTCTCAAAATTACAGGTGAAAAGAGATCTGACTTGTTTCCTTGGTCCTCTTCAAAGTTTAGTGGATATTTAGAGGTGATAATTCTACGACCTACTCGTTCCGGTTCCTCAGTTTTTGTACTACCAAACAATGCAATGCTGGTAGAGGTTTGAAATGGCACATCACTTTGTGGTTCCTCATCTATCAGCAGAGTGGAGATGACGCCCACTGACTTGCTTTCAGGTCTTTCCCTTGTAAATGGCTTTGGTGAAAGTCTTGGCTTTAGTCCAGTACCGAACATGCTTGAAGGTTTGGAGGAGCCTCTTGTGTCCTCAGCAATGATAAGGGAACTGGATATGCTAGAATCACTGGATTTATTGCTTGCATCTGAAAGAGGAGTTATATAGGACCTTGTGGGTTTACTCTCACTCCTTGTGGTCCTCGTTGTTAGCTCTACTCTTGCAGTCATGACTCAATAACTACAAATCCATTTGCAAAGTTTTCAAAGCTCTGGAGTGATCCAGCCAGTGAAACTGTAAAGAAATAGAGAAACAAATGTTATAATACAACAGAGAAATGCAGAGTTTTAATAAATCTACTTTTATAGATTGTCACTCGGTGCAGTCCAATGCTATGAGCCATTGATATATTGCCGCTCCTTCCCCTCCCCAATAGACCTAGATCTTCCATCCTGTGCAATCAATATTTTCAAATATTTTTGGTCAAAAATCAACCAAAAGTCGATTGATCAGCCATTTTGGGGCAATCCATTCCCTGCACATCAATCGAATCTGCAGGTAATCGAACAGGGAAATCAATAAGTGTATGGGTCCCTTTATTAGGTTAGAAAAATCTGTAAACATTACAGAAACTGTTTAAAAAGGCATTAAAAAGGATTAGCACTAAAATAAACATTTCATTTAGGAAAAAATGCTGAAAATTCTATCAGCTGTTTGCCAGTTATGTTTCGCAAGAGAAGGGAGGTGCAAATCTATATGCATGCGTTTTACAGGAAATTCCCCACCAAGGTCTCTCCCATCAATATTACATATTTATTGCTCTTAAATCCATGCAGTATATTAGAGAAAACAGGGAGTATATATTTCCTGTACACACCATGATAAAAGTGATTGATTTTCTTCCTGGTTTCAGAGAAAATCAATCACAATTATTTTAACTCAGCTTTCGAGATAAACACTGCAGGAAGCAGAAGTCCTCATAATGCAATTACAATGTGTCTGGATGTAGGAAAGTAAAGAATATTGTGGAATGGAATAGATGGTACAGTGGTCTAGTGAAAAAACATATTAAATACAAGGAACCGGGGTGGTGGTGTAGTGGATTGCACTCTCACCTTGTAGCATTAAGCCTGGTACACACCTTCAATTTTGATTGGCCGATCAGTGACCAATTCTACCACCTCCATGTAGTATGAGAGTTTACTTACACAACCTGTCCATAGCATTCAAAACTCGTTGATCCTCATACTAGGTGGAAGTGGTACAATTGGTCAGTGATTGGCAAAACCTAATTGAGAGTGTGTACCAGGCTTTAGAGTGTCAGGTTTGGATCTCGGTCAGAATATCATCTAAATAGAGTATGCTCTTCCCATGTTGGCATGGGCTTCCCCCAGGCATTCTAGCGAACGCCCACATCCCAAAATCATGCTGATAAGTACTTAAGGTCAATGAAATGCTAATAATTCCAGCTTGCATGCAAACTTCATACAATTTCTACGCAGCTTTGAATTGGGCTGATCAGTAATATGTCCAATCGATTCTATTCAAAGCTGCATGCAATCTGAGTTCCTTTTCTTCTTCTAATACATTAGATTAAATATAAGGATCAAACCTAACAAAATATACTAAAAAACAAAGTCCCATAAACACCAGGGGATAAGTCACCCTGCATTGATCGGTACACGACCCCTTGGATGACAGTGCACTGCTCATGCTGTACAGACAAGTCAGCAGCTTCCAGGCTAGAAATGTGTCTGTTGCTATGGAGGGAGGCTAAGGGAGAAAGAGGGAATTCCCGCGGGCGGGCGAGGGGAGAGAACATGCTAGCAGATGCTGGGCGGCCGCTGTACACACTCACGGTAACTGGCTGAAGTGGTCTCTATCCTCCGCCACGGCCAGGTTCAAACCATGTGGCCTCTTGATCGATTTTTCAGTTTCCACAATGGGTTTGGATTAAATCATGCACAGCAGGTACCCAGCAACAACAATGCAGGAGCACAGGAGACTGCACAGGGTGCAGGGGGTGGTCGCAGCACACCCTCATCTGTGGCTGCACAGCTCTGTACTGCATCAAGCAGCTCAAAGCTAGTGGTGGTATTCTATATTCTGATATTCAGTCAAAGTTTTGAGGAAAACTGATGCGTAGTGGTGCAAAGTGGCAAGCCAGGTAAACAAATGATTAGGGAAATTATTTAGCTGACCGACCACAAATGAAACCGCTTACGGCACACATAAAGCTGGTAAAGTTTTTCTTTTTATAAAATCATCCAAAAATGTATTAATAAGTAGGGTTCTCTTGAGCAGTTTTTGTTTGAGCATTGAAGATTTTAACGTATATTAGGCCTGGTACATACCATGCAATTTCCTGTCAGATCGACAGGTTTAATTGATGAGTTCTGACAAGTCCAAACAGCTCACGATCGATAACAGGATCAATTTGTGCAATAGTGATTGGAAAATTGATCCAGTTAGGGATCGGGAACTGGTAAAACGTAGGAAACTATCAATTCGACCTGTCAATCTAGCAGTAAATGGAATGTTGTGTACCATCAGTGGACATTAAAACCACCTCATTCACCTCAGGGTCCACCTCATTTACATTAAAAACAGACAATTTAGCTCACTGTATACCCATGGCTACAACACAGAGAACACTGAAGAGCCCCAGGAAAAAATAATCATTGAATCTCCACCAGGGGCTTTAGGATTTAGGGCCCATTTCCAGTAAGTAGAGATATGCAGCGTTTCCCCACATCCACGGCGAACACGCTGCCTATTTTGTGCAATAGCCTGCCGTCCAGTTTGCAGGCTGCCGCAAATCTGAACGGCATGCTGCAATTTCCCGCAGCATGCATCCGAATCCCTATAGCCCTGCATGGTGTTCTCACATCTCTGCAAGTGCTGACCAGAACTGGCTCAATGGAAACTTCCTCTTTAATGATGCTTTTGCCTGGACTATATGTTTGTTTTATTTCTATGTCAGTCAGTCTTTGCACACAGTGCCCCTGATTCAATGAAGTTTTCTCCACTATTCACACATTCATTCATTCAGTCAGTCACATGAGAGGTTATCACACCAGATCATTTCACTCTCCAGCTAGTAAAAAAAGTACGGCAAATAGTGTTTCACAAAATTAAATGGTACCTGATCCGACCTTAAAAAAATCCCACAGAGCCTTCCTGGTCCTCTCTGCATTCCCTTGTCCAACTGCCACTAGACACCCCCCCCCCCTCCCCCATTGAAGTAATATGACTACAATGTCAAAATAAGCTTTCAGTAGTCCTTGAATTGCTTTGGAAGTACTTGCATCCCTAAATACGTCCGAAGGCGAGTAGATCTGTAGTGCGCTCACAAATGCGCAGTACGGATGCACCTGTTTTCAGAAACATTCAGGGGCACGAGTGCTTCCAAAGCCTTCCAAAGGCTACAGAAGGAATTTGAAAGGGGGTCAGCAGTACTGACACTATAAGGCCAGAAACCCACTAGGAGCGATTTTCTGAGCGCTTTGCGATTTGAAAACTCTTGCTAATCTAATGCTATGGGTGTGATCCTACTTGAGCAATGTGATTTTATAAAAATCCCTCATAGCATTGCATTAGGTGGGGTTTCTGGCCTAAGCATGTTTTTTTGAACTTCATGGATTTGTGTGTTCTGGAAAGCCGACACCTAGTCTGTTTAATGTAGAGTAATGAGCCACAACCCAACTGTACAGCAGTTACAGAACATCTGAAGACAACATTTAACTGTTACGAGCAGCAACTCTACTGTTACTTGAAGTAAGTTTATAAATACTGAAGATGCCCATACACACAGATTTCCCATTCAATTCCCTGCAGATTTGATAAAACTGGATGGAAATCTATTTTTTTTTTTTAAATGTCTAATTGATCGAATTTCCACTGATTTTGACCAAAAATCAATCAAAAGTATTGATCGGGGGGCATGCCAAAAGGGGGGGTACAGAATACTGGGGACACATCTGGCTGTCTATACTGGGGAGAGGGCTAACATCTGACAGGTTTTGGACTAGTCCATTTCCTCACAGGGGATTCTTAGTATTTTCCTATTCTTTACAAAAGCATTCCCTGGAAAGCATCTATACCAAGATGTCAGCCCGCCTCCCTACTCACTTGTGCACCATTTTGGCAGTAGTACTGAGAGAAAAGAATTATACCACAACAAACGGCCAGAGGTAGAGAAGATCCCAAGGGAAAACATCAGAGTGAGGTACACCAATAAGCAACATGCCAATCAGTATTACTGTATATGAGGCAGGATAACGATTATAGCTCCCTCAGATTTTTACTGCCAAGTAAATGTTGGCAGCATTGCAAAAAATAATAATAATAATAATAATAATGTTATTCTAGAACAAATGTACATACTCTTATCCATGTATTTTACAATTTTCCACTCCATAAGTACTGTAAGAAAACCCACTTAAAAAATCCAGCCATTTTTAGAAGTAAAAAAATCAATTGTGCTGTAGCTACCAAAGCAAAATAAAGTTTCTCACTTCAGTCAAGCATACATTCTCTGCACAGCCTTATCTTTACAGCTTGCCGTGCAGGCAGATCTATAAAAACCTCATGGAAGTAATCACAGCAGGTGAACTTTAGATTTTGACACCAGAACTGGGTGTGTGGGGCTGAGGCTGAATTACTCACTTGAAGGACAATTCTGCTGAAGAGTTTACATGTAAAAGCAAACTATGAGCCTCAACTGGTTAGATAGCATGTTTTGTCTGGAGGAGGCATTGCGGTGCACCACACACCCTAGGGAGAGTAGGCAAATAGTTGTATGAACACACCGCAGGGTCATTTCACCGAAGAGAAATTTTCACTCATGCCTGCCTTCATTTCAAACAGCCAATTAAGTTCAAGAGAAGTTAAAAATAAGAAAACCCTTTCATACTTCCGATTTGGTGTATAAATTGAGGTGACCGCTAATGCAAGCGCTAACCTGCATACTATACCTGTGAGATCATTTTTAGTGACATCCTTTATATTGTAATTCACATGTATATGCCAGATACTTTTCTCATCTACGCATAAAGCAAAACTGAACGAACTGAATAGCATAGTCCACCCAAGCTAGAATTAAGATGTTTTTTCACACAGCCTGATCTAATGAACATAGCATATGAAAGGCGTGGTAAAGAATGCTTAACCTCCTATATGACTCATTGACCTTTACTGCAAAGACACCTGCGTATGCTGTCAAGCAAAGCAAACAAATATCCAACACAGAAAAGGCAGAGTTCTATTCAAAACATCCTCTTAGCTGCATCTATGGATAACAAAAATCAGAAGCCTTGAAATAAGCATGAATACCATATCAGTTCCCCTTGTCTATGAATAGATTTTATGGAAAGAGTGAGTCATAAATGTTAGGATGAGCCAGTATCCCAACCACATACTGGTCCATCAATTCTCCAGTTACTTGAGCACAACTTGCAACACAAAGGTGAACAAATTAAAGAGAATCCGTGATGAAAGGAAGCATGGGTTTTACTACAGCGACTATTCACCATCAATATTCCAAACAGAGGTCGTGACATTCACACTACAACTGCTCCATTTGTTCCAGGTCAGTGACTGTAATGACGGCTCGCATACTGCTATTTGCTGACACAAATGAGAAATACAGAGTAAATCCAATCCTAGTTTGTCCCTAGAGGATTGCAATATCTGGTACCCCTGGGTGCTGAGAGTCGTGTCCAACTACAAGGTAACAGGACACAGCACAGAAAAAAAGCATGTATGTGTTAGCTGGTATGCAATACAGTAGATTCCCTTTATAGTAAACTCCAAGGGACTAGGAAAAGTAGTTTACTATATCAGAATTGGTCATATATTGTATATTTAAACAGACACATTTGCTGGGACCTGAGGACGGAGTTTACTATTCCAGAGGTTTACTATAACAAAGTTTACTAGAATGAGATTCTACTATATACACAGCGTCAAGTCCACACTGCAAACATACCTTGAGGCCTGGAACCCACTACAAAGCGCTTTCGCTAATCGCAATCACTAGCATTTTTTATGAGCGTTTTGTAAGCGATTTCATGAGCATTTTCTGGAGATTTTGGTAGCGATTTTAAAAAGTGTAGAGCTTGTGTAGCGATTTGCTATTGGCGCTTTTAGTTCTGATTGGTCCTTTCAATTAATTTTTTTACAGTGTGCAGTAATTTAAAAACTCTAACAAAATCGCTCTGTATAGCTCTGATTATGCCAGCATTTATATACAATACATTGCAGAAACGCTAATGCTAATTAATGCAAAACGCTAACGATCAAAAATGCAGCATGTCCTGTGTTTGCGATTTTGCTAATCACAATCGCTCCAGTGGAATTTGGCCCATCCATTAACATTAGCTGAGCGTTTGGGGAAATCGGTAGCATTTTGAATCACTCCCTAAATGTTCAAAAAAAATTGCTCTAGTGGGTTCCAGCCCTGAGACGTCTCAAATTTGGTTAGAAGTCTGTCAATCTGTATAGTGCCAGTTCCTGCACAATTGAAGAAAAAAAATTAGCGCAAATAGTGTAACTTGTGCAAAAGTCCTTTTATTTCAGTTATTCAACTTAAAAGGTTAAACGTATATATGAAATAGACTCATTACATGCAAAGCGTGATATTTCAAGCCTTTGTTATAATTTTGATGATTATGGGTTGCAGATGAAAACCCCAAACTCAAAATCTCAAAAGATTAGAATACTACATGAAAATCAATAAAACTAAGATTTTAAATTGAAACATATAGGACATTTAAAAAATATATTCATGCATATTTACCCAGTGGTTTGGGCCCCTTTTGCATCAGTTACTGCCTCAATGCAGCGTGGCATATATACTATCACAGCCTGTGGCACTGCTGAGGTGTAATGGAAGACCAGGATGCTTCAAAAGTGGCCTTCTTCTCTTCTGCATTGTTCAGTCTCATGTCTCATCTTTCTCTTTGCAATGCCAATAAAATCTCTATAGGGTTCAGGTCAGTGAGTTTGCTGTCCAGTCAAGCACAGTAATCCCATGATCACTGAACCAGGTTTGGGTGCTTTTGGCAGTGTGGGCAGGTGGTTCTTCCACAAAAGTATTTTAGCGCCATACTGTGTTTGCATAGCCCCAGCAGAATTTGAACAGCAGAAAAAGGCCACAAATGTCACCATTATAAAAAGCTAAAAACCAGGGCTATTATAAAGCGGGCATTTTGTAAGCTACCGACTCGTCTAGTTTTGCTGAAACTTTTCCCAAAGTTTGATCCCAAGCTTGACCATCATTTTGAACATTTTTTTTTTTCAATGGTGGATTGAGTTTGTCCCTACCTAATTTTTATGTGACAGAGGTCCAAGCTAGAGGACACATCAAAAATGATTCTACAACTTGCTATGATTAAAATATGATAACACACGTCATTAGATAATAAACTGCATGCAACCTATTATTCAAAAATGTTGCAAGTTTAATCGTAACTTTAAAAAGTTGTGTGTTGCATGACTTCTGACTTCTCTCAGGTGTCCGTAATTGTTGTGCATGCAGTAAGTTTGCGTTTCATTACTGCAATGAATGGAAAAGACAGTGGACAGAAAGGACAAATCGTTGCATGTCTGAATGGATCCTATGATTCACATAGTATCCCTAGACATATCCATTGCGGTCGGTTCCCTGAAACAGACCCTTTTAGCTCACAGTGTGAACCAAGCCTAAAGCCCCATCTACACGATACGATTCTTTGTGCGATTTGATTACGATTCTATTTACGATCAGATTAAATCTGACATGTCCGATTGGGTTTCGATTCAATTCGATTTGCCATTGTTTTGCAATGGCAAATCAAAATTGAAACGAATCCCGATTGGACATGTCAGATTTAATCGAATCGTAAATAGAATCGCACAAAGAATTGCATCGTGTAGATGGGGCTTAACAGCTGACTGACCGCACTCCATCATAGAACACATAAGGGATGATTCACTAAAATCTGTCAATAAAAAAAAAAAGCAACGTAGTGCATGTTGTGCAATTAGAGTGACCCATGGTAAATGGCCAACATAAGCGCTATGAATCAATCCCATAGTATTAGAGAACGTTTCCACTGTGTGCTGCATACATCTTGCAAGACGCAATGTGGCACAGCTGTAATGCATGACGCATCCAAGTCCCTCTAGCCTTCCCGTGCACGGCTATAGGGATGAATAGGTTGTGTTTCCCCATCCGAATTTGCATGCATGCCGATTACACTAGTAGAAACAGCTCCTTAGACTTTGCACATCACTTCTTTAAATACTAAATGTAATAGTGTCTCCTCACCTGTAGATGGCACTGATGCTACCTTCACATTACAACACAAAACTATTGTAATATTGCACTGTCACACAAATCCAGTTAATGCTCTCATTTCTTTAATGCATAATATGTGGGGATACATAAAACTACGCAATGTACAAAGTTTTGTGCTTTGCACATAAACAATTCTTGAATGTTTTGGTTTTTATTATCTGGCTAGCTGGGTATGCAAAACAGTTTTCAATAGAAAAGGCTGATGCTGTTTGCCTGAGTGTGAGGTAGCTTCATCAATTTCTATCTAGCTCCTGCCTGCTCAGTGTGTAATAAAGCAAATACCACCTCTACACCTGCAGGTACACATGGCTTTTATAAGAACACTGGGAAGGTTGTTGGGAGAGAATGAGAAGCAAGGAGCTGCTACACTGTAGATACAATAATGGTCACAAAGCACTCATCTTTTTCAGCAGTGGGAGGGTGAGTAAGAAGTAGAGACAGTACAGTATATATACTGCAAAAGGTACAGTCATGCACTGTACAAAACTGTGCATTGCTGATTAATCCAAATTTTTATGAAGGCCAACTCGTGTTACCATAGCATTGCACACGTTCTACCCCGATGTTAGTACCGGTAAAACGGATGTGCGCAATTTATCACTTAACTTTTTAATAAACACACTGGTTATAGCGTAAGAACAGTAAGGCCCCTTTTACATTTAATCAGTTGGTGTGCGTTAGTGTGTGTTAGTACGCGTTGGTACGCGTGTTTTCCATAGTAGAGCATTGGGAAGAAGATTTCAGTTAGAACGCGTTAAAGGGAACCTAAAGCGAGTAAATTATTTAAAATAAACACATGACGTAGCTGCAGATGAATATTACATACTTACCTCGCCGTCAGTTCCTCTCAGATGCTCACCATTTTCTTCTTACAGAGATCCCTTCCAGCTCTGACAACATTTTGTCAGAACTGAAATATACCAGTTGCTGTCAGTTATTTATCAGTAGCTGTCAGTTACAACTGAATGTGCAAGGTAATGTCCATGTTTCTCTATGGCTCAAGTGGGTGATATTACAGTTTAACTGTGTGCTGACCAAGAAGCTGTTATGGGGTAATGGCTATTTTTAAAATGGAGGACGGAGAATTCTATTGATCACAGTGGACAAATGGGGTGCAGGAGAGGAGAAAGAGATTCAGGAGTAGACTACACAGCAGGTAAGTATGACCTGTGTATGGTTATTTTGACTTTTTATTTTCAGTTCAGGTTCTCTTTAAGTGTGAAAGGTGCCATAGGAAAACATGGGCAATACTTTGAAAATCAGTTTTCTTTCCGTTTTAACTGAGAGCAACTGATTAAGTGTAAAAGGGCCCTAAGTGCTTTATTTACACACTAAACAGGAAAAACATAAGATGATGAAGTGAGACTGCTTAGCTATATAGCTGATGTGTGGGCCCCAAAGTGTCTCAGCAGAAGAGAGATGAGAGGGGTCAGGTGATCATCTCTGCTCAAATGGAAAGACTAACTGGAATAAATGGTGCCCCTTACCAGCTCCTCTCTTATTTCCTCATGCCAGCGATGATGGTATGGGGAGGAGCTTGGACAGCTCACAGACTGCAGTTCTCCGAGGCAAGCATCTCTCTTCTGACACAGGATGCTGGCCATTTTGCTGACCCAGCCAGTAAGGTTTAAAACGCTGACAACGTAAAAATGGTTTATGTACGATGCACAACATTTGGTGCACAGCAGACTATGAAATATTCCACATAAGAAGCATTTCCGGTAGGATTAAGGAAAAATTGTGTATTTGCCTCTATATAAACCCATTTAAAGCCAATTTCTAAGAGCAAAGCGCAACATTTTTTTTTTTTTATTTGATTGCAATTACAATTGATGCTGCTGTTGCGTCATTGATAACCAGCAGATTAGATCAGAGTGATCAAACCTGCCTGTAAAAATTGATGCGTGTGTGTGGATTGAGAACTCTGCCCAGTTATCTTCATTGGATTAGACCCAAAGAAGCCATTTGCAGCTTTTCACTCTTGCCTATAAGAATTCGTACAACCTGTCCCTTTCCTCATATTTCTTATGTGTTCCCAGATACAAAACTTCCTATTGTGCATGAAATTCTTCTGTACTCTATCCTGCTCAACTCCTCATACGTCAGCAGAAATTGGATCAATTTATATGTTTATCTGCAAAGATAAGGATCTACTTTTCTCTACTTCTTCCTGTTCCCAACCACATTAATTTAAGGGAAACCTGAGATGGGTAGGAGAAAAAAAAATATTATATATATATATATATATATATATATATATATATATATATATATATATATATATATATATATATATATATATATATATATATATATATATATATATATATATATATATATATATATATATATATATATATATATATACACACACACATATACCTGGGGCTTCATCCAGCCCCCTCCAGGCTGATCGCTCCTTCAACCACCCTGCTACACCGCCTGGACCCTCTGCAATTCACCCTGGACAATCCTTCAGACAGAGGAGTTTCGGTGGAGCGTTCTGCACCTGTGCAGAATTCCTGCAGGTGCAGAACGCTCCAGCCATGGGAACGTGACAGAGAGGTGAATGCGGCATGACTGCGCCGACTGGCCCCAACTGCAGGAGTTTCCGGGGCAAATTGCGGAGGATCCAGGCGGCACAGAATGACGGCGAGGGAGCGACCAGCCTAGATGGTATGTATATATTTTTTTCCTTCACCAACCTTTTAGGGACACCTGTAACAGCCTCGCCAAATTTACTCTGCGCATCTTAACTGAACACTAATGTAAGAACAGAAAAGAACAAAACAATTAACAATGTTCCTTTGCAAGAAGGTTGGACTTGGAGGATAAAGTAAAAATGGAAGCAGGTCAAGATCGGGCCAAATTGTGGACAAGCTATCACCTTGCCATGTTAAAACATAGGACTGCGTTTACCATTGCCATAAGCATGGATATGTGCTTACACTAGGATTGTAATGCTTGCAGTAATGGTTGGTGAAGCAGTGTTTAGTATATCATTACAATCATGTAATTTTACTTAAAATATATAATCATATATCCAAACACATCTACTGAAAGCCTAAGGCTTTACCTGCTGCATCCCGTTTTTATATTAACTTTTACCATGTCTAATAAAATTGTTGCTGTGTATATTTTTACACAGCTTTACTGTATACTTAAGGTATCCACCCTCTTCATCATTTATATTTAGAATCAAGTACAGGGCCGTGCCACTGCCAATAACTATAGTGTTACTTCCTGTATCAATAGAGGCAATACTTCCCTATGGCACAAAATTTCAAATATCCCTACATACGTTCATTAAGGTTTTGTTACCATTAGTGGTGATTTTGTCTGCTTCCATGAGCTTTGAGAGTATACATTTCCATATAAAAGACCCAATATAGAGTTTCCAGTAATGCATAATCCAGTGGCTGCGCTACACAGGGGCACTGTGCCCCCCCCCCCTGCTCTGTAACATCCAGTTAACGGTTTCCAGGCCCCAGCAGCGTACACTGAACAGGATAGGGTCTTTAGAAAACATGTCAGCCTGAGTCTGTGTAGGCGTTAAGTAAACCAAGGGTCTTATCTATTTGCCATAAATACCTCACAATCCTAGCAAGTTCCCTTGTAATTCGTGTATCTGGATGACACTTCTACTTGCAAAAAAAATCTCTTTACCACCTTCTGATTGTATGTTTTAACATTGTCTGCTGTACAGCCAATCAAGGAAGGGAACCAGGAGGAAAGCGAGGGACCTCCAAGGCTGCAGAGGCTGGAAGAAGCCCGAGGTAAGTAAAAGGGGACACTTTCATTATGGCTCAGGGATCCTTTAATCCCCTTTTACTTGCCTAGTGGTTCTGAGTCACCCTGAGCTATCTTGGTATTCTGTGTTTCCACTACTGCAAAGGAGAGGCAAGGGGAAACCATACGTAGACAATAATGCTAGCTCATGAAAATGAAAGAAAGCAGTCATTGCATGTCTGTAGGATGTACAGGAGGAATCGGCGCAGGAGACTTAGGCGCAGGATACAGCCAGTATATGGCTGATCCTGCTGCTGCACAAGTCCCGGCCATATTAAATACTATTCCCCCTCCAAGCCGCCATGGATGGTGGGGTATAAAATAAATAGGCTTCCAGTAATTGCTGGAAGCCAAATTATAGTGTTTTATAAGTAACTTCAGCTCTGTCTTCTGATGCCGCTGACGTTACTCACTGCTGCACCCAAGTCTCCTGCGCTGGGATGAAAGTGCTCGGTCAGTAGGTACCATAGTTATTAGTTAAAATGTAAAAGTGGGAAAGCAGTACTATGAAGAGTAAAAGCTATTAGCATCTAAATATGTGTATCTGGTAATTGCTCTGAGCATTAACCTAATGAGTCTATTTTTCATAAAGTATTGTGATAAAACACACATATCCTCTCCTACTGCAGGAAATGTGTAAAGCACAGCTCTCAGCTTTTACAATTCTCTAAGTTTCCTCTGCATTCTGATCTCTGAAGCTAATCCTACTGAGGTCATGAATTCAGCTGAAGCAACTAACCACGGGATCTGTTTAGACAGTGACAAGCTTAGCTGACGTTCTACACCTGCATTTCCAAGCACACTCCTCCTATACCAGCTGCGCTGCAGTCACTTGGGAATACTTCAGTTTACCACATTACAGCTCACATAGCACTACACTGGATTTAAAATCTTCACTTCTAACCTCCAGCAACCAATGTTATTATTATTATTTTATATTTATACAGCCGCCACATCTTCCACAGCGCTGTACAGAGCATATTGTCTTGTCACTTAACTGTCCCTCAGAGGGGCTCGCAATCTAATCCTTACCATAGTCATATGTCTATGTGTGTATCGTGCAGAGGTGGCACAAGGTCTTCCAGCGCCCAAGGCTGAGACTCCAAAGTGCGCCCCTCCAGTCCGTATACACGCTAGATTAATGTCGGCACACACAAAAGGAGTGTGACGTTGCTCAAAACAACATTACCTGGCATAAAGAAACAACAACTAGTTTAAACTATGTTGTCCATATACAGCGATATTCCGTTTGAATTGCGCGCACACAAGATGAAGTCACATTTCACTAGACATGCGCAGATGCTCTGAAAAAATGTCTGAATAAAGCCCAGTCGACTGCACGATATCTGCCCAATAGTTGTCTAATTTGATCCGCTAGTAGAATCGAGCAGAATACCAGAGATAGGTCACTTGTTTAACGTCTTTTAGCTACAATTTTTATAAAGATTGTCATCCAATATGACGATATCAGCCATTCGTTAGACATTTCAAATGACTTGTCTAGTGTGTGTGTGTAGGCTTTGGAGGTAGGTCATGTAAAATACACAATGCATGCAGTGGCATAACAACAGCCCCCACAAGGGGGAGCCTGGTGCTATAGGGTCTGCCACTCCTTCCTCCCCCTCTAGTGCAGAGTAGTGTAGGGATCACTGCTAGATTTACTCACTTGTTTCTCCTGATGCATGACGTAATCAGGAGCCGCAGGATGTCTGCATACAGTGCAGGGAACACGGCAAGCAGAAGAGACTGCATGGACTTGGTAGAGGGGAGAGAATAAACTGGCCACCCACTACGAGGAGTGGAGTTTAGGGTTGTGTGCAGGGTGCCATTCAATATTCTTGCTGGGGGCCCCAGGACACTGATGTTAACCAACTGACTGCATGCAAACCTCATTGACAAACTAACCACCTCCTGTGGTTTTCATATGGAAAATATACCATGCATTTGCTCCTTCCTTATTCAAGATATAGCTAAATTACTTGTGCATGTCGCTATAATTTGGTGAAATTTGCCTTCTTAAAACAGAAGGAAACTTGCAATAATTCAGCTATAAGTGAACATTTGTGGTTACCCACAATGCACCACTACTGAATACGCAAATTATCTCTTTTCGCCCCTGTAAGCCAGAGAAGCATCCAGAACCGCTGGTGTATAGCATGCCTATAGCTTTTAATATTACACATTCACATCACCCCACATGTAGACAGCCTGTTTCGGACTTTTGGTCCTCATCAGTACATGGCAGGGTATGGCTGTATGGGATAGGGCTTGGACCAGTACAACAGAGTAACCAAGCAGCTCGGGGTGACCCAAACCACTAGGAATGTACAGGGAGTGCAGAATTATTAGGCAAGTTGTATTTTTGAGGAATATTTTTATTATTGAACAACAACTATGTTCTCAATGAACCCAAAAACTCATTAATATGAAAGCTGAATATTTTTGAAAGTAGTCTTTAGTTTGTTTTTAGTTTTAGCTATTTTAGGGGGATATCTAAATAGGGAAACAAATATATACCCATTTCAATTAATTTTTACCAGTGAAACCAATATAACATCTCAACATTCACAAATATACATTTCTGACATTCAAAAACAAAACAAAAACAAATCAGTGACCAATATAGCAGCCTTTCTTTGCAAGGACACTCAAAAGCCTGCCATCCATGGATTCTGTCAGTGTTTTGATCAGTTCACCATCAACATTGCGTGCAGCAGCAACCACAGCCTCCCAGCCACTGTTCAGAGAGGTGTACTGTTTTCCCTCCTTGTAAATCTCACATTTTATGATGGACCACAGGTTCTCAATGGGGTTCAGATCAGGTGAACAAGGAGGCCATGTCATTAGTTTTTCTTATTTTATACCCTTTCTTGCCAGCCACGCTGTGGAGTACTTGGACGCGTGTGATGGAGCATTGTCCTGCATGAAAATCATGTTTTTCTTGAAAGATGCAGACTTCTTCCTGTACCACTGCTTGAAGAAGGTGTCTTCCAGAAACTGGCAGTAGGACTGGGAGTTGAGCTTGACTCCATCCTCAACCCGAAAAGGCCCCACAAGCTCATCTTTGATGATACCAGCCCAAACCAGTACTCCACCTCCACCTTGCTGGCGTCTGAGTCGGACTGGAGCTCTCTGCCCTTTACCAATCCAGCCACGGGCCCATCCATCTGGCCCATCAAGACTCACTCATTTCATCAGTCCATAAAACCTTAGAAAAATCAGTCTTGAGATATTTCTTGGCCCAGTCTGGACGTTTCAGCTTGTGTGTCTTGTTCAGTGGTGGTCGTCTTTCAGCCTTTCTTACCTTGGCCATGTCTATGAGTATTGCACACCTTGTGCTTTTGGGCACTCCAGTGATGTTGCAGCTCTGAAATATGGCCAAACTGGTGGCAAGTGGCATCTTGGCAGCTGCACGCTTGACTTTTCTCAGTTCATGGGCAGTTATTTTGCACCTTGGCTTTTCCACACGCTTCTTGCGACCCTGTTGACTATTTTGAATGAAACGCTTGATTGTTCGATGATCACGCTTCAGAAGCTTTGCAATTTTAAAGAGAATCTGTATTGTTAAAATCGCACAAAAGTAAACATACCAGTGCGTTAGGGGACATCTCCTATTACCCTCTGTCACAATTTCGCCGCTCCCCGCCGCATTAAAAGTGGTTAAAAACAGTTTTAAAAAGTTTGTTTGTAAACAAACAAAATGGCCACCAAAACAGGAAGTAGGTTGATGTACAGTATGTCCACACATAGAAAATACATTCATACACAAGCAGGCTGTATACAGCCTTCCTTTTGAATCTCAAGAGATCATTTGTGTGTTTCTTTCCCCCTGCAGCTATCTTCCACTGAAGTGTCAGGCTGTTTCTTCCTGCAGAGTGCAGACAGCTCTGCCTGTATGTAATTCCTCAGTATGTGAAAGCCCAGCCAGCTCAGAGGAGGATTTATCCAGCTTGTAAAAGATAATAGAGCAGACAGAAGCTGCACTAATCTAAATAGCATACAGCAGTGTGCAGAGAGGGGCCTGGAGGGGGGAGATACATCACAAAACCACAACACTGAAGAACTTGGCAGCCTTCCAGACACAGGCTGACAAGTCTGACAAGAGAGAGATAAGCTAATTTATTACAGAGATGGTGATAGTAGAACGTGCTGCAGTAAGCCAGAACACATTAGAATAGCTTTTGGAACTTGTAGGATGATAAAAAACAGGATGCAATTTTTGTTACGGAGTCTCTTTAAGAGTGCTGCATCCCTTTGCAAGATATCTCACTATTTTTGACTTTTCTGAGCCTGTCAAGTTCTTCTTTTGACCCATTTTGCCAAAGGAAAGGAAGTTGCCTAATAATTATGCACACCTGATATAGGGTGTTGATGTCATTAGACCACACCCCTTCTCATTACAGAGCTGCACATCACCTAAAATGCTTAATTGGTAATAGGCTTTCGAGCCTATACAGCTTGGAGTAAGACAACCTGCATAAAGAGGATGATGTGGTCAAAATACTCATTTGCCTAATAATTCTGCACTCCCTGTATAGGGGGATAAAAGAGACTGAAAAGCTCTCCTATGAATAAGCAATGCTTGGAGAAATTTGCCCTCTTAGTTAAAACAGAAGGAAACTTGTAATAATTCAGCTACGAGTGAACATTTGTAGTTACCCACAATGCACCACTACTGAATATCATTTGTTGACTTGACTACTTTAACTCGCATGAAATACTTGCAAACCAAATGGATCAACTACAGTCCATCATGAACTCTGTTTTTAAACTCTCACCTCTCCAACTGACTTGTTTATAAGCTGATCCATGAGCAACCAATAATTCAGATCGATTTCCTAGTCAGTGATTGAACGGAAACAAAAGCAAAGCCACCTTACACACATGTGCAATAGATTTTCTGACTGATTCTTTGCGGATTCTTGTCTTCATCAATTAATACGGTAGTTACAACAGATATAGTGACATCATACAATCTAACTACTAACCTTGCCATACACTGGCTAGTAACAGCCAAACAAATGATTGCCTATACTCTATACATTTGGTCAGATTTTATCAAAAATTTTACTGAAAACCAAAATTCAACTATTACTTCACTGACAAACAATGCAGTTCAAGGTTATATGACCATCAATCCCCGGCTGCTACTACCCATACCACTAGATTCTAATTCACCTGTGTGTCTCTTTATGCTTTTCAACAGAAAAACTGTGTGGATTTTAATTGCAAATTTATCAATGCATTAGGTTGGGGACAATAAATCACTGGCAGAATTAATTCAAGTGATCAAAGCTTCTGGAATGAACCTTAAGGTGGACACACACGCAAACACTACAATAAAAAGATTCAAAAAAAACAAACAATCAGTTATAGAAGATTTTTTTAATTTAAGCAAGAAATCTCATTGAATTTCCGGTTTTTAAAAATAAACGATCAGGGGCAGCATATTTTTCTGACCAAATTTTAAAAAAATTGAATTGTGTAGGGTAGATTGTCAATATCTTGATTTATAGACCCAAACATTATCCAGAACTTTCAATCATTTTTCCCATAATTGGGGAAAAATGGAACACGTGTATGACACATTGGTCAGATATTTCAAATGTTACAATTCTTGAACCGAGAAGAAATATAAAACATTGTATGGTGTGTGGCCACCTTTAGTTTGGATATTGTTAGAACGAGGCATGGGCCAGCAAGATGAGAAGAAAAGCTTTCAGTCTGGAATGTTAAAACAGCCACTTGCTGTGTATATCTGACACCTAGGAAAGATTCTGAAGTAATAATTCATGTGCTCTCCGGCGCCCTGGTCTCTCTCCCAAGTTGCTGCTGCTGTGCAGCTTCCTTTTCCATCCCCTACTGCCCATTGCCATGCTAGTCAGGTCCTGCATGCAAACCACATTACCTCACACATCTTGTGATATAAGACTACCACCTCTTCCCAGCAGATACAACGGAGGGAGAGAGTAGAATAAGACAGCTGCTCTGTCTTTTTGGTCTTCCACTGAGCTGTATGGTGGATCATCACATGGTTACACATGTAGGGGATACACAGATATTCCTGCTCTCTTTGCTGGTGACTGAAATTCCAAAAACTCTTGGCTAAAGTTGTTCGTATGGGCTAGTACACACCTGAGCAATGTGATTTTTATTCCCCAAACAAACGCAAATCCTGCAGCATTTCGGATGCAATTACGCCTCAATGTAAAGTGTAGTTAAACTCTAAAATCGCTTTAAAAACAAACGCTGAACAGAGGGATTTTCAACGCATTTTTTTGCCAAAAGCTGTTCACATCCAGGTCAAAATGTACTTCCTGTTTTTTCAGACTACAAAATCACTAAACGCAAATGCTCCAAAATCTCTAGGCATAAATAGGCACAAGCTGGGAATCGCTACAAAAAGTTTGCGCGTACGCTTCGCGGTTCTTGGTGTAAACTATCCCTCAGAAGCAGAGGTCAGAATACCCAGGCAGCAGAGTTAGTTTTGTAGCACCCGGTTTTCTGTCCCAACATGTTGCTGCTGTGTATTATGGGTTAGCCCACCAGATTTTATCCCTCTTGTTCTGTTTGGACTTTTCATAAAAAGGACAAAAAAAAAAAATTAAGAAATCATAATCCAAAAAGCAACCCTTCTTGGAATGAGGGTCAAACTATGTCCAAATATCAAATTCTTGAGTTTTGCTGAAACAGTTCTATGAGAATTGAAAGACTAGTGAATGTTTACCATGCTTGCTTACAGATTGTTTAGAGAAAACATAAATAAATACAAAACCACAGTCATAAAAAATACACAAATGTTAGCAAAAGCATTCCATATATAGTAACTGTGGAAAAGTACAAAAGCTAATCACAGCGAAGAATGAAAATATAGGTGAGGCAGAGCTAGCAGGAAAGTGACTGAGAAATCATTATCCTCTCTGAACTCAGAGGAGTCAGGTTTCAGACATTTTTATAGGCCAGAGACTTGGGTTTGTAAATACAAAAGCTAGGTGAAACACAGCAGGGAGGGGGCCCAGAGAGCTGCCAGGGACAGCGGATCTTATGCAAGTGGGAGTAGTCAGAAAGCCTTGGACACAATTGACAAGATGCTGATGTATAACAGTCAACAGTGTTAAGCCATGGCCTGAATGAAATCACCATTGATCAGGCACTTGATAGCTGAGTAAATATATGTTGCTCTCCTCAAGGGTGTTTCTGGTAAGTGAGTGAAAATGAGGTGCTTTAGATAAGCAGCTTGTTGGATGTATACTGAATCAACCTTGTTAACCCTAAACAGGCCCTGACATGTCATTCTATAGCAGCCTACTAGCCACATGTAGGCAGACTGATCTGGCAGATCAACCACCAATGCCTTGTACACACACTGGATGGGTCTTGGCCCAAATGGGGTCAGTCAGGGCCACCTCTGCTGAGAATCTAACGCGTGTTCAAGTAGACTCTACCACCAATGTGTTCCGTACTGCCAGACCATCTCATCCAAGCACCAGCCAAGGCCACTGTTCTCCTCCTCACCCCTTCTGCTCTCTGATGCCCGAAACACAGCACTGTATTGTCAAGTCTTGATTCCTTGTTGGCGTCAGATATCGAGCATATGTACTGTGTGTATGCACCTTAAAGAGACACTGAAGCGGAAAAAAAACTATGATATTATGATTTATATGTGTAGTACAGCTAAGAAATAAAACAATACGATCAGATACATCAGTGTAATTGTTTCCAGTACAGGAAGAGTTAAGAAACTCCAGTTGTTATCTCTATGCAAAAAAGACATTATCTCTACGACTTTCAAAAGTCGTGGAGAGGGCTGTTTTCTGACTTTTATTATCTCAACTGTTAGTTAACTATTTACTTTTCCTCTGGCAGAGGAGAGGTCATTAGTTCACAGACTGCTCTGAAAGAATCATTTTGAATGCCGAATGTTGTATAATCTGCACATATTAGAGAATGATGCAATGTTAGAAAAAACACTATATACTTGAAAATAAAAATATGAGAATATTTTCTTTGCTGCTAATCTTCTAGTAATTATTCATAGTACACAACCAATTCATTATATCATATATTTTTTTTTTTTCGCTTCAGTGTCTCTTTAAAGCCTCATACACATGCTGGATAGTCCTTGGCTGTGAAGATTGTTTTGGGCTGGCTTGGCCATGAACCTAATATGTAACCGAGTGCATTGCCCCTCTCAGCTCGCCTGCTGGAAACAACTCCATTGTTAACTGCCCTGTCCTTCCTTCAGCAAGAAATCTATTGAACTGCAGTGTTGCAATGTTTGATGCAGTGTAACGCTGTGGGCAGCGCATCTACTGCTGATTACAATCGATTGAGATTTTCCATCCATTCAACAATTTCACTAAATTTTCAGGTAGTAAAAAAACAAAGTCTTGTAAAAGTAATACCTTTTAAAAAGTAATACTAAATTTTCAGTAAATCATTGTTCAAAATTATGATTGCCTCTGTCTAGAGTCGTCTAGAATCTGCCACTAGCGTGTGTACAGCAGCCATGGATGCCCCCCGACGCCTCAGCCAGCGGACAACCTGACAGAGAGATACAGCCTAGCCTTAGGATTTAGGCTTGGTTCAAGCTATGACCAGAGGCAGTGCCGCTTCCATATTGTATGGATGCACTGTATGCAGTGATGCCCGTTGCACGGTTCCCTGCCACTTTTGAGTGGATGTGTGCTATTCACCCAATGACTGCCAGCAAAAGACTGTACTAGACAGGACTGTTCGCTTTGGAAACACAACGCACATGATAAAGTGGATACGCGTGAACTGGCTCATGGAATCACATTTCAGACATTGTCCGTTTTATCAAAATGCAGGGCAGAATGAACCAAGCCTTAGGTCAGCATTATAAATGGCAAACTATTTGGACAAATTGCACTCTATATGGCAATCTCAAGACAATTTGATGAAAATGACTGTAGATTGCAGCAGTCACACAAGCAAAGTTCGCTCAACTGAAGGAAATTACAGTACA
This sequence comes from Hyperolius riggenbachi, assembly GCF_040937935.1. NCBI lineage: Eukaryota > Metazoa > Chordata > Amphibia > Anura > Hyperoliidae > Hyperolius > Hyperolius riggenbachi. Next base: position 460,983,715 of record NC_090646.1, read on the forward strand.
CAATGTAATTTATGGCTCAAGAAAAGGCAGCCCCAAAACCAAAACATGAGGACTGAAGCAGAGGGAAGCCCACAAATGTATACTCTATACCCTGGAAAGACATGTTGGATGCTCACTTGTAATGTAATAAGGCTATTTCCTGTTTTTTGTTGAATGCAAGCTGGCCTTCCTTCCTTTAACAGCATTAAAACAAACATTTTATTTTAGTTCACCCCGCCACGCATCCCTGTCCCTAGGTATATCCTTCCATTCATCAGGCGAAAGTCAACAACACAAAGTTAAAAAATTCTGACGTGTATTCAGCACGTTTTATTAATAGAGAAATATAAAAAGAAGGGATTAAAGCTTCAAGTGTCAGAGAACAGCACTGAGGCAGAAAGGTGATAGCTGTGAATGGCATGAAAAACAGGTTGAGCCAGAAGACAGGATACCGGCATGATTTACAAAGACTGCGACTCACAACACTTGTGGTCACCTTTACTTTTTTCACACTCTGATGACAGAGAAGACAAACCACTTACAGTAATTCATATGTAAAAAGACTAAAAAAACCTAAATAGATCTAACCTTGGACTCAAACAGGCAAGGGGCAGCCTCCAAAAATAGACAATAACAGGAAGCAAGTCAGCTGTGTGACTAGACCCTCATAGAAGCAGTCACTTCCTACTCCACCTGAGCGACATTATTTACAGTACAATAACCCTACAGGTCCAAGGAGAAACTTCAGCTTCCTAGAAAATCCTCAATACACATTTCTGACCCTCCTCCTATTAGGTCCACATTAATCCTTATGGTGCCCATACATGGTACCATTTTTTCATCCAAACTTACCATTTGTATGTAGTATAAGGGTAAATTAAGTGAATATACTAATAGGATAATTTAGGAAGTTCCCTTATATTACATAGAACTGCTAAGATTGGATGACAAAAATTGTACCATGTATGGGCACCATTAGACTGCTGTAGACATATATAGGTGTTCTGTGCATTTGTATCCATACACAACAGAGGTGGTAAAAGAATTTTAGCACAAAACTACTTCTGCCTACAGGGGACCTCTATAGGCGGTTTTGTTTCCCAATGTTCCTTTGCCTTGGGTGTTTAAAAGGCATTTAGTGGAATTCTAAGATGATGCAGGGTTATGAAAATGTTACTACAAATCTGTGCAGCTTGAAAATGAACCAATCAAATGCTTTCTCTGATAGATTTGATTATTCCATTTTAGAATACATTGATTTTCATAAAAATTATAATTCTGTATCATAGTAATTATCATAGGTCTCCATAATTTCAAATGTATTTGCATCTCAATGTCATCCCTACTGATTAATGTGGACTTTTGTATGTGTAGATGTGGGCAAGACATTTAATTAATACAATACAAACAGATGTCACTGGCATGTAACAGGTCCCAACTTTACAGTGTAAAATGGGACTAGATTCGGTATACCACGAGCCAAGCAGCATTACCACTAATACCAAACTGTAAATGCTGAAAGCCAATGAACGATACGTTTGTAGATCTTTTAGCAATCATCTGACAACACAATGGCCTCGATTCATAAAAGTGCTGTCGGTAAGGTAACGTCGAGCGGGGAAACACCGCTGTCGGTATTTCCGCCTTCGGGGTGGTAATTCATAAAAATGTTGCTAGTTGTGACAGGCGTGCGGAGATACTCCGCTGTAGGCAGGCGTAAGGCTGTCGGGAGACATGCGGAAACAGGAGAAGCAGGCGGAATCCCTCCGTGCGGTGTTCTCTCTGCAGCTGCTTGGGAGGTCTGTCCCATTCACTGCAATGTATTCCGCACGCTTCTCGCCACATCAGAGTAGCGGTAATACCCGTCCGCATACCGCTACCTCTAATCTTTATGAATTGACTACTTGTTACTTTTGTTATGATAATCACCGCTCAAGACGGTGATTCATCACTCTAATCGCGAATGTCGGCTTTTAATGCGGAAAAAGCCTTTATGAATACAGATTTTGCTGTGTGGTCGGTAAAGTGAGCCGTTTTCAGCATTTCCGAATGCGGGAATGCTTTATGAATCGAGGCCAATGGAGTAGTTTACATTAACCAACATCCTGCCAAAACAGGAAGTACATCCATGCTTCCTTCTTTATCAACGTCTGCAGGGAAATACAAGAGAAGACAGATAAGAAAATACTTACAGTGAAGACATGTCCAAATCTTGTGAAGTAAAGCAAACCTATGAAACTATTACACAAGTTACACGATTGAGCCATTTCTAACGTCAGTGTTATTTTAGCTCTGAAATAGTCTTATGATAGGTGTAATGTATATACCCTGTGAAACTAACGCATCAAACACCCACTAGATGGTTTTTGGCCATGGCAGGTGCTCTAATCTACCAGTAAGCAAATTATAATCCGAAAAACTCCAGCTGTGTTTACACATTTGCTGCGTTCACTAGCTATATAAGCTCTGTGGTACATCTCACATACTTTCAATAGAGCAGATGAGAACTACTGCAGTGTACAAAACCATATATGCAAAATACTCTTAAAATACCCAAGAGTAGCTTTCTCAATTATATAAGGCAACAGGCAATAGAATATCAAAGCTTGCAGGCTAGGTCAGTCATGCTGGAAAACCATATCGGCGTATCGCAAAGCATAACGCCTCTAATAACTCTGTGCTGTGTGTGATTACAGGGAACAATTGATATCCACACCTAAAGCGCTGCCTTTAGTTGTAAGTCTATAGCTTAGTGATGACCATTGATCCTTCTACCTCTGAAGAGGCTGCCAAGCTCTCTGCTGTTCCTCAACCCTCATCAATGCACAGCTCCTAACTGTCCCCATTTGCAAAAAGGAAAAACCCTCTTGCACCCAAATCCCTTTGTCCCTCTTTCAAAATTCACATACAGATCTTTGTAAAGGCATGTATATATGATATATATGTATCAGTTCACAAGGGCGTTAAAAGACGGCTGTGACGTTTGTGGTTGAAGCTCTTCCCATTCAAGTGAATGGGCAGCACCTGTACTGTTATTTGCAGTAGTTTGCGCAAATGCCATGTTCCAATCCTGATTTATTCCCATTGGTGCAGCCGGCTCTGGAAGCAACATGCTGCTTCCAGGGTTCATTTACCGCTGTGTCTCCGTGGCCGTACCCCCTTGTGGGGGATGAAAAACACTGGAAGAGGTTACATGCTTTTCTGCACACTAGCAGAAAAGCATTTGAACAACACGCCAGCAGAAGCCCTTGTGAATCGGCCCTGAATAAAAGGTTTGTATATAAATGATAAGGCAACATAGTAAAAAAAAAAAAAAAGTGGCTGCTAGTGACAAAAATACATTGTCAATATTCACTACCAATGGAAAAATGCTATTTAATATACAGTATAAAATAATAGACATGATTAATGTTTAAAATCCAGCTACTGTACGTATGTTTTTCAAATACTTAAATTTCTGTAGGAAAAGAGATGAAGTATTGGAATTAGTAACAAAATAGCCATGTGTTACGTCACACTGTCACTGCCCAGGGTTACTGCAATCACAGAGTGTAGAAGAAGGTCGATAGGTCCAACGTGACTCAAAATACAGGAATCTATCCAACAAGCCTTTGCTCCTAATGAGCTTGTAATATGGGCTGTGAGACAGTCGTGCATGGAGCAAAGGTCAGTTACTAGGCGTGGGTATACAAACATATCTCAGAGGTGCACCCAAACACCAGTATTTCAGGTAAGTACCTCAGAACAACATGTTAGTATAACACAATGCAAAGAAGACATACATTAGGAAAATTAGTTAGACCTCACACGTCGGGGCAGTTTGCTTATACCTACAGATCTATAATTAGATAATTTTACATTCGGCAAATGTCATTTGTATGAGCACCAGCATTTCTACAGCTATTGCGTTATAAATCTAGAAAAGCAAAATTGCTGTGAAAATAGTTCTGAACATGCCTGGTATAAATGTAATCGTGATTGTGATGTGATTGCATCTCGTGATTTTTCAGTGTGAGACTACCCTGTGATTAATTTATACAATCTGTTTAACAAGCACCTAATACTTATAATCTACGGGCATGTTCCTGCTATATGTGGCTTGAGGCTTATTTAAGCACTTGAGCAATGTGTGCCTTTACTTTAGTACATGCAAATTGCCAGATGAAGGCCACTGCATCTTTCCCATTGTGTGCCTGTTCTATGGGCCTGATCACAGTACTGCATTGTAACAGTGTAATAAGGGAAAGTTCACCGCTGCACTGTGAGCTGCCAGAGACAGTGCTGGACCCTTGGCTGCTTAATCCAGTCAATGTGCAAAGTAGTAAGGAAGGTCCGCAATGATGTCTCTTCCCAATGCTCAATCTTTATTCAGGACATATCCTCATGACAGTAAAAAAGCACAGCTAGCTGTGCTTTTTTACTGTCATGAGGATATGTCCTGAATAAAGATTGAGCATTGGGAAAAGACATTGTTGCGGACCTTCCTTACTACTTTGCATTGTAACAGATTGCGTTATATTTACTCACTGGCTGCATCCAGGCTTTGCATTAAAGTCTACTGTATGTCCAGTCTCCATTGCAGTTCACACTCACTATAACACATTATAATGTGTGTGTTATGCAATTGACCACAGTGAACCTAGCCTTATGGGATTGTTTCCACCACAAAACGCAAAGAAAACTGCTATGCAATTTTGTATGTGTGCTCTCAGAAATGCTAGTCTACTTTAGAGGACCCAACAGGAAACCTCATATGGAAATTCAGTTAATGTAATTGGGTGGACAGCACCCTCTCCAACCACTAGGTTTCCAATAGGTTGTAGTAAACTACGCCCACACTATTCAGCCAATCGCAACTCTTTGTGCTGTACGAGGGTACTGTGATTGGAGAGCTGTTCCCTATAAGGTTTCCGGTTAGGTCCACTAAAGTGGATTAGCACCCTCTCAGAACCCTTTCAAACTGCATGAAATGGAGGAAGCACACAAAAGCCAGCAGAAATGTAGAATGTAGCGCATTTAAAGACACAAATGCAAAGCACAGCATATTAGAAATTGGCTTCTTTTATTGTAAAAAAAAAAAAAAAAAAAAAAAAAGAAATGGGCTTCTGAGTTTTTTCTTGTTTGTTTGTTTACCTACTGTAAACGTGTATATAGGGAACAGGACCTTACTAAAGTAACTGAATAGAGTCTGAAAAGCACACACACAAAAAACTGTACATTGTGTTTTCGCTTGACCCTAGCTTTTTTTATTATTATTTAGTATTTATATAGCGCCAACATCCTCCTGAGCGCTGTACAGAATTTATTGTCTTGTCACTTAACTGTCTCTCAGAGGGGCTCACAATCTAATCCCTACCATAGTCTTATATCTACGTATGTATTCTAGTCTAGGCCCAATTTTAGGGGAAAGCCAATTAAGTAATCTGTTTCTGGGATGTGGGAGGAAACTGGAGTACCCGGAGGAAACCCACACAGACATGGGGAGAACATACTAACTCCTTGCAGATGTTGACTTGGCTGGGATTCGAACCTGGGACCCAGCGCTGCAAGGCGAGAGCGCTAACCACTACGCCACCATGCTGTTTTGATGTATGACCAGACTATATACTCTGTAAAATGCTGGGGAAGATGTCAGCACTATATAAATACTAAAAACATAATATTCTGCTTCACTTGGAACGGGAGTATCTGTACTAAGAGTGCAGCAATAGTCAGCCAGCAAACTAGGCCTCCACTGGCCTTTGTATCTTATCCACATTGGAAATTCCCTCGTGCAATCCTTTCTATTATTACCAACATGAACACCAACAACTCTGCTCATGGATTTCAGAGAAAAAGTCCAAGAGAGCATATATACAAATATTATGTTTTCATCGTCCTTGACAACCATTTGTGACAGTCTCAAGTGAAATGCTATATGGGCGTCCAAAGGTGTCACTGATGACAATGTCTGCCATCGGCTGGGGTGATAATAAATAATCAGCCTTCATTGAGTTATTGAAATTCTCATCAGGGGGCACATTGCCAGAAAGCTAAGCAACACCAACAGCAATCATTCCTAAACTTTCACCTGAAACAGTTATATCATTATCGGTGGATACAATGCTGCCATTTTACGCAGCAATTCAGAGTACAATGAACTATTCATTAAACTAGCTGTCCATCAGAGGAGCTTCCAAGCTGCACACATTTGCATAAAATTAGCACAAAATATTTATTAATTCTGAGTCATTTGCATCTCATTGACAATCCCTACTTACCAGAATGCTTTTGAGATGCAACTTAAGTGCCTGGAGAAAACCAATACAAACACAGGAACAGTATAAAAAGTGCATGCATACATTTTTTTCTGGCTGAGATTCTGACCCGGAACCCTATTGCAGCAAGGTGTGAAGGCTAGCTACCATACTGCCCAGAGAGAGAGACCTGGAACACTAGTGCAGCAAGGTGTGAAGGCTAGCTACCATACTGCACAGAGAGAGAGACCTGGAACACGAGTGCAGCAAGGTGTGAAGGCTAGCTACCATACTGCACAGAGAGAGAGACCTGGAACACTAGTGCAGCAAGGTGTGAAGGCTAGCTACCATACTGCACAGAGAGAGACCTGGAACACTAGTGCAGCAAGGTGTGAAGGCTAGCTACCATACTGCACAGAGAGAGACCTGGAACACTAGTGCAGCAAGGTGTGAGCACTAGCCACCATACTGCCCAGAGAGAGACCTGGAACACTAATGCAGCAAGGTGTGAAGGCTAGCTACCATACTGCACAGAGAGAGAGACCTGGAACACTAGTGCAGCAAGGTGTGAAGGCTAGCTACCATACTGCACAGAGAGAGAGACCTGGAACACTAGTGCAGCAAGGTGTGAAGGCTAGCTACCATACTGCCCAGACAGAGACCTGGAACACTAGTGCAGCAAGGTGTGAAGGCTAGTTACCATACTACCCAGACAGAGACCTGGAACACTAGTGCAGCAGGGTGTGAAGGCTAGCTACTATACTGCCCAGAGAGAGACCTGGAACCATAGTGCAGCAAGGTGTGAAGGCTAGCTACTATACTGCCAAGAGACCTGGAACACTAGTGCAGCAAGATGTGAAGGCTAGCCCCCATACTGCCCAGAGAGAGACCTGGAACACTAGTGCAGCAAGGTGTGAAGGCTAGCTACCATACTGCCCAGGGAGAGACCTGGAACCATAGTGCAGCAAGGTGTGAATGCTAACTACCATACTGTCCAGAGAGACCTGGAACACTAGTGCAGCAAGGTGTGAGCACTAGCCATCATACTGCCCAGAGAGAGACCTGGAACACTAGTGCAGCAAGGTGTGAGCGATAGCTACCATACTGCCTATAGAAAAACCTGGAACACTAGTGCAGCAAGGTGTGAGAGCCTGACACCATACTGCCCAGAGAGAGACCTGAAACACTAATTATTATTATTATTTATATGGCGTCAACATATTCCGCAGCGCTTTACAAAGCACAGTAAGACAACACGGGGAACATAGGCACAGTACAACTAAAAAATGCACAGCAGAGTCTCAAGCAGCACAAATATTGCAACAAAAATAGTAAACATTAGGAGGATGACCCTGCCCTTGCGAGCTTACAATCTAAAGGGTAGTGGGAGACACACTAGGTAAGGAGACGTGGGTACATTGTGAACAGATTAGTAAACAGGGGCTTGGTGTGAGCGCTAGCCACCATACTGCCCAGAGAGAGACCTGGAACACTAGTGCAGCAAGGTGTGAGCGCTAGGCACCATACTGCCCAGAGAGAGACCTGGAACCATAGTGCAGCAAGGTGTGAGCACTAGCCACCATACTGCCCAAAGAGAGACCTAGAACACTAGTGCAGCAAGGTGCGAGATCTAGCCACCATACTGCCTAGAGAGAGACCTGGAACACTAGTGCAGCAAGGTGTGAGCGCTAGCCACCATACTGCCCAGAGAGAGACCTGGAACCATAGTGCAGCAAGGTGTGAGCGCTAGCCACCATACTGCCCAAAGAGAGACCTAGAACACTAGTGCAGCAAGGTGCGAGATCTAGCCACCATACTGCCCAGAGAGAGACCTGGAACACTAGTGCAGCAAGGTGTGAGTGCTAGCTACCATACTGCCCAGAGAGAGACCTGGAACACTAGTGCAGCAAGGTGTGAGATCTAGCCACCATACTGCCCAGAGAGAGAACTGGAACACTAGTACAGCAAGGTGTGAGCACTAGCCACCATACTGCCCAGAGAGAGACCTGGAACACTAATGCAGCAAGGTGTGAGTGCTAGCTACCATACTGCCCAGAGAGAGACCTGGAACACTAGTGCAGCAAGGTGTGAGATCTAGCCACCATACTGCCCAGAGAGAGAACTGGAACACTAGTACAGCAAGGTGTGAGCACTAGCCACCATACTGCCCAGAGAGAGACCTGGAACACTAGTGCAGCAAGGTGTGAGTGCTAGCTACCATACTGCCCAGAGAGAGACCTGGAACACTAGTGCAGCAAGGTGTGAGATCTAGCCACCATACTGCCCAGAGAGAGAACTGGAACACTAGTACAGCAAGGTGTGAGCACTAGTCACCATACTGCCCAGAGAGAGACCTGGAACCATAGTGCAGCAAGGTTTAAGAGCTAGCTACCATACTGCCCAGAGAGAGACCTGGCACACTAGTGCAGCAAGGTGTGAGATCTAGCCACCATACTGCCCAGAGAGAGAACTGGAACACTAGTACAGCAAGGTGTGAGCACTAGCCACCATACTGCCCAGAGAGAGACCTGGAACACTAGTGCAGCAAGGTGTGAGTGCTAGCTACCATACTGCCCAGAGAGAGACCTGGAACACTAGTGCAGCAAGGTGTGAGATCTAGCCACCATACTGCCCAGAGAGAGAACTGGAACACTAGTACAGCAAGGTGTGAGCACTAGCCACCATACTGCCCAGAGAGAGACCTGGAACCATAGTGCAGCAAGGTTTAAGAGCTAGCTACCATACTGCCCAGAGAGAGACCTGGAACACTAGTGCAGCAAGGTGTGAGCACTAGCCAGCTTACTGCTAGAGTTGGGCGAACTGTTAGCGCAACTGCAGCCGAACTGTTCGGCTGCCCAACCTGCCATGTGGCTGTGGCTCTTACTACTTCCGGGTCGCAATGACCCGGAGTAGTACGTCTGCGCTGGCCCGGCGGAGCGCGTCCTAGATCGCGATCCCGTTGCCGGGCACTCTCTGCGCATGTGTGTGACGTCACTCATGACGTCACACACATGCGCAGAGAGTGCCTGGCAACGGGAGCGCGATCTAGGACACGCTCCGCCGGGCCAGCGCAGACGTACTACTCCGGGTCATTGCGACCCGGAAGTAGTAAGAGCCACAGCCACATGACAGGTTGGGCAGCCGAACAGTTCGGCTGCAGTTGCGCTAACAGTTCGCCCAACTCTACTTACTGCCTGCATGTACTCACCAAGGTGGCATGTTGCCACATTTCTGGTAATTTAAAAACTAACCATTCACTATAATTTGTGTCCATCATTTTCAATATGAACACAGTGCATGGTTGATTCATTTACTCTTCTGCTTTTCTTTAAAACACTGAGGCCGGGTGCATAGTGCAAATAGGCCTTCGGGGAATACCACGTTACTATGCGGTATTCCCCACCTGGCATTGGGCCAAGCAGGAAGTGACGTACACTTGCCGTCACTTCCTGCGTTTGGGTATGCAGAAATGCATGAAAGTGTATTGTAAAAATACGCTTCCGTGCATGTGCGCTGCGACGGTACTTTTTAAAAAAATCCCTGCGTCGCCATAGACTAACGACTTCCGGGCCGGCGCAGATCACCACAGAAGACACGCGGTAACTTAGTTCTGGTCCTGCGTCAGGGATGCGGCGAAACGCAGTAGTATGAAAGTCTCTCTAGACTTTCATTGACCGGCAGTGGGGTGAGGTAAAAATACCGCACCGCCCTGATGTCAAAGGGGCCTGAGGGAGGATGTGAAGGAGGACAGTTGGTGCAAGAGGGAAAGAAATTCTCAAAAAGACCTTATAACACCCTGATATCATTTCCTCTTGTTCTTCACATACCCTGCAAATTTGGCGATTCTAGCACTTACGGGGACTTTAAATGTGGTATTTCTAGCATTTGCTATTAACCGTTAAAGTCGACGGCCGTTCTCCTGCCATTTAAGTCTATGGAGCCCACTCATGTTCGAGTTCGTAAACTGAAAATTTGATGTTCGCTACATCACTACTTGGAGGTTCATTTTCCATTTTAGCTTGAGCCTGCTGTGCATGTCTTGAGGGGCCTGTAATCTTCTGTAGTATTTTTTTTTACCCAACCATATTTTCAGTATTTTGACTGCAGTGTCTAAAATACACCATGTCCAGTAAAATCCCCTTTACTCCAATATTCCTGCATGAGTAGCTGCACAGAGCAGGAAGCACTGCAACTCTAGTGTAATCCTCTTCAGTAATCAACAAAACTATACACCCACCAAGCATTTTACTGTAACCAAAAAAGCACATTCTTGATCTTGGCTAGGTGTCAGCTTTTACAATATAAACACCCTGCTCTCACCACGACGCCAACCATGCTACAGACGTTGCGGGGCGCCTGTACACATTAGATCAGAGGTGGCCATGCTTTTTCAGTTTGTGAGTTACTTCAAAAATAATGAATTGAAAATCATCTACTAGGTAGAATCAACCTACAGATGCAAGCCACAGCCACAGCACATGCACAGCGGCAGTCCATTAGCAATTACCATCAGCCACAGCTGCAGCACATGCACAGCGGCAGTCTATAAGTGATCACTAAAAGTCACAGCTGAAGCACATGCTCCGCGGCAGTCTATCAGGGATTGCTACAAGTCACAGCTGAAGCACATGCACAGCGGCAGTCTATCAGGGATTGCTACAAGTCACAGCTGAAGCACATGCACAGCGGCAGTCTATCAGGGATTGCTACAAGTCACAGCTGAAGCACATGCTCCGCGGCAGTCTATCAGTGATCACTACAAGCCACCAGTCAAATAGATACATATCATAAATATCATAAAGTCCTCCTCAGTAAGCCAAATAGTACACTGACCAAACAGACCATATCATGCTTACAATATCTTGTTCAGTGTCCGGCAAAATTATCAACAATAATCGTGCTTCTAAATATAGGACTCCCCAGCTTGCAACATCATAGTCTTCTACACTGCAAAGAAACAGAGGACAAGATCTATGTCACTCAGGCAGGCAGTGTGAAATCTACCTAGAAGTCCTTTGAGATTTACCCAATGGGCATCCCTGCATTAGATAGCCATCCCAAACTATCACAAATAGTTGCCATGTGTGGTAGGAATCAATCCCTCTCTGGTCAGCTTTAGATCAGAGATGGATCAACCACTTTGCCACTTCTGGTGGCAATCGATCAGTGTGTGGCTAGGTTTAGCCTGATCAAATGAGTAGATGACACTTTGCACCTGTAGCAAATGAATGCTGTAAATTATAAACAGGCAAGGAGTGCTGTACATGTTAGACAAGGTGTTTGCTGACTAATTCCTAGTTTTCAACAATGCAGCTGTAGAATGGAGGTGGATGATGACAGATAAACCTATCAAACTGCGCAGTAAATACAGGCACATATCATATGCCTTTATCACGCAATGTCGTCTTAAAGAACAAGTGACACCCGTGCTAACCTAGAAATAAAAAACACATATATAAGTAGATAAATACTACTTCTACTTACATAACAGATGTATTGTGCTATCCATGTAATGATTCCTGTGAATTTTACAAAGTAAGGGCTCGTTCCCACTATCGCGAATCTGCATGCGTCCAACGCATGCAGATCCGCACATGTAATGCAAGTGGATGGGCCTGTTTCCACTGTAGCGTTGTTGAGGTGCGTTTTTTTCAGCGGTAAAAAAACGCACAAAAGAGCCAACGATTCCGCCTGCGTCGGGAATCCGTGCGAATCGCCGCTAATGTATTTAATAGTAAAAACGCATGCGTTTGTTACATGCGTTTTTACCCGCGATTTCGCACCTTTTTCAATTTTATTTAGCCCTGGCAGTGTCATGGTTAATTTCGCATGGCACCCTGCCATGCGAAATCGCATGCGAAATCGCGGGTAAAAACGCATGCGGAAACGCATCCGCATGCGTTTTTACAAGCGTCGGAATGCGGCCGAAATCGCGTCGCAACAGTGGGAACGAGCCCTAAAAGCAGAAAATCCTATTCTAGGCAGTGGCCATCTTGCCAAGCTAATGCTGACATCATATCCTCCCTGACTCTTGTTTCCCCCCCTCCTTTCTCTTGCTCATTGTGTATTCATTATCTGCCTTCCACCCAGAGTCTTTTTTTTATTTACACATCCAATCACTGAGTCACCTCAGCCTTGCTTGTAAACAGAAGTGATCAGCTAGGCAGGGAAATAAATGGAAGAGGAGGAATATATTATAGATAAAAAGAACTCCCAGCATTTAAAAGAACTCCCAGCATTCAACTTTTTGGCACTGCTTGGCACTAGGGCCAGTGCTCCTAAAGTATGTGATAACTACAAACCATAACAGCAGAAAATGTTTTGCAAGTTTTGAATGCAGGATTAGCATCTTTATCACTTAATAAACTCAGACCAGTTGCTGTTGAAATTTGATTTTTATGGGGACAATACCGCTTTAATGACTTCATATCTCAACTGGCCCTCAAGCAGCATAATTGTAAAAAAAACAAAACATACAACAGATATGACTCATACAGACGTAAGAGAATGGTCGATCCCTCAGTTGCCAGTGGAAGGCCGAGCCCTACAGGCTAGCAGCAAGGTTATTAGCAAGGAGAGGGAAGGTTTGAACGGAGTGACACAGAGCAGGTAGGCTAAGTCAGAGAACAATGTCCTTGGCAGGCAATCAGCACAGTCTCTACACCAGGCAGATTGCTTGCCAAGGCACTGATGGGGGGCTGGGGGCTGCTGTATATATGCTAGATTTCTAGCAGAGACTAACCTGACTGGACCTCTCGAAAAACAGTGCCTAGGTTCTCAACACATGGTACATGTACCTCAGGGGTACTGTAATTGGGCTCAGGGTATTTGAACTTGTCATAGTCAACCCATTACATCAAGTTTTGAGATTAAACAATGAAAAATCATATACAATTAACCTGAATAAGTATTTATGGTTAATTAAGAGCATCAATGTTTGAAAAGCATTCATACACAATCATGAAGTACTGTACTCCTAAACAATAGGCATGCATCAAGGAGTACTTGAGAGGATTGTACTCACAACAGTGGGTACTTGGCAACAGGGCTGTGGGAGTCGGAGGTTTCAATAAAGTGAGGAGTCAGATGATTTTTGAACCAAATCCATAGCTTTTGTAAAAATTAGACTAAGGAGTCGGAGTCGAGGAGTCGGAGTCAGAGCAATTTTGGGTACCTAGAGTGGAAGGTTTTATAAACTGAGGAGTCGGAATTTTTTGTACCGACTCCACTGCCCTGCTTGGCAAACAGTCATTAATAAGGGGGTACATGCTAAAGTAATGTTGAGAATCACAGCATATGTACAAAGCTTCAGATGCTTGGCCTCCTGAGAGATTCAAGTGCCTTCTCCATGTCATTTCACTTGGGCAGCTGCTTTTGTTACTATTATAGTGTACTCACATTAATGGCTGTCAGCTGCGTTATTTTAATGGGACACCAAATTTACAATGTTATACAAGTTGAAACCTAACTACTTTACATTGTAAGTGTCATATCTTAGTGTTGTCCCAAGAAAAGAGACACAATATTTACAGAAAAGTTTACACAGTTATTTGGGTTGAAAAAAAAGACATACGTCCATTGAGTTCAACCAGAACTTGATAGACGATACTTTGTGATATACAGTGGGATGCGAAAATTTGGGCAACCTTGTTAATCATCATGATTTTCCTATGTAAATTGTTGGTTGTTACGATAAAAAAAAAAAAGTCAGTTAAATATATCATATAGGAGACACACACAGTGATATTTGAGAAGTGAAATTAAGTTTATTGGATTTACAGAAAATGTGCAATAATTGTTTAAACAAAATTAGGCAAGTGCATAAATTTGGGCATGGTTGTCATTTTATTTATTACAAAGCCTTTAGAACTAATTATTGGAACTCAAATTGGCTTGGTAAGCTTAGTGACCGCTAACCTACATACACAGGTGAATCAAATTATGAGAATGAGTATTTAAGGGGGTCAATTGTACTCCACTTTTCATTTTCTCAGAAGAGTAGCAACATGGGGGTCTCAAAACAACTCTCAGATGACCTGAAGACAAAGATTGTTCACCATCATGGTTTAGGGGAAGGATACAGAAAGCTGTCTCAGAGATTTCAGCTGTCTGTTTCCACAGTTAGGAACATATTGAGGAAATGGAAGACCACAGGCTCAGTTCAAGTTAAGGCTCAAAGTGTCAGACCAAGAAAAATCTTGGATAGACAAAAGTGACAAACGGTGAGAACAGAGTCAACCCACAGACCAGCACCAAAGACCTACAACATAATCTTGATGCAGATGGAGTCACTGTGCATCGTTCAACCATTCGGCGCACAAACAGCACAAACAGAGACGCTTGAGGTATGCTAAAGCACATTTGGACAAGCCAGCTTCATTTTGGAACAATGTGCTGTGGACTGATGAAACTAAAATTGAGTTATTTGGGCATAACAAGGAGCATTAAGCATGGAGGAAAAAGAACACAGCATTCCAAGTAAAACACCTGCTACATAGGGTAAAATATGGTGGCGGTTCCATCATGCTGTGTGGCCAGTGCAGGGACTGGGAATCTTGTGAAAGTTGAGGGGCGCATGGATTCCACTCAGTATCAGCAGATTCTGGAGACTAATGTCCAGGAATCAGTGACAAAGCTGAAGCTGCGCCGGGGCTGGATCTTTCAACAAGACAACGACCCTAAACACTGCTCAAAATCCACTAAGGAATTCATACAGAGGAACAAGTACAACGTTCTGGAATGGTCATTTCGGTCCCCAGACCTGAATATAATTGAAAATCTGTGGTGTGAGTTAAAAAGAGATATCCAAGCCATCAAACCTGAATGAACTAGAGATGTTTTGTAAAAAGGAATGGTCCAACATATCTTCAACCAGAATCCAGACTCTCACTGGAACCTACTGGAAGTGTTTAGAGGCTGTAATTTCTACTAAGGATCTACTAAACATTGATTTCATTTCTTTTTTTGTGGTGCCCAACTTTATGCACCTGCCCAATTTTGTTTAAACAATTATTGCACACTTTCTGTAAATCCAATA
Organism: Hyperolius riggenbachi; assembly: GCF_040937935.1. Lineage (NCBI taxonomy): Eukaryota > Metazoa > Chordata > Amphibia > Anura > Hyperoliidae > Hyperolius > Hyperolius riggenbachi. Next base: position 460,998,967 of record NC_090646.1, read on the forward strand.
AACTTCATTTCACTTCTCAAATATCACTGTGCGTTTCCTATATGATATATTTAACTGAAATTTTTTATCGTAACAACCAATGATTTATACAGGAAAATCATGACGATTAACAAGGTTGCCCAAACATTCGCATGCCACTGTACTATATGCAATTCAAATTAAGCACAGAAGTTTAATCAAACTTAAAAAGAAAAATTCCTTCTTCCATGCCACCAGCCAAGATCCCTGGTTCCTAATTAGGGAAATACCAACAGGACAGTTTCTCCAAACACGGACAACTGTTGTGTTAAAGTACAGTTTTTGAGACAGCAGAAAAGATTCAACATTTTTAAATAAAACCTTTCTTATTATTACTATTGTGAAAACGATTCACAGACTGACTTGACATAGATCATACACTCCTCTTTCTGCCCTCTGATGTAATTTCTAAAGTGCAATCTAATCTACTGCAGACAAACAAGCTACATTAGATTCATACTACACTACAAATCAGTCCATTTTTCCATAACGGAGACCTACAGACTAACGGGCATGCTAACAGATCCTATATCTAGAAACATGTCCATTTTCTCCACACCACCCAGAAAATGGACAGGTTATAGATAACAATGGTATCCCTTGCTGATACCAAAAAGGAAGTTGACAGACACAGCGAATACTACATCAGATCTATAGCAACTATCTACATCGCTAATCTGAGATTACACATCCTTTATCAAGGGGCCCATACACTGGTCGATTTCAGCCATTGATCAGCCGCAAATCGATGCACAATCAATCGATTTGCGGCCGTTTTCGCATTGGATCTAAAGCCTCATCTACATGCGTAGATGAGGCTCCGATGTTCCTTATCAATCGAGCCGCTGATGCGGCTCGATTGATAAGATCCGACAGGACGGATCTCCCCACCGCCGATTCCCTGCTTGTTCCCCGCAAGGGGACAATGGCAGGGAATCGAGCAGAAGATAAGCGGCGCCGGCGGGGACGAGCGGGGAATCGTATCCGACACATGCGCGGGCGCGCAGGGATGCGGCGGGTACGCGGAAGAGGCGATCCGGCGGCTAATCGAGCCGCCGGATCGGAGGCTCATCTACGCGTGTAGATGAGGCTTAATGGTGCAATAATGCATTTAGATCAATTTACAATAGATTTCAGGAAATCTGTTCCTAGTGTGTGGCACACATCAGATAAATTCCTGTCAGATTTGACCCGACAGGCATCTGACAAATCTATCTGATGGTCAAAACTTCTGCAAATCTTTCAGTGTATGGCCACCTTAACATTATGAAGTTTAATGCTGGCGGGTCGATTTTCCCGCTAGATTCTCCCACTTAAACGATAACCCCGCTCTACTCCGCAGGCCTCTTATCTTCCGCTCGTTTTTCTTATCTTTTTCCATTGTGTTCAATGAGGAATCGAGCGCGGAAACGATCAGGCGGGAAATCGGACATGTCGGAAATTATCTATCAAAGCCATCTAAATGGCTCAGAATCGAGCCGTGTATTCCCAGCATAAGAAATCATTTAATAGACCTTAGTGGACAATGGTGATACACAATATGAAACACCAGAAATGGTCCCAGTTTCATATTTGTGTAAGCAATACAACTACTGTAAACAGGAATGCAGCCAATAGCTCACCTGCTCTGCATACTAATTCTGTGTCATTGACTCAAGATATCGTAGGCAGAGGATTAGCTAATCAACCATGGTAGAACTATGTTAAAAGGGAAATGAAAGCAGTATTCCTAACCTTCTCGCCACAAGATCTCTTTACAGAGAAATTCTATTGTAAATGGAAATTTCAAGATGCACCGTTTAAAGATGTCATTTATAGCATGCTAGTAGACCAAGCCCGTTTAAAAACGGGCTCGAGTTCTACGGCCGTCACCGCCGGTGTGCATGTACGCTACTCAGGCGCGCGCCCACCCACCTCGCTCGCTCGTCCAGCTCCCTGGTCTCAGCTGTCAGTTACCGCGCACATGCGCAGTTACAAAAATCCTGGGACACAGGGACAAAACTGCTGGACGCAGCGACACTTAGCTTTTATTAGGTAGGATATCCTGCTACTGTCCACCAAAAATCTGGTGGATAGTCCAGTGGGAGGCCAGGGATTGAAACACGATCCTTCTGCAGAAGCTGACAGAGTTTGGTCAGTAGGAGGCTAAAACAAGGTTACGGTAGTTTGCAGAGCTTGTGCACGTGTCATGTCCACACTCGTGGTGGTAGATATCAGTGCGTTTGGGCAGAGGCTGTCAGTCTATATAACGTTGTATGGGACACTCCTCTCAGCTTGCCAGTAAGACTGTGGTTCCAAATGTAAGAGAAAACGTATTACATTTAGCCACTCACTTAGAACAAGTATAAAAGAGCATGTTCTTTGAAGTCTGACCACACTGGCCATATGCTTATGTCAGGTGTGCGATTCAAACACTACAGCAATAAGAAAGCAGATAGATCAGTCAGGCATCTGGTCTTTAAGGACCGCAGCATTTTTCAATGATCTGTGCTGGGTGAGCTCTTCAGCCCCCAGCACAGATCAGGTTGCAGGCAGGGCGATCAGACTTCCCCCCCCCCCTTTTTTCCCACTAGGGGGATGTCCTGCTGGGGGGGGGGGGGTCTGATCACCGCTACTGCCTTGTGCCTAGCGGGGGGGGGGGGGGGGGGGGGTTCCTCAAAGCCCCCCTCCGCCCTCCCTCTCCTTCCCTCCCCTCCTCGCTATGGGCGGTAAGGGGCAGCGCTCCGTCCTCTACCGCCTCAGATAGGTTTCAGCCTATCAGACAGCGGCGATCTGTAGAGGCTGCCGATCTCCTTTACGGCGCTGCTGTGACCTGTGACAGCAGCGCCGTACGATGTAAACACCGGGGATTACTTCCCCGGGTGTTTACATTTTGCCTGCGAGCGGCGATCGGAGGCTCGCAGGCAGTTCATGGAGCCCCCCTCTGTGAAGTGACAGGAGCCGCTTCCATAGAAACACACATGCGACCAGCCGCCGTTGGCTGGTCGTTAAGTGGTTAAAATGAAATAGAAGTGGCAGCCTCTACAGCTCTGTCACTACAGGGTCAATTGAATAGAGACAGAGGACAGGGTAGCTATGGTGAAAGGTTCATGTCACAGATTTTTTTTCTGCAAGTTCTGCATGTTCAGTTAATGGTCCCCACTGAGCAGTAATACATTTCTTTCTGGGAGCTCTACTGTAGTTCTGCTGCATCATGTCAGAGCGGAGCAGAAAAGAAGGACCACCCCTTTTCATTCTTCACAGACTAAATACAGCGCAGAGCTTCTGCAGCAAAACTGATCTAATATATTTGAAAAGCTCTTAACTGTAAATGTATCTTTCTCATGTAAGTATTGTCTTACATATTGTGATATAAACACACTGCCACTTTAATGGTATATACACGTGAATCGCTGAAATTATGCTAGCAATGATTGGCACGTTTACAGGAGCTGTTTAGCACTAACTGATGACTTTAGCAGCCACAGAACGTGCTTTACAGGCACTGACTGCACTGGCAGGCATTTCCATTGACTCATGCAGAGATCAAATCACTAGTAAGTCACCAAGACACCTGTAGCAATATTTTTTCGATACGTCAAGCATCTACATACCATCCATTTACCTTACCAGCACACGGGCTGCACTCCATGCTTCTACATACCATCCATTTACCTTACCAGCACACAGGCTGCACTCCATGCTTCTACATACCATCCATTTACCTTAGCAGCACACAGGCTGCACTCCATGCTTCTACATACCATCCATTTACCTTAGCAGCACACAGGCTGCACTCCATGCTTCTACATACCATCCATTTACCTTACCAGTACACAGGCTGCACTCCATGCTTCTACATACCATCCATTTACCTTACCAGTACTCCATGCTTCTACATACCATCCATTTACCTTACCAGCACCAGCCCTCCATGCTTCTACATACCATCCATTTACCTTACAAACTCACAGGCTGCACTGCAAGCATCTATATACCATCCATTTACCTTACCAGCCCACAGGCTGCACTGCAAGCATCTATGTACTATCCACTTACCTTACCAGCCCATAGCACTGCAGGTGACAAAATTCACTTACCTTAGCAGAACAAATTCTGCACTTGATGCATGTACGTATCGTCCACTTACCTCGCCAGCACACAGACTATGTTCCATACATGTACGCATTATGCACTTACCTCTCCAGCAGACACTCGACACTCCATGTATCCATGTATTATCCACATACCTCACCAGCACATAGGCTGACTACAGAATAGTAACAGGTTCTGTTGCTATGAAGGGAGGGTGGGGTAAAGAGAAAAACAATGGTCTCAGCTTGTGCTCAGCTGAGGTGATCCAACACTTTGGAACTTTCTGTGACACTTTGGGAACATAGATCCTCGGCAGAGGTGGCCCTGACCAGGTGACTTAACCGAGGACCATACAGCCTTCATACAAGGCTTGCACCAAACGGTTTGTGAATGGTTGGGGTTTTTAGAACTTTTTACACAAAGTTGTTAAACTTACTTCTACAACATAAGGTCAGTAGCCATGGAATCCATAGCAACCTATCAAAACCTATTAGAGACTTTGTCATGTCTGTCCTGAAAACCAGCATCGGTAACAGTACACAAATTCAGCACATAATTTTAAAGAGGCCATTGTGTTTTCATTTTTACCTTTTGTTGAGAGCCCTGGGGCCATTATAGCAATAGCTAAGACACACACCCAGCTGCTAAACACATAAAAAGCCAGAGCTAGTAACAGACAAAGCATAGCCGGATTAAAGGGGAATTCATGAAAACTATGGCTAGCTACTACCACCAGTGTCATCAATGGCTTCACAAGAGCAATTATGTATAAACCTGAGTACTGCATATGTACAAGACACACACAGAACATTTATATTGTGCTTTTCTCCTTGCGGACTCAAAGCGCCAGCCACTAGAACGCAATCTATGGGCAATAGCAATGTTAGGGAGTCTAGCCCAAGCTCTCCTCACTGAATAGGCGCTGGCTTACTGAACAGGAAGAGCTGAGATTCGAACCCTGGTCTCCTGTGTCAAGAGGCAAAGCCCTTAACCATTACACTATCCAGCCACACATACAAAGTTTTTGTATGTACACAATACAAAAGGGGTTCTTTTTAATCTAGGAAGACAATAAGCAGTCTTGTCAATTCACCATACAATCCACTGTCTCAGATCTGATCTATTATCAATTGCTATGCTGCCAGTTCTCTATCACCCGCAGGAGTGTACTACTCCTACTTGTGTCCCCTCACCTCCACCCGCAGATTAGATAAAGAACAGCCTTTCCCGATCAAAGTTCAATTGATAAAACAATCGGAGGAGAGTGCTTTCATTTTTAAGCCAGTGTGATAAAATCTGCCAGAGTTCCCTGTCCAAATGCTACCGCACCAGTGGATGTTGACTGCTGGGATCACAGGGAAACATCCATATACTTCACAAGATCTGCACAGTCTCAGGATCTTGTGAAGTATAGAGATCCCTGTCCTCACATGCCCAAACGATCACAACAGAAATACATTTTTGGCAGGAATCGATTGAAATAATCGTACGGGACAGTATATCTCGCTGTAATGGGGCAAGAGCGGCAGTGAACCAACAGTCCATAGCATTACAGTGCAACGCTGCATTTTGATAGATATTCAACAGGTTTATTAGTGAAATCTATCTATTGACTATCTATTTGAACTATGTGGAAGGATTTAATTCCCCTCTAATCAGATTCTGATCTAAGGGCTGATGCACACCAGAGCAGTTCTGGAGCGTTTTTTAAAACTCTTGCAGAGGGAAAACCGCTTGGCTAATGAAAGTGAATGGGCACCTGGTGCACACTAGAGCGGTTCGTTTTTTTTCCACAAATGCAAACTCTGGGGATGCAGCATTTTTTAGATTTCTGAGGAGTTTCTGCCTCAATGTTAAAGTATAGGAAAGTGGAAAACCGCTCTGAAAAACGCTAGATCAGAGCGATTTTCCAGGCGTTTTAGTTACAGTAGCTGTTCAGTAACCGCTTTACTGTAACAATATTTGTAATCTGCTACATAAAAACGCTCCAAAAAACGCTAGGCATGTGTAGAAAACATGCCTAGAATCGCTCTGAAATCTGCTTCAAAAACCTCTAGCGTTTTGCAGATCTGCTAGAGGTTTTTGGTGTGCACTGGGCCTAAGAGGTATCAATCTTTCGGCTTTCAGGCAGCTACCTATTAAGTGTATGGGTACCTTAAAGAGGAACTGTACTAAAAATAACGAAAGTAATAAAATTGCTTATTTTTCACAATATTCATTAATAAATTATCATCAGTGTTTGTCCATCGTAAAAAAAATTTCTAACCCTAATTTACTCTCTGAAATGATCACGGATGGCGACTTTTTAAGTCCTGTCAGGTGATCTCTGCGGAACGCTTGTTTTCTGAGTGTTCTGAAGCCAGTAGAAAATGTACCTGGTCTTCTAGAATTCTCTGTGGGGCTGAATTCTGCATAGCCAAACATCACCGGGAGGGTGGGGTCGCATACCAATATAAGGCAATATATAGCTATAGGAAGTTTTCTTGGAGGAGATGTGTGAATGGGCAGATAGGACAGAATGGGTCTGTTCTGCATGTCCCTTGGTCCACAGCTGTACATTCAGGGAAATGGTCCAGCAGGGGACCTTACTGCGAGTCCATCCTAAATAGAGATCAAAAGATGTTTTTCTTTCCTCAGCCATGCACAAACTCACACACCCATCTCGTATTTCCCACTGGGAGGACACGGTATACATAGGCGCAACATAGGCAACTCAAATGTTTGTTAAATATATTCCCACACACAGCTGACTGGAAAGCATATTCAATTTTGTAGGCAACTTTGCTGCGATGAGATACAGAAGCCTGTAATCCAAGAAGCACACATTCAAATGCACAGAGGAAAGCCGTTTCCCATGCTGCTGTTTTGTATCTGCGTGCACCAAACAAAACACGAACAAAAAGAGAGAAAAGCCGAGGGCAGTCTAGAAGGCGAGCCAAAAATCTGTAATTACCCCAAGGCCATCAACAGAAACCTTCAAGCACCACTGTGCAAATAAATACAATTAAATGTTTTGCCCCAAAGAATGCATCAAAAAAATAAAATGTCAAGTAACAGAGATCGGGCCACTGCGGCCGAACCCCCATCCAATCCGTACCAGCAGATGTAACCTATAGGGATGTCATCTCCTGTCTTTTCAAAGAAGCTACATTCAGGGCTAGCTCACTGTGCTCAGTTGCTGCAGGTCACCTCACTTGCCATACAATTCTATGGGTCTGTTCACATGCTGGGTTGTAACTGACTGTGTTAAGGTGGCCATACACTGGTCGATTTGCCCTCAGATCGACCAACAGATAGATCCCTCTCTGATCGAATCTGATCAGAGAGGGATTGTATGGCTGACCTTACTGCAAACAGATTGTGAATCGATTTCACTATGAAACCGATTCACCATCTGTGAAGCTGCCGCCCCCACATACATTACCTGATCAGGCCGGCGCTAGTCCCCCGGTCTCCGCTGTCTTATTCTAACTCCGTACATGGCGGCTATGTATTAAAGTCTACTGTACTTGTCCAACCTACATTTCCGATCTTACTCAGAGGTACACACCTAGCCGCTCACTCCGCTCTTCCAATGAACTTCGCCTAACCGCCCCCCGCATCACCCAGTCCCATGCACGCCTCCAGGACTTCTCAAGAGGTGCTCCAACACTATGGAACTCCCTACCTCCACCCATTAGGGCAGCCCCCTCCTTCAACATCTTCAAGAAAGCCCTCAAAACTCACCTTTTCACTCTGGCCTACTACCCCTCACAAGTGCTCTAAACCTACAGCTGAACTCTGGTCCCCTACCGTTCGTGTCCTTACCTCTCCCTATAGATTGCAAGCCTTTGGGCAGGGTCCTCCTCCTTTTGTGTCCTACCTGATCATGCACCTCCATTACTGTGAACCCATGCTATGCATTTGAGTGAACCTAACTTGCCTAATCTACATGCTCAATCCAATGACTAAGCATTACCTGGCACTCATACTGTGCCGTGTGATCTGGTTTTCTATTATTCCTGTATTGTCATATTGCTGTATGTCACCCCTAAATATTGTCTGTAACCTCAATTAATGTTCAGCGCTGCGTAATATGTTGGCGCTTTATAAATACAATAAATAAATAAAATAAATAATAAATAAATACTGTATGTCCAGTCTCCATTGCAGTTCACACACATAACGCATGTGTTATGCAATACAGCACTATAAATCTAGCCTCAGAATCAAAAAAAGTAAACAAATCATACATAAAAAATGCAATAGCTGCTGATTTTGGCTGACTCATTTCAAGGCTGCATGCAATGTGCAACAAACTGGAGATTAGCATCTACTGCAGAATCACCCACTTCTCTCACAGCATCCTGTACTCACTTTCTTAAAAAATGCTGCCTCTATCCCAGGGCTGTGAAGTCGGATTTGAAGCAAATTTGGGTACTTGGAGTTGGAGTCAGGGGTTTCATAAACTGAGGAGTCGGATGATTTTTGTACCAACTACACAGCCCTGGAAGTATTAGACTTATGGTGCCCATACATGGTACAATTTTTCCTTTTTTTCGATCAGATAATTTTGTTCAATTATTCTGTTAGATTGAATATAAAACATTTTCCAGCATGTCCAATTGGATTTTTATTGGGGAAAAAAAAAAAAAATAAATTAAAAAAAAAAAAAAAAAAAAAAAAAAAAAAAATCGATCGTTTTTTCTTGATCGAAAAAAAGACTTTTAAACTTTCATTCAATTCGATCGTTTTGGTTGAATAAAGGGGAACATTGAACGTTTTTATTGTACTGTGTATGGGCACCATAAGGAGTTGGAGTTAAGGAGTCAGAGCAATTTTGGGTACCTGGAGTCGGAGCCAGTGGTTTCATAAACTAAGGAGTCAGATAAATTTTTTTGTACCAACTCCACAACCCTGCTCTATGCACGTAACAGGATGACAAGCAGCAACTTAATCTTTGGTTTCTGCAAAGAAGCATGCCATTAGCCCTGTTACAGAAGGGAGGCTGAACTGCACGCGTTTGTCGGGCAGTTCTGCATCTCGTCTACAAGCTCCATCCGGGTGCAATAAAAATGCAGACAATTGGCAGCATCGAACACCATGCGTGTCAGCACTTAGTACGCGGTGGCAAGCGGCAGAGAACCGTGATATCTTGCATCTGATCTGACTCCATGGTTGGCCATCTGTCCAACGCTGGTTCAAAGCGCTAACAAGCACCTGGTTGGTGAATGAAAGCAGCTGACAGGCGGTGAATTCACCTTCAGCTGCCTGTATAAAAAAAACCTTCATTACTGTATATGAGTTTGTGTGGTGTGGCCAGGGGGATTTATAAATGTAGAATGCACACGATTTCTCCACAAGACAAAGGCAAATGATTTTCCATTTTCAAGCTCCTTCATCATGAGATGATGACCAGAACAGTGCGGTAACGTGAAACATCTCTTCTGGAAAACAAAACGGGTCAAGGCGGACCAGATGGCCAGTGCATGATCTATTGATGCATACTCAGGGGACTGACCCACCCAAATGACATGCCCTCCCCAGCAGCAGATGGATATGAGAAATAATTACACCAGATGAATTCTCTCAGAAACAGAAGCATAGAATAGAAAGTACAGTCATGACGTACGCATTTTTTGTATGCAAGTGCCCACTTCACAATGTGCAGCATTGCAAAGTGCTGATGTTGTAAAAATTAAAACATAGCATGTTTGTCCTGTCAATGGCTGTGATGTACAGACATTACACAGAACATAATGCGTAAGGGCCCTTTCACACATTGGGGCTGGTTCACACAATGCAAGAGCTTTTTCTAAGTGCTAATGATTTGAAAAGCTCTTGCTAATGTAATGCTAGGTGTGTGTTCTCACTTGAGTGATGCGATTTTATAAAAATCACCTATTGCATTGGATTAGCAAGAGCGTTTCAAATCACAGTTGCTTAAAAGCACTTATAGTGTGAACCAGTGATGAGTGGCTGTGTGCGCTGTCTGGAAAAATGCATGCAGCTGTGCATTGTGACCGGACCCAATTTAACACATTCACTGCTGTTTTATCACACAGCATTACACATATTTGTGCACAATGTAGTACTGTCCCAATCAGTGCAAAGCTATATACACACACTGTCTATGTGACACCCAAAACTGCTGCTGGGCAGTTACTGTTCTGTGCTATGGAAAGGGGAAGGGCAACTAGAAGCTAAAGATGACCTGCCAAGAATACAGTAATAATATTGGCAAAGCACTTTTCCAGCTAGGCCGCTCCTTGAAGGGCCTAACCACTGGCACTGGATTCATGCTCAAAAAAACAAAAACAAATCATAAACAATCACCTTAGGCAACAAAAACCTCAGGTGTTTACATAATTAACTAAACGGGGTTAAGGCCTGGTGCACACCAAAACCCGCTAGCAGATCCGCAAAATGCTAGCAGATTTTGAAACGCTTTTTCTTCTTTTTCTGTAACGTTTCAGCTAGCGTTTTGCGGTTTTGGTGTAGTAGATTTCCTGTATTGTTACAGTAAAGCTGTTACTGAACAGCTACTGTAACAAAAAACGCCTGGCAAACCGCTCTGAAGTGCCGTTTTTCAGAGCGGTTTGCGTTTTTCCTATACTTAACATTGAGGCAGAAACGCATCCACAATCCAAAAAAATGCCTCACCCCGGGAGTATGCGTTTCTGCCTCCCGCTCTGGTGTGCACCACCCCATTTAGATACATTGACCAAGCAGATCCGCAGCCGCAAGCGGATCTGAAAACGCCCAAAAAGCCGCTCGGTGTGCACCAGCCCTAAGTGTTGAACACAACAGCAGAAGGCCACCACTACCACTTCAAATCTACATATACCCTTTTCCTTTCCAGGTAGAAAAAAAGGTGTTCAAATTGGATAGAGTAAAAGTAGGTATAAACTATACTATACATTTTGATAGATCAGACTTTAGATTCAATGAAAGCATTACATCTAATGAAAATCTGTTAATAATGATGACCCTCCTGATCAGGAAAGATTGCTCTTTGTCAGATCAATGTGCCAAGAGTGCTGGGAAGGGGTGAGAGGCTGCATTACCTCTGCACTGCTTCCAGCAATACTAATCTAGCAGCGGTGACAGAAATATTAGCACATATCTCAACTATTCTGTGAAGCTCTATTCTAATGCAGAGTGGGGATAAATGGCAATATATATTGATATCACTGCCTGGTGAAAAAATACTTGTGGCCAGTGGCGTAGCAATAGATGTTGCAGAGGTAGCGACCCCACCGGTGCCCCTGGCCCAGAGGGACCCACAAGGGGTGCTCCCGAATCCATTTTATTAGCCCTTTATTGGTGTTATGCTGGTAATGAACACCTCTACATGTGCATTGCACAGGGGTAAGCCTTCCTTACTCTAAATACACCTATCTGACTCTGTAGCTGTCCTTGGTATGTTTTGGGGCTCCATATCAGGAATGCGTGGGGCCCTATACTCGCACTTATGCTCCAAGCGCCTTACTTACGCCACTGCTTATGGGATTGCGGCAAGTGGTTGGTTTGCATAATTTTCAAATATTGTTTCTCACGGACCCACAGTTTTGCAGCACAGTGCAATGCCACAAAAAAAAAAACATTTTAACAGCTTCCAGACCATGGTAATTGAAATCCACGCCCCGTTTGTGCCTGCCTATTCCTGTCAGGGCATAGATTTTAATTACCGTGCTTGCATGGACCCGCCAATCGTACAATTCTCCCCTTGCTCTGCCATCGCTATGATGGCAGAGCTCTGGGAGGCGGTCAGGAGCCAATTTCATTGGCTCCTGACATCCGTGATCACTGTGAGCCAATCTCATTGGCTCACATTGATCATAGAGTTCGGAGCCAATGAAATCAGCTGCTGAACGGCTCACAGAGCTCAAGGGACCTGCGGCGTTGGGTGAGCGGTGAGAGCAACGAGTCTACTTGTCGCTAGCCTGCTATTTACCTGAGCTTATCAATCAGCTACCCTTCCACAGCGTGGCTCCCCCCACTGCTCCCCGCCTCTGCTAGCTTCCTCCAATCGGAAGCTAAGCCGCGACCCAGTGTGTGACCAGGGTCTATTGCCTGGCCACACACTGCGCAAGCTGAAATCTACTGGAAATTATCCCCACCAATTGTAAGTGCCCCTCTTCCAGTGACCAAGCACACGCTGCAACATCACAACATGTGCCAGCGTCACGTGGAACAGGCGCTCAGCTCGCGGTGACGGTGGACACTAGAGGAAACCAGGAGTCGCGCAGGCGGATAAATAAGCCTTCACAGGTATATGGGGGTGGCAACTCTATACACTTAGGGGGACACCAGTCTGTCCATGCGATGTCAACCACTGTTACCGACACACACCAGATCAAAACGCAACCGAGATTTTTCCACCATTATGGATCAATTCATCTGACTTATTTCAACCCCCCCCCCCCCCCCCAAAAAAAAAAAACCTATCAAAAGATCAATTGTGCGTCCATTTTGCACATGGATTCTCTTACGTTTCTATAAAATGATCAAATCAGAAGGTCAGACAGGCCGCAATATCAAGTAATGTATGGACACCCCAAGGAATAGGACTTCACCTACTGAACTATAACATACATGTACATCTATCTCTGTGCCTGCAGTTACACATTAACAGTTCTTATGCTAACCACTCTTCCAAGTCATAACACAGTCTCTCTTAGTTCCCTCAGCTCCAAACAATGATCCCAGCAAACAGAATACAATGTATAGACAATATTTAGACTTGTTTATTTTTAGCTCCATATCCAGCAGCCGCTGTGTACATATTCGCCACCGAGGAAACGTCTTATTCATTCCTGCAGAACAAAACCCCGTGCTGAATAGCCCTGTGCATAAAAGTCGTGTATGAATTCTATAAAAGGTAATGCTAGAGACAATCTGCCCTATTATGATCAAAACAAAAGCCGATTCCTAAAATACACAGGACAATGAACTATCCGTTGTCAGCTTCCTTCAGACTCAGAGAGGACAGTATGAAAATATACCGCTTGGCATTGATTGAGGAGATGCACTGCAGCAAAACAAACATGGATACAGGGCTGAATAAAAATACACAGGTAGTCTAACTTCTAGGAAAATAGGCTTCAGAATGCAGCACACTAGAAATAGCTGCATGCTTGTTTCTGGTGTGATTCAGATACTACTGCAGCCAAATAGATCAGCAGGGCTGCCAGGCAACTACTATTGTTTAAAAGGAAATAAATACGGCAGCCTCCATATTTTTCTCACTACAGCCTTCCTTTAATAAAATATTCAAAACTAACTTTTTTTTCTTTAAACAAGCACAGGAGAGGGAGTATAGAAAGGAGGGGGCAGCAGGCTGCTTCACACTGTAGATCAAGGCATTTGTAATCAGTGCTGGTCTCTCTCAACACAAACACTGCATCTGATCTTTGAAACCTGCAGCTGAATTCCTTGAAGTGTGTATTGTTATTGAGAACAGTCTACACTTCCACACTATCAGCACATGTCCAGCTGGAAACAGGGCTTCACATTCTGTATAAACAATGATATGCATGTTTCACATCACATAGCCAGTGGGGATGGATGGGAATTTCCCTCTTTTCTGCTCATTTCTCCAAACTGTCCTTGTACTTTAAGGGTGGGACGGAACAAGCCTTGTTTTTATTTTTCTTGCCCTGGTTTGCTGAGCGCAGTAGAGACACAGTAGGAGTGGACTGACCTTTGGATGCCACTCATATTACTGTACATGGGAAAATTAGGCTTGGAACAGCCTAATAAGGAAAGACTTTCCACCTTTCTTATATCAAGTCATTTTAATCCTTCATTTCATCAAAACCATCAAAGAAAAGACAGATATGGTTACAAAGACTGCAGGGATTGTACTTTAATATTTTACAGAGAATACAACACCAAGATTTTGTGCAGAAAACAAGGCTGACAGTGGTAGGGAGGGAGGGAGGCAACAGACACCATGGGATATACTGGCACTAAACTGACAGCATGCAAGAATGGAGGACTGAAACAAACAGCTTGCTATTCTACACATATCCTATATACAGTATATATTTACATATCCTGTCCATTACTGAAATATGCTATAAAAGGCACGATTGGGAAAGGAAGGCTCGATCTCTTCTGGCTAGAAAAAAATAAATCTAACTTTGCAAAGTGTCCGCACATCCCTGTCCTGCTTGCAGCCAATCAGAAGCCTGTATCTGAGAGGGAAAGCAATGCTTCCAGCGAAGGTCAGGGAATCAATCTATAAAGCTGTATTTACCCTTCAGCAGCATCAGGGAAGAGCCAATAATAATAATAAATCAGAGTGCTGGCTAAAGCACTGCAGTTCATTCATCACAACAGAGAAGGTTATCCTGCTCAGCAACCCAATGCCAGACACTAGTAATAATAATACAGTAACAGCAGTGTGCCCCAGCCTGTCAGCACAAGTGATTGGATGGCAGGGGCGCCCCACATTTATTATCCCAGGTGATTGGATGGCAGGGGCTCCCCTCATTTCTCCCAGATGATTGGATGGCAGGGGCTCCCCTCATTTCTCCCAGGTGATTGGATGGCAGGGGCTCCCCTCATTTCTCCCAGGTGACTGGATGGCAGGTGCACCCCACATTTCTCCCAGATGATTGGATGGCAGGGGCTCCCCTCATTTCTCCCAGGTGATTGGATGGCAGGGTCTCCCCTCATGTATTCCAGGTGATTAGATGGCAGGGGTTCCCCTCATGTATCCCAGGTGATTAGATGGCAGGAGCTCCCCTCATGTATCCCAGGTGATTAGATGGCAGGGGTTCCCCTCATGTATCCCAGGTGATTAGATGGCAGGAGCTCCCCTCATGTATCCCAGGTGATTAGATGGCAGGGGCTCCCCTCATGTATCCCAGGTGATTAGATGGCAAGGGGCTCCCCTCATGTATCCCAGGTGATTGGATGGCAGGGGTTCCCCTCATGTATCCCAGGTGATTGGATGGCAGGGGTTCCCCTCATGTATCCCAGGTGATTAGATGGCAGGAGCTCCCCTCATGTATCCCAGGTGATTAGATGGCAGGGGTTCCCCTCATGTATCCCAGGTGATTAGATGGCAGGAGCTCCCCTCATGTATCCCAGGTGATTAGATGTCAGGGGCTCCCCTCATGTATCCCAGGTGATTAGATGGCAGGAGCTCCCCTCATGTATCCCAGATGATTGGATGGCAGGGGCTCCCCTCATGTATCCCAGGTGATTAGATGGCAAGGGGCTCCCCTCATGTATCCCAGGTGATTGGATGGCAGGGGTTCCCCTCATGTATCCCAGGTGATTAGATGGCAGGAGCTCCCCTCATGTATCCCAGGTGATTAGATGGCAGGAGCTCCCCTCATGTATCCCAGGTGATTAGATGGCAGGGGCTCCCCTCATGTATCCCAGGTGATTAGATGGCAGGGGTTCCCCTCATGTATCCCAGGTGATTAGATGGCAGGGGCTCCCCTCATGTATCCCAGGTGATTGGCTGGCAGGGACTCCCCTCATGTATCCCCGGTGATTGGCTGGCAGGGACTCCCCTCATGTATCCCCGGTGATTGGCTGGCAGGGACTCCCCTCATGTATCCCCGGTGATTGGCTGGCAGGGACTCCCCACGTTTATCCCAGGTGATTGGCTGGCAGGGACTCCCCACGTTTATCCCAGGTGATTGGCTGGCAGGGACTCCCCACGTTTATCCCAGGTGATTGGCTGGCAGGGACTCCCCACGTTTATCCCAGGTGATTGGCTGGCAGGGACTCCCCACGTTCATCACGGGTGAAGCTGCAGAAGTTTCTCCCGGCACAGCAAGGAGCAGCCACCAGTCAGAAGACTCCGGCACGCCGCTAGAAAGTTTGCAGTGACCTAGTTTGGAAAGCGGTCTTACCTGGCCGGCTGCCCCGTTCCTCCCTTTGTCCCCCGGCTGCTGTCTGCACTTAACGTCCTCCTTCCTCTTTCTCCATCTTCCACCTGCTGCCCCAGCTCCGCCCGACCAACCCAACCTGCTGCAGCTGCAAGTCAGGACACACCCCCTGTCCTGCCGTGCCTTCCACAGGGAACCCCCAGGCAGCTGCCCGGGACAAAGGCCTCGCAACCTAGCTTGTTTGTCAGGCGTCTGGGCGGAGCTAGGGCTGGGAAGCGGCTTTGTTAGCATGGCAACCTGTGGCTGCGAATACGAGAGCCTAGTGATGCGTGTGTCTATCGCCACCCGCTGGCCGTTTCGTGCAATACACGCTGCTTCTTTGAAAGAGTTCATGCAGGAATTCTGATAAGAAAAAAAAATTCTCAAATCTTCTGTGATCCTGGCTGGTGAAGCTACCTTAGCAAATGAAGAACACTAAAGGTAGCCATACACTGGTCGATTTGCCATTAGATCGACCAGCTGACAGATCCCTATCTGATCGAATCTGATCAGAGAGGGATCGTATGGCTGCCTTTACTGCAAACAGATTGTGAATCGATTTCAGCCTGAAACCGATCACAATCTGTTGAGCTACTCCTGCTGCCTGTCCCGTCCCCCCGTATACATTACCTGAAGCTGGCTCCCGGGCATTTTCTCAGCGCTGCACGGCTCTGTTCCGGCTCCATCCCGGCGCTTCCTGTGTCACTCCGTGACCAGGAAGTTCAAATAGAGCGCCCTCTATTTGAACTTCCTGTTCACGGAGTGACACAGGAAGCGCCGGGATGGAGCCGGAACAGAGCCGTGCAGCACGGAGAAGACACCCGGGAGCCAGCGTCAGGTAATGTATACCTGATCGGATCGGCCGCCGCTAGCGACGCGCTCCCTACCCGCGGGCGATCGAGGGTAATTTCCTGCACGGCGCGATCGACAGACCGATCTGATTTCGGGAGGAAATCGGATCGGCGGGTGCGTTTACCGCGAACGATTGGCAGCAGATTCGATCCCAGGATCGAATCTGCTGTCGAAAAGGCCGCGAATCGGGCCAGTGTATGGCCACCTTAACAGTCTATCAAGATATGTTACCTAGAGATTATAAATGAGATCTACCAGAAATTGAATTAGTTGGTCTGAAACAGAACTTTGCTTGGGAATAATTAAGGTGCCCATACACTCGTCAGATTAGCAGCAGATTGATAAGAAATCCATCGAATGATCTATCTGATGTGTTTTTTGAACATTTTTTACTAGGATAGAATTCCAATAGATTTCAGTTTGAAATCTATTGAAATTCGATCTGATGGCATTTTTTTGCCATCAGATTTCCATTAGGGCCAATGCAAAATGATAAGCAATCTCATCAGATCGACCTAGATTTTCCACCCTGCCAGTTCGATGGAAATCCATCGAAATCGATCGAAATCGGCCGTCGATCGGCCAACCGATTTGCAATCGATCAATCGATCGATCGATTTTGATCGATCGGTCGGCCAGAAAAATGGCTGAGTGTATGGGCCCCTTTAGACTTGGGAGCTGCTGATTAATTTGCAAGAAACTTGATGTGATTTTTGTGGCTTCAACCTGGGACAGGGGGTGAGGGGGGGGCGCGCGCAGTGCACCGCGGCGAAGAATGGGGGGCGCACGCCGAGAAATGGGGAGGCTGTGGTGCGCCAAAATATGGGCGTGGCCATGACATTGTATAGGCGGAGCTAACATAATGGTGTAACAGCGAGGCATAAGAAAGTAGTGTTTACGCCATGATGTGGTCAAACGAGGATTCGCATCATGAGTGTGCAGAAACTGTGTGATGCTATTTAATAGTATACCCCCAAAGCAGCAAACATAGCCAACTATGACCATTAAATAATAATTGCAGCAACAGTTACCCCAGACACCAGAAAATAAACGCAATGTGGGCAACATGTCAGCACAAAATAAACGCAATGGGCAACATGTCAGCACAAAATAAACGCAATGTGGGCAACATTTCAGCACAAAATAAACGCAATGTGGGCAAACATGTCAGCACAAAATAAACGCAATGTGGGCAAACATGTCAGCACAAAATAAACGCAATGTGGGCAAACATGTCAGCACAAAATAAACACAATGTGGGCAACATTTTAGCACAAAATAAACGCAATGTGGGCAACATTTGAGCACAAAATAAACGCAATGTGGGCTACATTTCAGCACAAAATAAACGCAATGTGGGCAAACATGTCAGCACAAAATAAACGCAATGGCTATCATTCATAAAGCATTTCCGCATTCGGAAATGCTGAAAAATGCTGACTTTAATGACCACTAAGCAAAATCTCCATTCATAAAGGCTCTTTCCGCATGAAAAGCTGACATTCCCGTGCAGAGTGATAAATTTCCGCCTTGTGCTGTGATTTTCTAGATTTATCTAGAAAAAGTAACAAAATGTCCATTCATAAAGATTAGAGCACAGCGGTATGCGGACGGGGATTACCGCTCCCTTGGCAGTAACGATAACCATGCGGAATATATGTAACTAAATGGGACAGACCTCCCAAGCAGCAGCAGAGAAAGCAGCGCAAGGAGGGACTCTGCCAGCTTCTGTTTCCGCAAGCCTACCGCCTGCCTACCATCAGCCTTTTTCGGGAAATCTCCGCACTTCTTTCGCAACTGGCAAAATTTTTATGAATGACCACCCAGAAGTCTAAAATACCGACAGCGGTGTTTTCCCGCACTGATTCTCCTTACTGACAGCACTTTTGAATGATAGCCTATGTGGGCAACATTTCAGCACAAAATAAACGCAATGTGAGCAAACATGTCAGCACAAAATAAACGCAATGTGGGCAAACATGTCAGCACAAAATAAACGCAATGTGGGCAACATTTCAGCACAAAATAAATGCAATGTGGGCAAACATGTCAGCACAAAATAAACGCAATGTGGGCAAACATGTCAGCACAAAATAAACGCAATGTGGGCAAACATGTCAGTACAAAATAAACGCAATGTGGGCAACATGTCAGCACAAAATAAACGCAATGTGGACAACATTTCAGCACAAGATAAACGCAATGTGGGCAAACATGTCAGCACAAAATAAACGAAATGTGGGCAACATGTCAGCACAAAATAAACGCATTGTGGGCAACATGTCAGCACAAAATAAACGCAATTTGGGCAACATTTCACCTGGGAAGAAAAAGCATTTACTCACCTGACAGAAGTCTCCTCTCGTTCCTGGCCGGCCTCTGGCGCGCAACTGCCCGGACCATCTTGCTCCTCCTGCAGTCTCCCGCGCTGACAGGCAGAGCAGGGCTACGGGAAGATGGCGCCCGAAGCCCTGTACTGGAGACACGAATAGTCTCCAGCACAGGGCTTCGGCAGCCATCTTCCCGTAGCCCTGGCCTCTGCCTGCCGGAGACTATGCAGGCTGGAGCAGGCTGCAGGCTATGAACTGGCACAGCGTCTATCAGACGCTGCGGCCAGTTCATTCAGTACGGTGGCCAGAGTCCCGAGGCCGGGACGTTCCGCGGCTAAAAGCGGGACGTTTCCCGGGACCTCATGCAGCCTGGAACAGCGGACCCCGAAGGCGGGACGCGTCCCAGGTAATGCGGGACGTATGGTCACCGTAGATTCACACATTAAAGTACATATTGCAAACTAAGAAATTATCCGGTTGTTTTCTGCAGACCTGTGAACCCTCCCTGAGGCTGGGAGCACAATTATTCGTATTACATTCAGCTGACCCCATTTCCCCCCATGCCAGTTTCCCCCCATGTAAAATATGTACCCCCCCCCCCCCCCCTCCATGCTCTTGCTGAGTGTTGCAGGCTCACCTGTCCACTGTCGGGGTTCCTCCCGTGTCCCACTTGTTTCTCCATGGGCGCCTGTACCATGCTGAATCTATTAGAGATCTGTGCACTAAACTGGCAGCAGTAAATTCCTCTCTCTCATCAGATTTGCTCAGAGAGAAAACTATCTGATGTTAAAATCTGCTGACCCTCTGCCAGTGTTGGGCACCTTCTCTATGGGCCTCACAAAATCGCATTGCTGTGTGAATGGCAATGCAATTTTATGTTGAATTGAGGCAGGGGTCATACTTAGCAAAATTGCCTGTGTTTTGCGGAAATGCACAAATGGTTGCCTGTAACGATTTGGACCTATACCGATTTCTGCTCCCCTCTGTTATTCGGTATTGTGTTTTGCCTGTGGTAAAATAAAAATGGACAACATGCACTACTGCAATTCACGCATTATGCATTCAAATGAGACAAAACATCAAAAACGCATATTGGCCAAAAATGCAAACGTATTGGAATATGCACAAAGTACAAATATAAAAACGCATGCGTTTACCAACCTGTAAGTGACACCCTTGCTTTCAAATCACACATCAAGTTCCTTTTTCCAGCATACTGTATGCAAATCCTTTCCTTTCTCATAAGAAATTGAAAAAGCATGCTACTCGCATTCATTTTTTTTTTTAATTATTTGATGATATATTTTTTCATTTATTTAAAATGAAGATTTATTAAAAACATGGAAATAAAAATTAAACACACATAAAACGCAAATGCATGAAAAACTGCAGAAACACACATGGCATAAAACACATGGTTTTCTGAATAGACAAGTGCAGTCCCAGCCTAAAGGTGCCCATACATTATTGTCAGATCTGACAAGATTATCTGCATGCTTGTTTGTGATTCAGACACTACTGCAGCCAAATAGATCAGCAGGACTGCCAGGTAACTGGTATTGTTTAAAAGGAAGTAAATATGGCAGCCTCCATATTCTTTTCACGTCAGCAGGGACGGATCTAGGGGGGAGCAAGCGGGTCTCTTGCCCCAGGCGCAAATTGTTGAATTCTTAAAAAGGCGCCAAAATTTGGATGGGGAATGGCAGTTTAGGCGCCAAAACCTGACCTTGCCCCAGGCGCAACTTGGGGCAACTTGGTCTAGATCCGTCCCTGCACGTCAGTTGTCCTTTAAGGTCTGGGACCCACTAGCAGCACTTTTCTAAGCACCAGTGATTTGTAAAGTTCTTACTAAAGTAAGGCTATGGGGGATTTTTTTTTAAATCACATCCCTCAAGTGGGATCACACACATAGCATTGCACGAGCAAGAGCATTTATAAGCACATGCACTTAGAAAAGCACTGCTTGTGGGTCCCAAGCTTAATGGAATATTTTGTGTAGATGTGAAATCACCAACACCCACTACAGTGACCAGACATCCCAGAATTATGGTTAATTGTCCAAGGCACAAATATGTGTCAGCTAATGTCCCAGGTGGGCTGCCGGATGTCCCAGGTGGGCCATCAAATGTCTCAGCAGCCAGGTTATGTGTCCGCACAATTGGCTTCAATGCTCCGTGTCCGCCTCCTGAAAACATTGGCCCGCCGACAGATCACAAACATAGCTTGGTGGGAAAGGGGCAACTTTGACTACCCATCTTTCTTCTTTTGTGTCCCCCACTTAGCTTTTTCTGGGCAGCCGTGGACTCACACTGCTTAATTACATATCAGGAGATTTTGTCTAATTATATTTTGGGTTGGGGGAGAGGGGTGGTTTACAATGCTTAACCACTAACTGCAGCGGAGGCAGTATATCTATGCCCTGCTGGTGGCTATTAATGGCTCCAAGGGCATAGATATACATACCCTGCCGCACCGCCGATTTGCGCGTTCCTGCTCGCGTTCTCATCGCGGCCCGCTAGCAGACAGATCAGTGAATGGGAACACAGTTCCCATTCATCAATCTAAGAGGCGGTGTCAATGATGACAAGATATAGATCATTTTATTGTGATAAGTAGTGATAAAGTTATTGGCAAATGAAAGGGAGGAGCACTGAAAGGTGAAAATTGCTCTAGTCCATAAGGGCAAAATCCCCTCAGTGATGAACTGGGTAAAGTTAACATGTAAGCACAAATAAGGTAAAAGTTAATTAGCTCAATAAAAGGAAGCCTCTGGATAATCCTCAAACACAACATTCCTGTGTATGGGCCCTCTAAACATATCTGACAAGCACTTGCTGCATTTGTTCTTTTATCCACACTCCGTGCTGATGTACTGCACACTTGGGACTACAGTCTGCACCTATGCAGTAGCATGAAGCCGCTTGTGCATGAGCAGCTTTGTGGTACTGTGGAGGTGCAGATCATACTCGCACATGCAGATAATATCTCACAAAATTATTTGTGAACATTTACTTTATTGTCATGAATTTATTAGGATGGCTCTGTAAAATGATATGTATCAGCAGCAGCAGATCTCCTTCTCTGCCCTACATGTATTTTTCAATGTTGTATTGGTACACACAATATCTCGTTCCCGCCTCCTGACATTGTCCCATCCATCCCCTCTGTCCCGCCCCATGCCTGTCTCAGGTTGGGCCCAGTAAAATCTGGTTACTGTACCTATACTACTGACTAGGGATGGCCCTACCGAGGAGAACTCATAGAGAAGCATGTGATCAGTCTGATCAGCTGATAGATATGTAAGGCTCTGATTTGCTGGTTATGATTATGTGCTAAACCAGGAAGAGAACACAGCAATCTATCAGCTGATCAAACTGATCTCATGCTCAGGGGCGTAGCTAGCAATAGGGGTTGCAGAGGTTGCGCCCGCATGGGGGCCCATGGGCCAGAGGGGCCCCAGAGGGCCTGCCCCCAACTACAGTATTAGCTCTCTATTGGTCCTGCGCTCATAATAATCACTTTTTTAGATAATTTGAATAGTGGTAATCATTAACAAACTGCTCCCCATCCTCTTCTTGCACCTCTGATACTGTAGCTGTCCTTGGCAGGTTTTGGTGCACCATATCAATTGTTACGTATAGAGTGCTTGGGGGAGCCCCATTGTAAAACTTGCATCGGGGCCCACAGCTCCTTAGCTACGCCACGGCTCATGCTTCTCCGTGAGATCTCCTAGGCAGGGCCATCCCTACTGCTGAACTGCATTTGGAACTCCTAGACCTACACGGAACCTTCGAGCTTACATAGTTCATTTCTGAATCCTAGTTCATCAATTCCCCAAAGGATAGCATTCAAAAAGAAGTTTAAATAATTTGTAGGTTCCCTACTAAACAATCTTTTCCATTAATTTAGTGCCTAATTATGTGTGTAAATGAATGCATTTTCCTAATTTAAATATTAATTAGCATTCTTTGATTTATTGAACCTTCAGGGCTTATTCATGTAAGAACCTATACATTAGTTGCTATTGGCAACAGCACACCACACCTTTTGCTCCGGCACCAGCAACTCATTAGAGTTGCAACTCACAGCGACAGCATACAGGAGATAGAGCGGAGCCAGCCACCTTCACCTTTTGAGGGGTTTATTCAGAAATCAGATAAACTGAAAGAAAAGCACGGACATTCAGAAATATAAGTAGGTTAGCACCGCTTTGAGGGAAAAACTCCGGTGCGCGCGAAACATCGCATAGGGTTTAATGGCGTTGCGCGCATAAACTTTGCACGCGTAAAACTTTATTTTATCACGCCTAAACTGAGTTTAGGCGTGATAATGGGCTTTTCACCAGCGTGCTAACAGTTAGCACCGCTTTGTGAATCAAGCCCACAGTCTTGCATTGTACCATAACGGCTGCTTTGTAATGTGGCATGGTGCACAACAATGCACCACCAATAGTGATGTTCACAGTGCGACAGGTGGGTTGCGATAACACATTCTATGCATAACACACGCCTTAACAATAAGGCCACATTCACATTGCGTTGCATTCCGAGACAGGAGATATGTAAGGCTCTGATTTGCCTACATATCTTCTGTCACAGGGACTGCCAGGGCCAGATATAGGCAGGCCAAGGCCACCAAGGCCATGGCTTAGGGCACCACAGCAGCAAGGCCACCAAAGCAGCAGGCTAAACTTATGCAGCATTTGCAAGCTTGCAAATGCTGCAATGGCCTTGCAAATGCTGCAATGCAGGGAGATCAGGCGAATGTCTGACCATGGTAATCTGCTACTAGCGGCCTGTGCAGCAGCCGCCTTGCTCTCTGTGCACGCTTGCATTGTGGCGGGTGGCTATGGACTTAGGCGGCATTGGAGACAGAGGGGAAAAGGAAGCTTCGGCACTGGAGACGAGCTGAGAAATTAGTGATACTGATCGCTGCTGCGGTGTGAAGGCAAGCCGGCTACCTATACTGAAAGGGGGAGAGTGGGAAAAGGAGAGATTAAGGGAGTCATCTGGCTACCTATACTGAAGGGAAATGGGGGTTGGGGTCATCTGGCTACCTATAGGGGGCAGCTGGTGACAGTGGCCTTGGTGGTAAAGAGTACAAATCCGGCCCTGGGGAATGCAGGAATGCAACACAATGGATCGGGACAGCAGTGCCACATGTTACACTTGCGTTGCATTGGGTACAGTGAAGCATACAGTCAATGAAAAGTATGCTTCACTTTTACTGTGTATTTAGAGTTAATGCACTTTAGCTAGTGCGTTACAATGCTGCAACCTGCAACTTTTAACATAGTCTTAAACTTTTTTTTTTAATAAAATACTTTTTTACTCTTCTGTCACTATTTAAAAATACAGGTACTAAGGTACTTTAGGATGAGTTTAGGCAGGAATGTTTACTAGACTCATAAACATGCTGGTAATTCATATAATACTTCCAAAGTGCACTATGTACAACTTACTCAGAGGCAAACAAAGTCGTGAACTTTGGCCAAGAAACACTCCATACAGCACACTGTTCATAAAATCATCATTTGTTTAACACTCTTAACATAGTTACTTTCTAAAAAGCAAAATTCATGAAAATCGGATCCTTGGCAGTAAGCGGAACACAAAATTGGAACCTCCAAGATAATTCTTGGACAGCAGATGCTAGAAGCCTATGGCGGAAACGCATCCACTCCAGACCCCAACCAGACCACAACAGACCATCAGAGCAGATACTACACTGTTGGCTCCCACTGGCTGTCAGAGATCTGGCTTTAGTAGAAACTGAGCCCAGGCACAAATGTTTTCCTACTCCTGTGTAGGCTCTCAACAGTAGGGCTTGCTGTTATGTGTGTAAAAGCATATTCTAGATCAAATGATGTCAAAAAAATAACTTTTAAAGGATACACCAAGTGACATGTGACATAATGACATAGAAATGTGTATGCACAGTTCCTAGCACACAAAAAACTATGCTGTGTTCCTTTTTTTTCTTTCCATGCCTGAAAGAGTTAAATATCAGGTATGTAAGTGGCTGACTCAGTCCTGACTCAGACAGGAAGTGACTACAGTGTGACCCTCACTGATAAGAAATTCCCCTTTTTATCTCTTTCTTGCTCTCAGAAGCCATTTTCTGCTAGGAAAGTGTTTTATAGTTGGAATTTCTTATCAGTGAGGGTCACGCTGTAGTCACTTCCTAAATCAGGACTGAGTCAGCCACTTACATACCTGATATTTAAAGAGACTCCGAAGTCTCTAAAAAATCATCTTTTTATAATAAAATCCTGTGTAATATGACAGCCCTACCAAACCGCCGCATCCCCGCCGCTCTAATCTAACTAAATCCCCCCCAAACTCCCCAGGGGGCAATCCGGGCAGCGCTTCCATGAGAGGTAGAGCTATGAGCCTCAGCTCTGCCTCTCAGTGCGTCTGTCAGCCCAGATCGCCGCCTCTCCCCCACCCCCTCAGTCTTCCTTCACATAGCTCTGCCTCACACGGAAGAGTAGAGGGCAGCTAAATCCACGACCAAGAAAGGCGTGGATTTTGCGGTGGAGAGGGAGGGGGAGTTAGGGGGGATTTAGATAGATTTCAGCAGCGGGGATGAGGCGGTTTAGCTAGGGCTATCATATTACACAGGATTTTATAATAAAAAGATGATTTTTAAGAGACTTCAGTGTCTCTTTAACTCTTTCAGACAGAGAAAGAAAAAAAGGAACACAGCATAGTTATTTGTGTGCTAGGCACTGTACATACACATGTCTATCTCATCATGTCACATATCACTTTGGGTATCCTTTAAGGTCTTTTATAAAGGATGCTCCAAGCTGCTGTTGAGTTTTTCAAAGACGCTGTCACCTGACCTGAAGTAGCAGACAAAGACCCACAAAACGCGTTGTGTTTTAGGTGTTATTAATAAAGAAAACCTTTTTTTACCTCACACAAGTTTCTTTACTGAGGTAAGCACTTTGCTTTCCTTTTGGATGGATTTTAGCTGATTTATCTCTTTGTATAGTAATGATGGTTAATGATAATGCACAGAACATGCACAATGCTCATTACTAATACTAAACTTTTCCCTATATATCAGGGCAAGCTCATTGACTAATATAACTCAAAAATTATCTCTTGTAGCTTGCAGAGTTCCCATAGGACAACCACTTTAGAACATGGATGCTAACACCATTCGGCCTTAGTAGGATTTAGTAAGTAGGATCTTCACCAAATTAACCTCCCAAAAAAAGAAAAAGAAAAAGAGGAAATACGTCCTAACCTAACCAGTGAGGCAATCTAGTGATAGGCAAATAAACGTAAGTAGAAGCAAATGGGTAATACAAATATTCCAATGGGAGTCCTCATATAACTCTCATATTCAGGAGTCGGCAGCAGCGCTCCTACAGCAAGTCCAAATGCACCCAAGTAATGTTTATATTATGTGTCACAGAGGCGGAAGATGGTTGGCGGCAATCAGAGTGTCAGATTTAGTCGGGCACTTTGATCTGAAGAGAATGAAACTGCGCTGAGAATGGAGCGATGTCAGATTATGCCTGGCATTGTACCTATAGACAAAAAAGGTCAATGTCGGACATAGTCTGACATAGGATTGAGGGGGTATAATAATGTTGTATATGTATTGGAGGGCCCATGCAGCTTGAAATATGTTGGCTGCACGGGCCTCTTATAAAGGCCGTGCGCATCTGTTCTTTAATTAGCTAAGATGCGCACAGCCTTTATAAGAGGTATGTGCGCCATCTGCTGGCACACGTCTGAAGAAACCTTTATGGTGAAACGCGTCACGTGTCCTGTGACGTCACTCCGTTGGTTACGCTGATCCTCCCGTGCCTCCGCCCTCTTCCCCTGTCAGCCTCGCACCCGAAGTCCGCGGAAGCGCGGTGTCTTGAAACTACTGGATGAGGCTCTACTCTGCACAATTGCAGCTTAGGCTGTGTGAAGTCAGGCGTCTTGACGGCCATCCTTGGTAGCGGGGGGGCAAAGAGCATTGCTTGCAGTTACTGAACGGCTGATGCCACTGCATGTACTAAGATAATGCTATCTCCTGTTTAAGCTGTGGAAGCTATCAGCTATCATCAAATATATGCTTCGGTTGATGCTTGGCAAAAGGTGGTTTTGCATTCACTATATGCATGTAATGAGGGTGTATACGCATTTGGACTGTGTAGAGGTGTGCTAAAAGCACACGGGTTGGATTGAAGACAATGCTATCCATACAGTGATGTTAATTCATAGAGTCACTGCTAAATGCAGGGGCCTGAAGAGATTAAAATCCGGATGAATGATCTATAGGTGCACCTATGATTCAATGCCCAATTGCTGCGTTGCGGGTGTGATCTATGAATATGCGAGTTTTAATTGGTTTTAAGTGTATGTGACCTTATAGTTATTTTGTCTAAGTAAATTGTTGATAATAAATTGCATTTATACTTTTGTAAGTTCAGGCTCCCTTTAATATATGGTTGGATTTTCATTAGTCGTTTAGGTGAGACAGAGTATTGGATTAATATAGGTTGATATCCCACATATGTGCAATTATGGTTTTTGATACCTTTATCCTTCTGCCTGCCGATTCTGTACTGTATCCTCCTGTCTGTTGCCGAACCGATCTGTCTGACCACTCTACTCACCAGTGAGCCCTTGTCACTGGTGAGGTTCCTTACTGATAGTACCCACCAGCTCCTCTGGTGAGGTTCTGCCAAAACTAATCAGTATTACTGTTGCACCAAGCACTGTACACTTGCTATTACCTTGTTAGCTATACTTGCATTATTGGTGATTCTGCAGATCACCATATAATTAGGTATAGTGTCTGATTTATTGGTGATACTGCAGATCACACAATAACCAGACCTCTGTTTGCTACACCAATCGTTACAGAACAGCAGACCAAAAATGTCTATGGAGACACTATGCACTCAGGTCAAACTGTTGACCACAGCCGTTAACAATCTTACCAATACAGTCAACACACAACAGACACAAATTAATTTATTGTCTAAGGTAGTGACCCGACTTCAAAAGACCAATACATCAGTGTCATCCCCTGTAGTTAGTGAGCCCAGGATGCCTCATCCTAAAAGATTTTCAGGGCACCAGTCTGATTTTCGGAATTTTAAGCATCGTTGCCTATCATATTTTGAGTTACGCCCGGTATCTTCGGGTTCTGAGAGTCAGCGAGTTACCTTTATTAAGACTTTATTATCTGGTGACTCGCAGACTTGGGCTTACAGTCTCCCCACTGGTCATGAGGCATTAACATCAGTTCAAGAGTTTGTTAAAGCAATGGCTATTATATATCATGATCCAGATTTAGCTATGACGTCAGAGAGAAAACTCAAAACTCTCCGACAAGGTCATAACACTGTTGAAACGTACGCTGCTAAGTTTAGAAAGTGGGCGGTGTTAGCCAGATGGGGGCAGTATGCTTTACTAGACTGTTTTTTATCGGGGTTATCTGATGCTGTTGCTGATCTGATGTTAAGCCACCCAGAACCTAAAACAGTAGACGAGGCAATCTCTTTAGCTGTCAAGGTTGACCGTCGAGTTCGTTACCAAAGGCAAACTCAAGGTAGAGCGTCAGGAAGGCCTTTCCCTGTTCCGTTCTCTGCTCCTTCCCCTTCTTCTCCTCTTCAGGATAAACCGATGCAAATCGGACAATCCAAGCTCTCTGAGGTTGAGAAAAATAGGAGACGTACTGAGAGACTCTGCCTGTACTGTGCAGAGAAGGGTCATGTGGTACAAACCTGTCCCAGGAAGGCGGAAAACTCTATCGCCTAGGTGTAGCTGGAGGTACTACCCTAGGCGATTCTGTGTTACCTCTAAAGAATAATCGCTTACTTCTCCTGTGTTCTATCACCTGGGAAAATCAAGTCCAGTCTACCCAGACCTTTATAGACTCGGGTCCGCAGCAAATGTTATGGATTATGATTTTGCTGTTAAGTTTGGTTTTCCTCTTTTCTCTTTGGGATGTCATATTGTTGTTACTGCAGTGGATGATTCACCACTCATACTCCTGTACTGTTGTGTCAAATAGGGGCTTTGCATAAGGAACAGATACAGTTCTTTGTACTTAAGATGGCTACCTCCACTGTGATCCTTGGTATGCCGTGGCTTCAAAAACATTTCCCTCAGATCGACTGGAGTTCCAGGCAATTGTTGAGCTGGTCCTCCTACTGCCATCATCATTGTATGGAAAAAGTCACAGTGTGTGCTACCAAGGTTCAAGTGGAGGGGTTGCCTATTCAGTATTCTGATTTTGCTGACGTTTTTTGTCCCAAGGCGGCAGACAAACTTCCTCCTCATCGAAGTTTTGACTGCCCCATTGACTTGAGATCAGGTTGTATGCCCCCTAGAGGTCATTTATATAACCTTTCGGGGCCTGAAAATCTTGCCATGCAGGAGTATATTAAAGAAAATTTAGCCAAAGGTTTCATCCATCCATCTAGGTCCCCGGCCGGGGCAGGTTTCTTTTTTGTACAAAAGAAAGACGATGGCCTTCGGCCATGCATCGATTACAGAGAGTTGAACAAAATTACTGTAAAAAATCGTTACCCTCTTCCTCTGATTGATGACTTATTCGCTCAGATTACTGATGCAGGTGTCTTCACTAAACTCGATCTCAGAGGGGCATACAACCTGGTTCGCATAAGAGAGGGTGACGAGTGGAAGACGGCGTTCAACACACCCGATGGGCACTACGAGTACCTTGTGATGCCCTTCGGGTTGTGCAACGCACCCGCTGTCTTCCAGGAGTTGATTAACAAAGTCTTTAGGGAGCTTCTGGGGCGGTTAGTCCTAGTCTACTTAGACGACATACTCATTTTCTCATCTAATATTGCTGAACACAGGGAACATGTGAAGTATGTGTTAAAGGGACTCCGAGCTCAACAAAAAATGCGAAATAGTACTCACCCGGGGCTTTCTCCAGCCCAGTGCTGGTCGGGAGGTCCCACGACGGCGTCCTGGCTCCTCTCCTAGTCCCCGCTCCGGAATGGCTGACTGGCGGCAGCCCGGGCGACACTCGGCCGAGTGTCGGGCTTCTTCTTCCGCCTTCCGCGGCTGACGTGACACGCCAGCTGGTATGGCAGTACGGCGCATGCGCGCTTTAATCGCGCATGCGCAGTACTTTCACGGCGGCCGCCGTGATGACGCGAGGCGGCCGGCGTGTGACGTCAGCCGCGTCATACGCGGAAGAAGAAGCCCGACACTCGGCCGAGTGTCGCCCGGGCTGCCGCCGGTCAGCCATTCTGGAGCGGGGACTAGGAGAGGAGCCAGGACGCCATAGTGGGACCTCCCGACCAGCACTGGGCAGGAGAAAGCCCCGGGTGAGTAAAATTTTCATTTTTAAGATGAGCTCGGAGTCCCTTTAAGGAAACTACGACAAAATTTCTTGTATGCTAAACTCGAGAAGAGCAGTGGCGGCGCCACGCTGGGGATTACCCAGGCTTCAGCCCCAGCTGGCAACTCACTAGCCCCCTTTAAAGCCCCCCCGCCGCAAGTTCTGTGAACTCCCGAGAGGAGCCCGACCCGGGCCGACCTTAGTGCACAAACAAGCAGCCGAGCCTGGCAGGGAGGAGGACTTGTCTTGGGCTGGCACTGACTGTCACCACCCCGGCCTGGGTGTAGGCTCAGCCACGTAACGCAGAGCGGCCCGCCCCGCAGGGTACGTGGTGACGTCATCCGGTATGCGGCGTCACGTGACATGCAGCGCGCTCTCCTTGCCTGCCCGCACAGCTAGTTGCCGCCAACAGGAGACAGTCAGACTGTGTCACTGTCTGACTTCTAGTCTCCAGACTCTCCGCCGCATAGCAGCACTCACTGCAGTCACGCCCAGTGGCCGTGACCCAGGCAGTCAGGCAGGCACCCACGGACAGCGCAAAGGACTGGAAGATGGACTCAGCTAAGACAGCCAGCAGGAGGACAGGACTCGGAACTCCGACAAGGTGGGTGGGGTGGGTGTCCTGTGACTGTCCTGTTCACTCCAGCCAGCCCGGCCAACTGCCGTATTGTTTTTTGGCACCAGACAGTCAGCCACCCAGGCCTGAGCTGCCCTCCTGAGCCTAGCACCAGCAGGCACCACCACTAACCACCACCAGGCCTGACTCTGAGCACCTCCCTGGGGGGGCCCCAGCCCACCCACCACCAGCCAGGCCTTAGCTGCCCTGGGGCCCCCATCCTTACACATCCCCCAAGCCTTCAGCCCACCACCAGCTAGGCTCGAGCTGCCATGAGACCCCCAGCCCACCACCTACCAGGCCTGAGCTGCCCTGGGGCCCTCAGCCCACCACCGCCAGCCAGCCCTGAGCTGCCCTACCTGGGGACACTAGCTGTCTGTCATTATGTGGATTAACTGGTGAAAAGTTGTCTCTTATGTGCATTTACTGGGGAAATGCTGTTTGTCATTATGTGCATGAACTGGTGAAAAGTTGTCCCTTATGTGCATTTACTGCGGAAACGCAGTCTGTCATTATGTGCATTAACTGGTGAAAAGCTGTCTCTTATGTGCATTTACTGGGGAAATGCTGTCTGTCATTATGTGCATGAACTGGTGAAAAGTTGTCCCTTATGTGCATTTACTGCGGAAACGCAGTCTGTCATTATGTGCATTAACTGGTGAAAAGCTGTCCCTTATGTGCATTTACTGCGGAAACGCAGTCTGTCATTATGTGCATTAACTGGTGAAAAGCTGTCCCTTATGTGCATTTACTGGGGAAATGCTGTCTGTCATTATGTGCATGAACTGGTGAAAAGTTGTCCCTTATGTGCATTTACTGCGGAAACGCAGTCTGTCATTACATGCATTAACTGGTGAAAAGCAGGCTCTTATGTGCATTTACTGCAGAAACGCAGTCTGTCATTATGTGCATTAACTGGTGAAAAGCTGTCTCTTATGTGCATTTAATGGGGAAACGCTGTCTGTCATTACGTGCATTAACTGCTGAAAAGCTGATTCTTATGTGCATTTACTGGTGAAAGGCTACCTGTCATTATGTGCGTTTACTTCATTTTTTTTCCATGTAACTACGTTAGCTGGTACAACTACATTACAGTTAGCCCCGCCCACATGACATCATGACCACGCCCAACCCCCCAAGCCCAGCCTGCCAGCCCTCGTGCCCCCTTTGAGCCCCCCCAAAAAAATCTGAAGCTGAAGCCGCCACTGGAGAAGAGTCTATTCGAAGTTTCTGAAGTTCCCTTCCTGGGGTACATAATCTCCACCGCAAGACTCTCTATGGACCCCAAGAAGGTTTCCGCTGTCCTGGAGTGGCCCCAACCTGTAGGGTTGAAGGCACTCCAGCGATTTCTTGGCTTCGCTAACCATTACAGGAAGTTTATCAAAGGATTTTCTTCTGTGGTCTCACCTCTCACTGAGCTTACCAAAAAGGAGGCAGATACATACAATTGGTCAGCAGAAGCTCAATCTGCATTTTCATCACTTAAAAAATTGTTCTGCTCCGCCCCCATTTTAAGACATGTGGACATTACTCTCCCATTCATTGTTGAGGTGGATGCTTCAGAGATCAGTGTTGGGGCTGTATTGTCTCAGCACTCCGGTCTGCAAAGCAGGTTGCACCCTTGTGCTTTTTTCTCTAGGAAGTTTTCCCCCGCTGAGAGAAATTATGATATTGGGAATCGAGAACTGTTGGCCATCAAACTTGCATTTGAGGAATGGCGACATTGGCTCGAGGGGGCTGAACATACTATCACAGTCTATACCGATCACAAGAACTTAGAGTATATTGAAGGGGCTAAACGCCTCAGTCCCAGACAAGCCCGTTGGTCCCTGTTTTTCACGAGATTCAGATTCATTGTTACCTAAAACCTGGTAGTAAGAACGTCAAGGCTGATGCATTATCCAGATGTTTCGAGCCCGAGACAATAAAGCCCTCAACTCTCGAAAGCATCCTCCCCGAGAAAGTGGTTCTTGCTGCTACTGAGACTTGGGAGGATTGGGCA
This sequence comes from Hyperolius riggenbachi, assembly GCF_040937935.1. Taxonomy (NCBI): domain Eukaryota; kingdom Metazoa; phylum Chordata; class Amphibia; order Anura; family Hyperoliidae; genus Hyperolius; species Hyperolius riggenbachi. Next base: position 461,032,069 of record NC_090646.1, read on the forward strand.
TCTACTCTGAAACCTTATCAGCAGGAGGTTCCCGAAGGGAAACCAGATGGAGTTCTCTTTGTACCACTACAGTTCTGATTAAATATTCTTCATGTTTTCCATTCTCATAAGAATGCAGGGCATCCAGGGGTTGCCAGAACACAGGAGCTGCTAGACAGATGTGTTTGGTGGCCATCCATTGTGTCTGATTGTAAAGAGTTTGTCGGAGATTGTTCTGTGTGTGCCAGGAGTAAGCCGTCCAGGCGTGCTCCTGTAGGTACTCTACAGTCGCTACCAGTGCCTGAACAACCATGGACCCATCTGTCCATGGATTTTGTGGGTGAGCTGCCCAGATCTGAGGGGAAAACAGTCATCTGGGTGGTAGTCGATAGGTTCAGTAAGATGGCCCATTTTATCCCACTGGACGGACTCCCCTCTGCTCAAGAACTGGCAGAACTTTTCATTCACCACATTTTCCGGCTGCATGGTATCCCGGAGAATGTGGTGTCAGACAGGGGAGTCCAGTTCGTCTCCAAGTTCTGGAAGGCGTTCTGTCATCACTTAGGTATGAACCTATCATTTTCCTCCGGCTACCACCCACAGACTAATGGGCAAACGGAAAGGGTTAACCAGTCCCTTGAGCAGTTCCTCAGGTGCTTTGTGGCAGATGCTCAGTTGGACTGGGTGAAATTTTTACCATTCGCAGAGTTTGCCCATAATAACTTAAAGAGCACCTCTTCAGGTTTCTCCCCATTCCAGGTAGTAACGTGGAGATCGCCCAAGTTCTCTCCACTGCCTGTAGTGTCATCTCCTTTTCCTGCCCTGGAAGAGTGGCAAGGAACTTTGAAGGAGATTTGGAGTTTGGTCAAAAGAAACCTAGGAAAGGCCTTTCAGACCCAGAAAAAACAGGCAGATAAGAGACGCTCTGTGGAGTGGGATTTTGCACCAGGTGATATGGTGTGGGTTTCTACCAGGCATTTGGCTTTGAAACAGCCTTCTGCGAAGTTGGGTCCCAGATTTATAGGTCCATACCACGTGTCGTAAAAGATCAATAGTGTCACATATGTCATTTCCCTACCTTCCAGTATGAGAGGTGTGAAGTCATTCCATGTGTCTCTGTTGAAGCCTGCTGTGCATGTGGATTCCTCTCCCCCCCTCCTGTGGTGATTGATGGGGAACCTGAGTTTCAGATAGAGTCATACAGTACCTTGTACACTGGAAGGGGTATGGGCCTGAGGAGAGATCTTGGGTACCAGGGCATCGTATGCATGCGGAGGAACTTAAGGAAAAGTTTCATGAATCGCATCCTGAGAGGCCAGGTAGACCGTGTCCGGAGTCCACGCCTCAAGGGGGGGAGGGGGGGTACTGTAACATTCTGTGGAGATGCAGCTGTGGGCAGTCAGGATGCCCCCGCAGCTGCTTCGGTTTCCCTGTCGGGCATTTCTCCTGTCTCCCCGGCGTCTAGCACGCCGAGGGGATTGTCAGTGGCTCGTAGGGTGGCTTTGTCGCGCAGGCGCACAGACGGGACCTTTATGCGGGGAGGAGGCGCGTCAGAGGAGACTCTCGGCAGCTCGGATTGGCTGTATGGCGTGGGCGTGGCCGAGGGGTCTCCTCCGCTTCGTAAAGAGAACCCGAGGTGTGTTTAAAGAATGTTATCTGCATACAGAGGCTGGATCTGCCTATACAGCCCAGCCTCTGTTGCTATCCCAAACCCCACTAAGGTCCCCCTGCACTCTGCAATCCCTCATAAATCACAGCCGTGCTGTGAGGCTGTGTTTACATCTGTAGTGTCAGTCTCAGCTGCTCCCCCACCTCCTGCATAGCTCCGGTCCCTGCCCCCGTCCCTTCCCTCCAATCAGCAGGGAGGGAAGGGATGCAGGCGGGGACTGGAGTTCTGCAGGAGGCGGGGAGAGCAGCAGACTGACACTATAGAGATAAACACAGACAGCTCTGACAAGCTGTTTGTCAGCAGCGTGGCTGTGATTTATGAGGGATTGCAGAGTGCAGGGGGACCTTAGGGGGTTTGGGATAGCAACAGAGGCTGGGCTGTATAGGCAGATCCAGCCTCTGTATGCAGATAATATTCTTCAAACCCACCTCGGGTTCTCTTTAAGCCTCTGAGAATCACTAGCAAACTGTCTGCTGTTGCGAATGCTTCGTGTGAGCACTCAGACCTTAGATAGTTCCGGTGTGCTTTGATCTGGGAGGAAACCAGGGATTTCACACAAGACTAGGAATTGTTATTATTACTACTGTTATTATTGCTTGATTATCTGTGTATGACTCTGGCTCTCTTCTGACTACTCTTACGCTAAGAGATTCTGTACTTTTGCCCATCTGATCCTGTTGCTGGCTCTGCCTGAAATACCTTTATACTTCTGCCTGCCGATTCTGTACTGTATCCTCCTGTCTGTTGCCGAACCGATCTGTCTGACCACTCTACTCACCAGTGAGCCCTTGTCACTGGTGAGGTTCCTTACTGATAGTACCCACCAGCTCCTCTGGTGAGGTTTTGCCAAAACTAATCAGTATTACTGTTGCACCAAGCACTGTACACTTGCTATTACCTTGTTAGCTATACTTGCATTATTGGTTATTCTGCAGATCACCATATAATCAGGTATAGTGTCTGATTTATTGGTGATACTGCAGATCACACAATAACCACACTTCTGTTTGCTACACCAATCGTTACAGGGATCTTAATTATTTTCTTTAATGATGAATAGATTGATAACTGAGCCAGTTTTGTAATTATTTTAAATTTATTTTTATATGAATTGCTATTTGTAACTGATTTGCATGGTATGAATTTCATCTCCTTTTTGCATTCCCCAAGAAGAGTGTGTTTTTTAGATGCATTTTAATAATCAGTGCATGTTTTGCGTGATATGTATCATATCCCCTTTTTACATTTCCTTTAAGATTGTGGGTAGTCTATTGGAGGTTATTGTAATTGGGTTAGGGTTATAGACTGTTTCAATTGTATTTAAAGGGGAACTTCAGCCTAAACAAACATACTGTCATTATTTTAATAATCAGTGCATGATTTGTGTGATATATATTATACCCCCTTTTTACATTTCCTTTAAGATTGTGTGTAGTCTATTGGAGGTTATTGTAATTGGGTGAGGGTTATAGACTGTTTCAATTGTATTTAAAGGGGAACTTCAGCCTAAACAAACATACTGTCATTAAGTTACATTAGCTATATTAATTAAAATAGATAGGTAATATAATCTCTTACCAACCCGGTTTTAAAAGAACAGGCAAATGTTTATGATTTCATGGGGGAAGCCATCTTGTTCATGGGGGCAGCCATCTTTTTGGTTGAAAGGAGGTGACTGACAGTTAGCATGAGACAAAGTTCTAACTGTCCTGTGTCCTGATCACCCCTACCAGCTGCACACACTAGGCTTCAAATCTCAAATAAAAAAATAAAACAAAATTGCACCAAAACAGCAGAACGAGAACAACAATACCAGCAATCCCATCATGCTTTGCACAGCATCAGGGCAGCTAAAAATGAGTTTTGGATAAAAAAACAAAGTTCTAAGGCTGTGAAACTGTTAAAGAAACACCAAGTCTTTTCAGTGCTGCTGAGTAGATTTTTAGTCTGGAGGTTCACTTTAAGGAAGTGTGTACAGATGATTTATATCCCCTGACAAAGGAACCCTGGGTCGGGATTTTAACCCAGTATATTTCAGTAAGTACATTTTATTGTTGGGTGTAACCAACTATAGGCACATTATCGACCTCCCCCACCCCCTTTTCTTTATCATGCACAGAGGTATGGTTGGCTTGTCCACACAGACGTGTGCAGAAGAATTGAGGAGCGCCACACTGAGGAAGCTCGAGATCTCAGAGCTCATTGCAAGTGACTGGACTCTCTCTGGACTCACCTACTGGAATGCTGGCTGCTTGATAGAAGGAGCAGTTCATGGTGTGTGTGACCTACAACAAGGACACTAAGTCTACCCACATTCCCTCACAACCGGAGGTGGTAGGAGTAGCAGGTGGTATGCCACCGTTCAAAGGGCATTTTTCAAAGCATGAAATAGAGAATACGTGGTTGAAATACGTGGTTTTCTCCAGGATACACTTTCACAACTGCATGTGTAGTCTTTTCACACAGCTATGCCTGTTTCCCCCGCCTGCTTGCTGAGCCAAGCAGCAGCAGCCCCACCTGCTATTAACTCCTTTGGTTGGGCTGCTTCAGATAAGTAATGTTTATAAAAGCCTCATTTACAAGCTCATTTAATTTTTTATTATTATTATTTTAGTTCAAGACTATTAACTATAAGAGTAACAAGCACAGTATTTTATTTTTAGTCTTTTTCTAAATAACATTTTAGCGTGCCTGTTATTAAAAAATAAAGATTAAAAAAGATCATAGTTATCTTTGCACTTAAATCACAGCTAAGCTAGAAATAAGAAGCAAAACTCATGAGTGTAAATTTTGCCACAACTATTTTCATCTTATATGGATGGATGTAACATGTGTAGGTTAATGAAGCTTTAAGCTCAGACATAAACATCCATATGCAAACTGGCTATAGCAACCGGCATACTTGTAATATTTTCCATGTGAGCTGTTTTATATACGCCCCTGCTCCTGTCATAATAAGCATGCAGGTTAGCAGAATACTTACTGTGTCTGCACTGATAAAGCCTCTCAGCCAGGGGTTATGTTTAACACAAAATAACAAAATTTGATTTAAAATGTGCTGTTAGTGGAATCTATCACTGAGGCCATTACACAAGCCTATGTTATCCTACTATAGCTGCAAGTTTGTAGTAAACGTGGCTAATTGCCAGATCACAGTCAGTGTTACGATTTTGCGATTTCTCTGTGGGAATGTCACAATAAAGGTTAGAAATATGGCTGGTAGCAGTAGGGCTAGCCAAGGACATGTGAATAGTTCGAAAATGATGCAAGACTATTGCAGCTTAAAATGGACCAATCAAATTCTACTTTGGTGGAACTTAAACTGGTCCTTTTTCAAGCTGCATGAATTTGCATACAAAATGTCAGAATCAGTGTCAGTGAACAGAGAGAATCTGATTATTGGTGATCTGCAGTATCACCAAGAATACAGATGTAACCTGATTATTGATGATCTGCAGAATCACCAATAATACAAGTGTGACTAACCTCTGGACACCTAAACAGTAAAGACAATAAATACAGTAAATAATACACAAGACCGTGGAAATATCCACCACCCGGCGATTCCTCAGAGGTGTGGTTACCTCTGAATGGGAACCCCGAGCGTGAGATCCTCAAACCAGGCAAAAACGAGGAATCTCAGCCACTAGCAGTAATCGTCTGCTAGGGCAGGCGTCTCGGAGAGGCAAGCCTCAGAGATAACCCTCCAGTGGGAGACGTTCCACTGAAGGGAGGAAGGTCAGACAAGCAAAGGTTCGGCAACAGAGAAGGCGGCAGCAGTACAGCAACGGAAGGCAAGAGCAGAGTCGGTAAACAGGCAGGATCGGCAACAAGAATCAGATAGGCAGAGGTACAATAGCGATTAGCACAGAGAATAGTCTGGGATAGCCAGAGTCAAAACACAGGTACAATATCAAATACAATCCTAAACTAAGGTGTGAAATCCTTAGCATCAACACCAGGGAACTGAACGAAGGTCTGAGCGCTAACACGGACGTATTCACGACAGCAGACAACTTGCTACTGACAAGCAAGTCCTATATGTAGCCAAAGAGCTGCCCAGCGCCGCCCCAGAGCCCCAGCCAATCACCAGAGCAGCCGGAGTCAGCTGACCGGCCTGGTCAGCTGACTCCCCGTCTAGAAGCATAAAGATCCTGCCTCCTCGCGCGCACACGCGTCATGCAAAGACTGAGGGCCGGCGAAGGAGACCCCACAGGAAGCAACTGCGCGGCGGAGTCCGCCGAGCATGCGGACTCCGCCGTCTGCCCTGCCCCGCTCGGCGGCACCCCAGAGATGAGAGCCTGGGAAGCTGAGCCCGCTGCCACATGCATACTGGCAGCGGGTCCGCTAGCCCTTACAGTACCCCCGCCCCCCTTGAGGAGTGGACTCCGGACACTTCCCACATGGTTTCTCAGGATGTAACTGATGAAACCTCTTCCTTAATCTCTCGGCATGCATGCGACCCTCTGGTACCCAAGATCTGTCCTCCACACCATACCTCTTCCAATGGACCAGATACTGCACATAATTCTGTACCAAACGAGAATCCACAATCTTTTCCACCTCATATTCTGTCTGCCCCTCCACCACCACTTTAAGGAATCCACATACACTGCCGGCTTCAACAAAGAGACGTGGAATGATCTCCCACTTCTCATGCTGGCTGGGAGGTCAATCACATAAGAAACGTCATTGATCTTTTTGGCCACCGGATAAGGCCCTATAAACCTGGGACCCAACTTGGTGGACGGTTGTCTGAGTGCCAAATGTCTGGTCGACACCCACACCATATCCCCCGGGGTAAAGTGCCACTCAACAGATCGCCTCTTGTCTGCCTGTTTCTTCTGATTTTGAAAGGCTACCCCTAAACTCTTTTTCACCTGTGCCCAAAGCTCCTTTAAAACCTTCTGCCACTCTTCCAGGGCTGGGAAGGGAGAGGAACACACCGATAAAGGGGAAAATTTAGGAGCCCTTCCTGATACAACCTGAAAAGGGGACAACCCCGTGGAGGAGCTTTTCAGATTGTTGTGCGCAAATTCAGCGAAGGGCAAAAACTTAACCCATTCAGTTTGCGCATCCGCCACATAACATCTGAGAAATTTTTCTAGTGCCTGATTAACCCTTTCGGTCTGTCCGTTGGTCTGTGGGTGGTACCCAGACGAAAAGAACAAATTCATACCCAAACTACGGCAAAAAGCCCTCCAAAATTTAGACACAAATTGGACTCCTCTATCGGAAACCACATCATCCGGAATCCCATGCAAGTGGAAAATGTGTTGTATAAAGAGATCTGCCAACTCTTGAGCTGAAGGAAATGCTTTCAGAGGGACAAAATGGGCCATTTTGCTGAACCTGTCTACGATCACCCATATGACTGTCATACCCTCGGACCGAGGAAACTCGCCAACAAAGTCCATGGACAGATGGGTCCATGGTTCACTCGGCACTGGCAGGGGTTGCAGGGTACCCACCGAGGCCTGGCGAGAAGGTTTGCTCCTGGCACACACAACACACTCCCTGACAAACTCTTTGCAATCAGAGGCCAATGAAGGCCACCAAACACACCTCGTGAGCAAGTCCAGAGTGCGAGTGACCCCAGGGTGACCTGCGTTTTTATGGGCATGGAACAACTGCATGATCTGTAATCGGAAGGGAAGTGGTACAAACAAAACCCCCTCTGGTTTCCCTTCTGGAGTATCTAACTGGTAGGCAGCTAATGTGACTGCCCAATCCTCCCAGGTCTCAGTGGCAGCAAGCACCACTTTGCGAGGTAGAATGCTCTCGGGAATTGCAGACTGCACTGTCTCAGGCTCGAAACATCTGGAGAGAGCATCCACTTTGACGTTCTTACTACCTGGGATGTATGTGATGACAAATCTGAACCGCGAGAAAAATAAAGACCAGCGGCCCTGACGAGGACTAAGCCTCTTGGCCCCTTCAATGTACTCCAAGTTCTTATGGTCTGTGAAGACTGTGATCGTGTGTTCTGCCCCCTCTAGCCAATGGCGCCACTCCTCAAAGGCCAACTTAATGGCCAACAGCTCCCGATTACCAATGTCGTAGTTTCTCTCCGCCGGAGAGAACATGGCACATGGGTGCAGTTTACCCTGAAGTCCTGAACGCTGAGACAGCACAGCTCCAACCCCGATCTCTGATGCATCTACCTCTAAGATGAAGGGAAGGGTAACATCTACGTGTCTCAGAATGGGTGCAGAACAAAATAACTTTTTTAGGGTATCGAAGGCTGCCTGGGCCTCCGATGTCCAATGATATGGATCAGCCCCCTTCTTGGTAAGACTGGTAAGGGGGGGCAACTACTGAGGAAAACCCCTTGATGAACTTCTGGTAGTAGTTGGCAAAACCAAGAAATCTCTGTAGAGCTTTCAAGCCTACCGGTTGGGGCCACCCCAAGACTGCGGAGACCTTTTCTGGGTCCATAGAGAGACCTGAAGTGGAAATAATGTAACCCAGAAAAGGAATCTGAGTGACTTCAAAGAGACACTTCTCTAGTTTTGCATACAGCGAATTCTGTCTCAATTTCTTTAATACGAATTTGACATGTTTACGATGTTCAACAAGATTTGGAGAAAAAAATCAATATATCATCTAGATACACGAGTACAAATTTTCCCAGCACTTCCCTGAAGACCTGGTTGATCAACTCCTGGAAGACGGCCGGGGCGTTACACAGCCAGAAGGGCATAACTAAATACTCGTAATGCCCGTCGGGCGTGTTGAAGACCGTCTTCCACTCGTCACCGTCCCTGATGCGTACCAGGTTGTATGCCCCACATAAGTCCAATTTTGAAAAAATACTGGCACTAGTTATCTGAGCGAAAAGATCATCTATCAAGGGCAGAGGATAGCGATTCTTTATGGTGATCTTGTTTAGACCACGATAATCAATAGAAGGTCTAAGACCACCGTCTTTTTTTTTGCACAAAAAAAAAACCCTGCCCCGGCCGGTGACCGGGAAGGACGGATTAAACCCTTTGCCAGATTTTCTGTAATGTATTCCCGCATTGCCAGCTACTCAGGCCCTGACAAATCATAGAGATGACCTCTAGGGGGCATACAACCAGATCTCAAGTCAATGGGGCAGTCGAAACTCCGATGAGGTGGGAGTTTATCAGCGGACCTAGGACAAAACACGTCAGCAAATTCAGTGTATTGTGTTGGCACCCCTTTAACCTCCACATTGGTGGTACAAATAGCTATTTTCGCCAAACAATGACTATGACAATATGGTGACCAACTGAGTAACTGGCCTGATGCCCAGTCAATCTGCGGGGAGTGGAGCTGCAACCAGGGCATACCAAGGCTAATGGTGGAGGTTGTCATGCGTAGCACAAGAAACTGTAATTTTTCTTTGTGTAAAACCCCTATCGTGCATGACAACAGCGGGGTCTGAGAGAGGGGTTGTCTGTATTGCAATGGAGAGTCATCTACTGCAGTGACTACTAGTTGACGGTTTAATGAATGTAACGGAACTCCCAATCTTTTTACAAACTCGTAATCAATAAAATTGGCCGCCGAGCCAGAGTCCACGAAGGCCTCAGTGCATGCGGCCCGGCCTTCCCAAGAAATAGAACAAGGTAAGAGTAAACGATTATTGTTCAGAGGTAACGTCTGCTCGCCTAGGGTGCTACCTCCAACTACTCCTAGGCGGCAGAGTTTCCCGACTTCTTGGGGCAATGTTTTGCAAAGTGACCCTCCTCTGCACAATACAGACAAAGCTTCTCAGACCTTCGGCGATCTCTCTCCGCTTGTGTTGAGCGGGAATGTCCGATCTGCATCGGTTCATCTGTGGATAGGGTAAGTGACGAGGAAGCATAGGAGAGTGACCTTAGTGCACTTTTCCCTCTTGACTGACGCTGATAGTGTAACCGGCGGTCCACTCGGACGGCCAACAAAATAGCGTCATCAATAGATTTAGGCTCAGGATGACCCAATATTAGCTCGGAGACCACGTCTGACAGACCTGAAAGGAAGCGGTCCAACAACGCATATGACCCCCACCTAGCCGACACAGCCCATTTTCAAAATTCTGCCGCATAGACTTCAACAGAATCCCGACCCTGTTTAAGAGTTTTAAACTTCCTCTCAGCAGTGATGGAAGCGTCCGAATTTTTTAAAGCCATTGCTTTAAAAAATTCCGGGACTGAGGTTAATGCCGCATCTTCCGGCAGTAGACCGTATGCCCAGGTTTGTGACTCCGCCGTTAATAAGGTCTTTATAAACGTCACCCTTTGAGGCTCAGAACCTGATAAATTTGGCCTTAATTCAAAATAGGACAATACTCGATTGCGGAAATTCTGGAAGTCAGACCTATGCCCAGAAAACTTCTCAGATACTGACATACGAAGATCTGTGACCGAAGGAGATTGCATTGTGGTAACAGTCGTTTGAAGGACCTGCACAGACCCAGTCAGTTGATTGATCTGGGTCTGTTGCGTATTAACCACCTCGATGAGGTAATTTACCTAGGTGGTCAATGCCTCAACCTGACTGCGTAATGCATCCATAATGTGGTCTGCTGTTCTGTCAGGATCGGTGTCAGCGAACAGAGAGAATCTGATTATTGGTGATCTGCAGTATCACCAAGAATACATATGTAACCTGATTATTGATGATCTGCAGAATCACCAATAATACAAGTGTGACTAACCTCTGGACACCTAAACAGTAAAGACAATAAATGCAGTAAATAATACACAAGACCGTAGAATATCCACCACCCGGCGATTCCTCAGAGGTGTGGTTACCTCTGAATGGGAACCCCGAGCGTGAGATCCTCAAACCAGGCAAAAACGAGGAATCTCAGCCACTAGCAGTAATCGTCTGCTAGGGCAGGCGTCTCGGAGAGGCAAGCCTCAGAGATAACACTCCAGTGGGAGACGTTCCACTGAAGGGAGGAAGGTCAGACAAGCAAAGGTTCGGCAACAGAGAAGGCGGCAGCAGTACAGGAACGGAAGGCAAGAGCAGAGTCGGTAAACAGGCAGGATCGGCAACAAGAATCAGATAGGCAGAGGTACAATAGCGATTAGCACAGAGAATAGTCTGGGATAGCCAGAGTCAAAACACAGGTACAATATCAAATACAATCCTAAACTAAGGTGTGAAATCCTTAGCATCAACACCAGGGAACTGAACTAAGGTCTGAGCGCTAACACGGATGTATTCACGACAGCAGACAACTTGCTACTGACAAGCAAGTCCTATATGTAGCCAAAGAGCCGCCCAGCGCCGTCCCAGAGCCCCAGCCAATCACCAGAGCAGCCGGAGTCAGCTGACCGGCCTGGTCAGCTGACTCCCGCGTCATGCGAAGACTGAGGGCCGGCGAAGGAGACCCCACAGGAAGCAACTGCGCGCCGGAGTCCGCCGAGCATGCGGACTCCGCCATCCGCACTGCCCCGCTCGGCGGCACCCCAGAGATGAGAGACTGGGAAGCGGAGCCCGCTGCCACATGCATACTGGCAGCGGGCCCGCTAGCCCTTACACAAAATGTGCATAATCCTGCATCAACTCCGATAATTTGCAGCTCGTTGGCCATCTCTAGATAGCAGTTATAAGTCACTGCCTTGCCAAATCTGTTAGAAATGCTAGAAAAATAGCATGAAACAAAGCAAGTTTTATGTTGGCAGAATTATATAATCTACCCATTTAGAGACATAATCTCAAATGCCTATACTGTATTTTGTTATATAGACTGCATACTTGATCATTTTTGGACCGGCAAAAAATAAATCTACCTCGTTTAACCACTTGATGACCCACCCTTTACCCCCCCTTAAGGACCAGCGCTGTTTTTACTGATCTGTGCTGGGTGGGCTCTGCAGCCCCCAGCACAGATCAGGTAGCAGGCAGAGAGATCAGATTGCCCCCCCTTTTTCCCCCCTATGGGGATGATGTGCTGGGGGGGTCTGATCTCTTCTGCCTGCTGGGTGATGCGGGGGGGGCACCTCAAAGCCCCCCTCCGCGGCGAAATTCCCCCCTCCCTCTCCTACCTGCTGCCCCCCCGGCGATCGAGGCTGCACAGGACGCTATCCGTCCTGTGCAGCCAGTGACAGGACGTCCCCTGTCACATGGAGGCGATCCCCGGCCGCTGATTGGCCGGGGATCGCCGATCTGCCTTACGGCGCTGCTGCGCAGCAGCGCCGTACAAATGTAAACAAAGCGGATTATTTCCGCTTGTGTTTACATTTAGCCTGCGAGCCGCCGTCGGCGGCCCGCAGGCTATTCACGGGGCCCCCGCCGTGAATTGACAGGAAGCAGTCGCTCGCGCGAGCGGCTGCTTCCTGATTAATTAGCCTGCAGCTGGCGACGCAGTACTGCGTCGCTGGTCCTGCAGCTGCCACTTTGCCGACGCACGGTATAAGCGTGCGGTCGGCAAGTGGTTAATTAGTTGACCACTGAGTGTTTTTATAACCCTTAAGGGCCAGATCAATTTTCCGATTTCAGTGCTCCTCCCTTTCATTCGCCAATAACTTTATCACTACTAATCACAACAATGTAATCTATATCTCGTTTGTTATTTATCACCCCCAATTAGCCTTTCTTTGGTTGGTAAATTTTCCTAAGAACTATTTTATTCTAAATGCATTTTTAAGGTAATAATGAAAAATTTTTGGGAAAAAAATCATTTCTCAGTTTTCAGCTATTATAGTTTTAAAATAATACATACTACCGTAAATATAACCCACATATTTATTTGCCCATTTGTCCCGGCTATTACACCATTTAAATTATTACCTATCACAATGTAGGTCGGCAATATTTTATTTGAAATAAAGGTTTATTTTTTTCAGTTTTGCGTCTGTCACCAATTACAAGCCCTTTTTTGCACAAATAACAGTAATATATATACCCACATGACATACAATTTCAAAAAGTTGAGTCCCTAAGTTAACTATTTATGTATTTTTTTTTTTTAAATGTCACTTTTTTTTTAGGTAACTATGGGAGGCAAGGTAAGGGGTTAATTAATGTAGTATTTTATGTAATGTTATTTAATGGGGTGCATAAGTAGGTGTAATTTTACCACTTGGCCTCTAGATATCCCCTTCACTTTATTTTGATCTGTGTATTTTTTACTGTGTTTTTTATTTTTATTATTTATTTTTATTTATTTTTTATTTTTTTCTATAATTTTTTTTATGCTACAAGAAGTAATGCGTGTATGCCTTAGTTTCACTTTTGTCAATGCACACAACATCTCATTGATGTGGGTTTCAGTGATCACAGGCACGTGTTCCCATTCATTGATCTGTGCACTACCGGGCACCAACGAGAATGCGGGAGTGAGCGGGTGCAATCGCAGTAGCATGCACAGCGGCAGTAGATGAATATCTACTTCCCTAGGACTTGGGATAAAGCCCTGCAGGGTGTAGATACACTGCACTCTGTGCGGTAACTAGTTAATGTCATTAATTTATACTGTTTTCTACATAAAGCCTACCAAAGCATACCTCTTCTGTTGATCAAATTTCTGCAAAAACACAATGGAAGCAGCACCTGCTATTTAAAGGGAACCCGGGGTGAGAGGGATTTAGAGGCTGCCATATTAATTTACTATTAAACACAATTCCAGTTGCCTGTCATTCCTCCTGATCCTGTGTCTCTAATACTTTATTTCTTTACTACCTTTATTACAATACTGGCCTTCACAATATATGAAGCCAAAGATATATATATAAATCCACAATATATAAAGCCAGCTGGGTGCCCACAATATATCCATACCAGTGGGAAAATTGTCATGGAGCTGATAAACACACTTCTCCATCAAGGCTACCAAGGGAGCTGAAAGGAGAGGCGAGGCACAAGGCATTTTGGCCTTTTTTGCCACCCAGAATCGTCTCCTCATTGAGGAGAGCCATGTCAAGGCTGTTAAGGAGCTAAAGTCGCAGCAGCAGTACAGTTCCACACAGTACTCCGCCATGAATCCTGCTCCTATCAGCAGCAAAAGACCACAAGTAATATCTACCAATACCTACTCCCTAGAGGAAACCCTATTGGTTCTCAGCCCAGCCTCAGGTAGTTTGTTGTGGGTAACGCTGCAGAGGTATTCCTGGGGCCGGATTGGCAGGAACTGCAGGGGTATGGATTTGCAGGAGGAGGAGGTGCTCCCTGCAAATTCATCTTTGTCAGGCCTGTGACCTGTAGGAGAAGGTGGTGGTGGTAATGATGACAGCAGCAGCATCTCACCCATTGCAGGTTTGTCACAGGACCCATGTGAGGAAGGGGAGGGGCAGGTGGCGGGCAGTTTGTCACAATCTGCAGCAGATTGTGATGTTGCAGTAGTAGAGGTCCTGGGGTCAGAGGAGGAAGTGGGCAATGAGGGTGCTGACACTGTTCCAAATGTCTCTGATGTCCGCTCAGATGAGACAGAGGAACAAAGAAGGAAGAGGATGGGACAGCGCATCATGGAGTTCAGGGACGGGTCCTCCAGTGGACTTAAAAGCGGAAGCCTGCAGCCACAGTCTGCTGCTGAAAGAACCCATTCACGAATCCCAGTGACTGCTGCACCCCCTTCAAGCCGTAAGGGGTTGTTTACTGCACTCATGTGCAGTGGTGCTCAGCAGAGCTCGAATATTCGAGTAGCTCGAATATTCAAGCTCTTTTTCAGCTATTCGAGCTCGGTATTCGAGCTCCGAATAGCTGCAGCTATTCGAATGGGCTATTCGAGTAAACGCGAATAGCCCATTCACTATTCGAGCTATTCGAGCAAACGGCGCTATTCGAGCTCGGGTACCGAGCTCGAATAGCGTCATAGCCCAGATTGATGTCCTTAGAGCCAATCAGAGGGCTCCCAGGCCCTCTGACGGCAGCCAATCACAGAGGGAGACCCTGGCCAGCCCCTACCCTATAAATAGTGGCCGCCATGTTAGGTTTCTCCGTCCTTGCCTGAGACTTGCATAGAGAGAGAGTTGCTCCTTTGTGCTTTGGCTTAGCAAGAGCTCTATTGTGGTCATTTACCTAGCGTTTTTGCTCACATACACCTCCTATACACACCTATATTGTTGTTAGTTAGATAGACATTGTATTTTAGTTAGTAGCTTTTGTGTTACATAGACAGAGACAGCTGCTGCAGGCAAGCTTACAGCTTTAGGCCTCAGGGCCTGCCTGTGTGGGCAGCTGTTCTCTCCTGTCCTCTGTTAGTATATTTCTCTCATCTATACCAGTATTTCTGCTGTCCTTTACTACTGATTGATTCTGTATTTAGTATTGTAGTTATACTGTACTAGGACACTCACTGTCACTGTTCATAGGCTAAGGCTAAGGCTACTAGCTCCTGCGTGTGTGCACTCACTGTCTTGTACACACACACTCTATTTCCTTCTGATTACTGATTGATTATTGTAATTAGTTGTACTTACTGTTACTACTTACTCTTACTGTACTAGGAGTCTAGGACACTCAGTCACTGTTCATAGGCTACTAGCTCCTGCGTGTGTGCACTCACTCACTGTCTGTGTACTGTAGTGTACACACACACTCTATTTCCTTCTGATTACTGATTGATTATTGTAATTAGTTGTACTTACTGTTACTACTTACTCTTACTGTACTATAGGAGTCTAGGACACTCAGTCACTGTTCATAGGCTACTAGCTCCTGCGTGTGTGCACTCACTCACTGTCTGTGTACTGTAGTGTACACACACACTCTATTTCCTTCTGATTACTGATTGATTATTGTAATTAGTTGTACTTACTGTTACTACTTACTCTTACTGTACTATAGGAGTCTAGGACACTCAGTCACTGTTCATAGGCTACTAGCTCCTGCGTGTGTGCACTCACTGTCTGTGTACTGTACACACACACTCTATTTCCTTCTGATTACTGATTGATTATTGTAATTAGTTGTACTTACTGTTACTACTTACTCTTACTGTACTATAGGAGTCTAGGACACTCAGTCACTGTTCATAGGCTAGCTCCTGCGTGTGTGTGTGCACTCACTGTCTGTGTAGTGTGTACACACTACACACACTCTATTTCCTTCTGATTACTGATTGATTATTGTAATTTCTAGTTGTACTTCCTGACTCTTACTACTTACTTACTGTAGTAGGGACACTCACTCAGTCACTGTTCATAGGCTAGCTCCTGCGCGTGTTTGCGCGTGCGTGCACTCACTGTCTGTAGTGTACACACACTAAATTTACTTGTGATTACTACTGATTATTGTAACTTCTAGTTGTACTTCCTGACTGTTACTACTTACTTACTGTACTAGGGACACTCACTCAGTCACCTCACCCACCAACCCACTCCATTAAAGTACCCCACTTTTAACCCGCCCTTTTAAAAAACTTTTGTCTTTACGCCCAAAACATCGAAGATGTCTGGAAGTGGCAGCCAGCGCGGTTTGGGCAAGGGGAAGGGCAGCAAGGGAATCAGGAGGAGAGGGAGCAGCATTGTGGCAGGCCGCGGCCGCGCCACCATGCACAGTTCCGCAGCAGCAGCAGCAGCGTCAGTGGCTAACATTCCTCCCATAGCCACTGGCCGTGGACGCCTTGGGCGCCGCCCAGCAGGAGCATCTGCAACTCACGCTGCAGAGACACAGCAGCAGCAGCGTGTAGCACCTGCTCCGATTTTCCTCCAGCCGGGTCGGAAACGTCCCATTGAGGAAAAGCATGCAGACACTGTGGTGCAACTCATGACGGAGGATGAGCAGCCCGCCATCAGCTCAGCATCCGAGGCCTCCACCCTCACCACCACCACCACCACCCCTGTTCGCAGCAGCCGCCCAGCAGGGTCTGGGGAGGAGGCCAGTTCACCGTCACAAGTTGGCGACCTGTCACTCAGCAGTATTTTTACCCCAGGCACCATCAGGGTATTGTCTGCTGTTGTTGACGATTTGGAGGAGGAGATGCTGATGGGCACTTTGGGGGATGAGGGATTGGACAGCAAGACTGTGGCGACAGTCAAGCAGCCCATCCATGCATCAGGAGAGGAGTTTGGGGGTCATCATCCCAGCAGGACATGTTTCAGGAGGGGGAGGATGATGATGACCCGGTGACAGACAGAGACTGGGTGCCACCACCTCCAGGGGATGTCGTCCTCAGCAGCTCTGAGGAGGAGGAGGAGGATGCGCTTGTGGGCCTTGCAAGGAGGCGCATCATTGCAAGCATTGGCAGCAGTAGGCAGGTCCCACAGCCTGCTGGTGTCTCAGGCTCAGCAGCAGCAGCAGCAGCATCTGCCAGTACCACCACCAGTCGCACCCAAGCCCCCCCCCCAACCACCACAGGGAGACAGGCGGCAGCAGCGCTTCCATGCCGTAGGGGGATGTTTCTGTCACCAATCTGGCGATTTTTCACCATGCCCACTGTGTACAGCAAGTACGCCACTTGCAACCACTGTCAGCGGAAGTTGAGCAGAGGTGCAGACCCCTTAAAGTTCAGCACCAGCTCGCTCATCAACCACCTTGCTGCGAAACATTTCCACCAGCATGAGGAGTTCCAGAGGCTGAAGGCATCTGGTGCTGGCAGTGGCACCACACCCATCACTGCACAGCCTTCAGCTGCAGCAGCAGCAGCAACAGCAGCCACCCGCCCTCCTGCTCCTCCAGCAGCACCAGCAGGAGTGCCGAAACGCACTGCTTCTCCCCCCTCTGCAACTCCTGCCGCCAACACTGAGGCCTGTTCTGGCAGCCAGTCCTCAGTGGCCTCCTCCGCTGTGTCTGCTGATTCCCGTGCCAGCAAAAGGCCACGCCAGAGCCTTTTGAGCGAGTCCTTCCAGGGGGTGGTTAGGGCTCTGCCTCCCAGCAGCCGTCGCGTGCGGCAGCTGAACGGCTTGCTGGCACGGGCCATGTGCTCCCAACTCCTGCCGTACACGCTCGTGCAGGAGGGGAGCGACATTCGTGCGCTGCTTGCTTGCGCAGCCCCAGACTGGCAGCTCCCCAGCAGACACTTCTTTGCCCGCAAGGCCATTCCTGCACTGCACCGCTTTGTGATGGCCAATGTGGAGCGAGGGCTGGAGCACGCGGTTGGTGAAAGGGTCCACGTCACCATGGACTCCTGGAGCAGCCGCTTCGGGACAGGCCGCTACCTGTCCTTCACTGTCCACTGGGTCAGCTTGGTGGAAGGCGGTGAGGATGGGAGAACAGCAGCGGGCACAGCAGCAGCAGCAACACAGCGGGTGGTGCCACCCCGCAGGGTCAGGGGAACTGCAGCAGGTTCCTCCGATCCTCTGCCATCCTCCAGGACACCTGGCCAAACCCCCCGCCTCAGCAGCAGCGTGAAGGCCCGCCACTGCCAAGCGCTGCTGCACTTGGTCAGCCTTGAGAAGACCAAGCTGACGGCAACCCATGTGTTGGCCAAACTCCAGGAGCAGGAGAGGATTTGGCTGACCCCCAGAGGCCTCAGAGTCGGAGAGGTGGTGGCCGACAATGGGGCCAATCTGGTTGCCGCAATAGACAGGGGAAACCTGACCCACATCCCCTGTCTTGCCCACGTGCTGAACCTGGTGGTGCAGAAGTTCTTGCGCACCTACCAGGGGATGGGTGAACTGCTGGAAACGGCAAGGAACGTTGTGCGTCACTTCCGGCGCTCGGCTGCAGCCTGTGCGAGCCTGGAAGATGTGCAAAAGGAGCTGGATCTGCCACGCCATCGGCTGATCCTTGACGTTCCGACTCGCTGGAACTCCACCCTGGCGATGTTGGAGCGTCTGGTTGAACAGAAGCGCGCTGTCAAACAGTACCTTGCCCTGGCCACTGTTTCCGCCGCTCAGAGAAGGGACAAGACCAGCAACATCCCGTCCATCGTCCCCGATGATGACTGGAGGCACATGCAGCAGGTGTGCTTAGTGCTGGCTCCCTTTCTGCAGGCCACTAACATGGTGAGCAGGGACCATGCTATGGTGTGCGAGTGGGTGCCCCTGGTTTGTCTGCTGAACAGGGCCCTCGATGCTTTGCTGGAACAGGGAGCGGCAGCCTTGGACCAGCAGGAGCGGCAAGCAGCTGCACAGTCCACCTCTGAGGGGGAGGAGGAGGAGGACTTGGTGGAGGTCCCTGACCTTGCTGCTGATGAGGGGGAGCAGCACAGTGCAGCTGAGTTGGTGCGGGGGTGGAGAGAGGATGAGGCTGACGAGGCAGAGGAGGAGGATGAGGACAGCAGCACTGCCGTCGATGTGCCAGCAGACGTGGCCCGCCTCTTCCCAATGGCAGCGCACATGCTGACGTCCCTGTGCAGGGACCCCAGGGTGATCCAGATGAAGCAGAGGGAGGACATCTGGATCAGCATGATGTTGGACCCACGCCTCAAGGGGAAGTTGAGCCAGTTCCTGCCGCCTGCAGGAGGAGACCCAGCGCAACAAATAAGGAGCTTGCAGCAGGCCCTTGTTGAGCGCTTGGAGGAAGCCTTCCCCCAGCCTTCCACCCCCACTGTCCAGCAGCCAGCACAGAGGCAGCAGCAGGTGCCTGCATCCAGCAGCAAGCGCTCCACAGACCTGCTGTCTCTCAGCCACGAGCTCTACAGGACTGTAGAGGGAGGCTCCGGCAGCAGTGACTAGAGAGGAGGTGCATGCAGCAGCATCCTCCACCGGTCACAGCCAGCGCCTGACCCGCATGGTGGCTGACTACATGGGGTCCTACAGCGGGCTTGACAGCGATGCCCCTGTTGATCCCATGGAGTATTGGGTCAAGCGCCTTTGGGATCTGGAGCGAGCTGGCGCAGTACGCCCTGGAAGTGCTGTCCTGCCCCCCTTCCAGCGTGCTGTCCGAGCGCTGCTTCAGTGCAGCTGGTGGTGTGGTCACCGAGAAACGCTCACGTCTGTCTCACAAGTCTGTGGACAGACTGACGTTTCTCAAGATGAACCAGGCGTGGGTGGAAGGCGAGTTCCTGGCCCCTGTTGTCGGCGAGAGGGGGACATGAACTGGCTAAGAACCATCGTTAATGTGCCTTACCACCCTTTACCACCTCCTGGCTCCTGCTCACTAAGCCAGCCTGGTTCACTTTGACTATTACGTCGCCTGCAGCCACACATTTTACACCTACAGTGGGCTGCTGTGTACTGCCCTTCTGCTGTCTGTCTGTGTTTCCCACTGCCAGGGTACACAGATTTACCTTCTGCTGCCACTCTGCCACCAGCTATTACGTCAAAAAATAGCTATATCTGTGTAATTGGTTGTAAAACCAAAACTACAAAACCATTACAAAAAAAAAGGTTTAATTTTTCTGAGGTGCCCGGGTTGAAAACTGTGTTGTCCCAGTTGTGTATTGGACACGATGTGGGCTGCACGACCGCTGTCTGGGACCTCCTGTTGTGTTCATTTATGGCCTGGTATCACCGCTAGGTACCAGGGCTATTATGTCACGCTGCCTGCCTGCTGCCACACTCACACTACTCCTCCATTCCTCCTGCTGCTGCTGTCTGTCTGTGTTTCCCACTGCCAGGGTACACAGAATTACCTTCTGCTGCCAGTCTGCCACCAGCTATTACGTCAAACAATAGCTGCACACATAATTACTCCTCCATTCCTCCTGCTGCTGCTGCTGTCTGTCTGTGTTTCCCAACGCCAGGGTACACAGATTTACCTTCTGCTGCCACTCTGCCACCAGCTATTACGTCAAAAAATAGCTATATCTGTGTACCGGTAATTGGTTGTAAAACCAAAACTACAAAACCATTACAAAAAAAAAGGTTTAATTTTTCTGAGGTGCCCGGGTTGAAAACTGTGTTGTCCCAGTTGTGTATTGGACACGATGTGGGCTGCACGACCGCTGTCTGGGACCTCCTGTTGTGTTTATTTACGGCCTGGTATCACCGCTAGGCACCAGGGCTATTATGTCACGCTGCCTACCTGCTGCCACACTCACACTACTCCTCCATTCCTCCTGCTGATGCTGCTGTCTGTCTGTGTTTCCCACTGCCAGGGTACACAGAATTAGCTTCTGCTGCCACTCTGCCACCAGCTATTACGTCAAACAATAGCTGCTCACATAATTACTCCTCCATTCCTCCTGCTGCTGCTGTCTGTCTGTGTTTCCCAACGCCAGGGTACACAGATTTACCTTCTGCTGCCACTCTGCCACCAGCTATTACGTCAAAAAATAGCTATATCTGTGTAATTGGTTCTAAAACCAAAACTACAAAACCATTACAAAAAAAAAGGTTTAATTTTTCTGAGGTGCCCGGGTTGAAAACTGTGTTGTCCCAGTTGTGTATTGGACACAATGTGGGCTGCACGACCGCTGTCTGGGACCTCCTGCCTGCTGTGTTTATTTACAGCCCTGGTATCACCGCTAGGTACCAGGGCTATTATGTCACGCTGTCTGCCTCATTGACTGCCTGCTGCCACACACTCATCCTCCTCCTCCTGCTGCTGAATTTACCTCCTGCTGTCTGTGTGTTTCCACTGCCAGGGAGCACATACAATGGCGCTTCCAACATGCGTGCGCCACCAGCTATTTGTTACGCTCAAAAATAGCTGCATTTCTTTAAAAAAAAAATTGAAAAGAGAAATAAGTGAAGAAGAAGACGATATAGAAGAAGATGAAGAAGATGAAGAAGAAGAAGATGAAGAAGAAGATGAAGAAGAAGAAGAAGAAGAAGGAGAAGAAGAAGAAGATGAAGATGAAGAAGAAGAAGATGAAGAAGATGAAGAAGATGAAGAAGAAGATGAAGAAGATAAAGAAGATGAAGAAGAAGATGAAGAAGATGAAGAAGAAGATGAAGAAGATGAAGAAGAAGAAGATGAAGAAGAAGAAGATGAAGAAGGAGAAGAAGAAGAAGATGAAGAAGAAGAAGATGAAGAAGATGAAGAAGAAGATGAAGAAGAAGATGAAGAAGATGAAGAAGAAGATGAAGAAGATGAAGAAGATGAAGAAGATGAAGAAAAAGAAGATGAAGAAGAAGAAGATGATGATGATGAAGAAGATGAAGAAGATGAAGAAGAAGAAGAAGAAGACAATATAAAAGAAGAAGAAGAAGATATAGAAGAAGATATAGAAGAAGAAGATATAGAAGAAGAAGATATAGAAGAAGAAGAAGAAGATATAGAAGATAAAGAAGAAGAAGAAGAAGAAGAAGAAGAAGTATATACAGTACTGAACAAAATTCTGGACACAACTTCTCTTTTCACCTTTTTTTTTTTAAAGGAACATCCCCACATAATCACTTGCTGTTGTTACTTGGAAAAAAAGATGTTTCTTGCATCATTCACCCTCAAAACAAGTGTAGGAAGCTATTTAAGGCCAATTCGAATAGTCAGCTCGAATAATGAGCTCGAATACCGACTCGAATAGTGAGCTCGAAGTCCGAGGTCGAATCGAATAGTAAAATTTATTCGACTCGAATATTCGACTGACCTCGAATAATTTACTATTCGAATTCGACCAAACTCGAATTTTGAAAAGGGGTATTTGAGCACCACTACTCATGTGGCAGTATTTTGACCAGTCTGCTTATGATGTTTGCATTGCCATCTGCAAGCTATGCCACTACAATGTGCAGAGAGGGAAAGTGCCTTTTCAGCTGGGAACTGGAGGCTTCCATTTCCACTTGAAGAACCACAACTGGAGGGAGTTTGAGAGGTACAGGCCGCAGCAGGCTGGTCAGAGCAGTAGCTCCACCGTGCCACCTTTTGCTGAACCATCCAATTCTCCTTCGCGTCCAGCAGCAGCCAGCAGGAAACACAGCTAACCCTTCACTTTTCCCTCCACTGTTCTTGTGGCCCATTTCCACCACTCGCCCATTGCCACCGTCTTTCTGTCTGACCTGCAGCAGCACCAGGGCCTGCCAGACTCGTCATAGGAGTTGGCAGAATCCTCCAGTCAACTGCAGGGGCTGACATGCATGGTGGCTGACTACATGGGGTCCCTGTGCATATGACTGCATGAGCACCGAGAACCCCATGGAGTACTGGGCTTCCAGACAGGACACCTGAAGGGAGCTTTCCCAGTATGCTTTGGATGTCCTCGCCAACTTCATGCCAAGCTGTTCATATGCCTCTCAGCTGCCCTATTCTGCTGCTCACTGGTCAAACTGTTCTGCTGCTCACTGGTCAATCACCTTCACCTCTGTTGCTCACTTGTCTTTTTTGTCCTTTTCTGCTGCCCTAGTCTACCAAAGTTGACCTCCTTTTCTGCTCCATTGTCTCATAACTCCCCTTTTCTGCAGCTACAGCCTGCCCAAGATCCCACTTTCTGCTGCTCACTTGTCGCGCAACTCCTCTCTTCTGTTGCTACTGTCCCATCTTTCAAGACTCCGCTCTTCCACTTATGCTCCTCTGCTGTTCGCGAATTGCAAAATTAAGATGCCTTTTTTTACAACCTGGATTCAGAAGCTATTTAAAGGACCTCTATTGCGTAAAATTCTAAAAATATAATATATTATTCTAATATATATATATAATATAAATATAATTCTAAAATATAAAATACATGTGTACTTATACTTACAAGACATACTTTTCTCCCAGATTAAAATGCACCATAAACTACTTATTTCCTTCGTTGCTGTCACTCGCAGTAATCAGTAAACGTCTGACAGATCCGACAAAGGTTGGACTAGTCCATCTCCTCATGGGGAATTCTCAGGGTTTTCTTTATTCTCAAATGCACTTACTGATTGGCAGATGTTAAAACTGTCAAAATTGTGTGTAAATGAGTAAGCAGACTGGCTGACATCTTTGCATAAATCCTGTCCAGAGATTGCTTTTGTAAATAATAAGGGCCCTTCCATACTGAGTCACTCAACAGACAACATTCCTACGAGGTATTTCACATTGAGCGTGGTGCGGTGGGTTCTGATGCAGTAAGGGATAGCATGCTGTGAGTTAACTGAGTAACATGAGCATTAACACTGGCAAGTCATTTTGTGTTACACAATGACAATAAAGTGCTTGAATAAGGCATACTTTAATTGTACTGTATGCCTCACTGTATGGTCTCACCACAGCGGTAATTTTTTGGGCTATGTTGAGTTGCAATGTTACTGCAACGTATCTGACTCTGTGTGGAAGGATCATACAGGAGATACTGAGAATCCGCCATGAGGAGATGATGATTTCGCTATAAAAATAAACAATAATTGTATACAGTGCAACTTTTCCTTAGGTTACACAAAGTTTAATGGACAATTGAAGTGAAAGGCGTATGGAGGTTGCCATATTTATTTCCTTTTAAAGAGAGTCTGAAGCGAGAATAGATCTCGCTTCAGACCTCATAGCTAGCAGGGGCATGCGTGCCCCTGCTAAAACGCCGCTATAGCGCGGCTTAACGGGGGTCCCTGTCCCCCCAAACCCCCTCCGTGCAGCGGGGGAGCGCTTCCTGGTTGGGGCAGGGCTAACCGCCGCAGCCCTGCCCCATGCGCGTCTGTCAGACGCGTATCTCCGCCTCTCCCCCGCCCCTCTCAGTCTTCCTTCACTGAGAGGGGCGGGGGAGAGGCGGCGATGCGCGTCTGATAGACGCGACTGGAGGCAGGGCTGCAGTCGTTAGCCCTGCCTCCAGGAAGAAGAATATGAGCGACCATTTTCCGACCAACTTTTGCGGGGGGTGGGTTGGGGGTGAAGGGACCCCCGTTAAGCCGCGTGCCCCTGCTATATATAAGACCTGAAGCGAGATTTAGTCTCGCTTCAGTGTCTCTTTAAGCAATACCAGTTGCCTAGCTAGCCAGCTGATCCTCTGCCTCTAACACTTTTAGTCATCAACCCTAAACAAGCATGCAGCAGATCAGGTGTTTCTGACATTGTCAAGTCTGCCAAGATTAGATGCATGCTTGTTTCTGGTGTGATTAAGACACTACTGCAGCCAAATAGGACATCAGGGCTGCCAGGCAACTGGTATTGTTTAAAAACGAAATACATATGGCAGCCTACATATACCCATATGTCCTTTAAACTTTAAACACAAAAATGATCACCATATTAGAGCACTAACCTGAACTTGTGAAAACATAACATAAAAAGATAGGGAGAAAATATTTCATCTGTTGGTCAACTAGAACAAAAAAAAAAAGTATACACTTGAAGGACATTCACCTCTTTCATCTGTGCCAGAAGAGCAAACATAAAATAGGAAAGTCAACAAAGATAACATTCTCAAGAACTCCGTCTCTAGCATCCATTGCTCAGACCAATGTATGTACAGCATGAACACACAACAGAAGAATACGGAGGTCATTTTACAAGTTAGGATTCTAATGGATTCAAGTAAGTTAGACAATGATTATGTGTGTGTATGTGTGTTGTACTTCGGTGGTTTGGGATCTGTTTTATGGCTGGAGGAATCCAGGATACCTACCTGTTTTTGCTGTGTCACAAACATATGTATTTGACTTGATTTTGTTTCATAATATCCTTAGTCTGCAGCTATACAGCGGGTTGCTTTGTTGCTATTGTGCCTGAGAAAGGGTTCCATTGAGGCTTTGGAACATTGAATGTTGTAAATAAAGCATTACAAGAATTGGAGCACTTGCTAGATTTGCTAAATGCATATTGATGGTGAATGAAAACTGATGCATTGTTAGTAAGGAACTTTTGAATAGTAGTAAAAAAATAAAATAAAATTTGCACAGTAGTAATTTTGCAGTGAAATTTACAATTACGATGCAAAATTGTTAATGCAAAATTAATTTCATTTGTAATCGTGATTAAAATGCGTAATTTTTCATTTCCTCCTAATGTCGTGAAATATTCATCAATGTAAAATTGCCAACTGACTTCAATGCATTTGATGAAAATTAATATTTGCATGAATGCCCATATATTTTTTTATATCTACTCAGCAATGCAAAAATGTGTGATCTCATACCCATTGACTTCAATGCATTTGGTAAAAATGAATTTTGACATGTACTCCCATACACTTTCACACGTATATTAATTTATGTGAAAATATGCTCAAAACACTAGTGAATTTCATATTTACAGTAGCAAGAAAAAGTATGTGAACCCTTTGGAATGATATGGATTTGTGCACAAACTAGTCATAAAATATGATCTGATCTTCATCTAAGTCACTCCTGGGCAGAGTAACAGCAGTGCTGAACTTTCTGCATTTATATACAATTTGTCTTACCATGGACTGATGAACTGCAAGGCTTTTGGAGATACTTTTATAACCTTTTCCAGCTTCATGCAAGTCAATAATTCTTAGTCGTAGGTCTTCTGAGAGCTCTTTTGTGCAAGGCATCATTCACATAAAGCAATGCTTCTTGGGAAAAGCAAACCCAAAACTGGTGTGTGTAACGATGGGTGTCAACACGCAGAGAGAATCTGATTACTGGTGATCTGCAGAATCACCCGCAATGCAGATATACACCAGATTATGGATGATCTGCAGTATCACCAATAATCCGGGTTTGTCTAACCTCTGGACACCAGTATAATGTGAGTGTTTGGTGTAACAGTACAACTCTGAGTATAGACCACCAGGGACCCTGGTGGCCTGAGTGACTTGAGGAATACTCCCCTGACTGTGGGGAATATTCCTGTAACCTGAGGACTCCCTAGGAGAGGGACCCAGGCTGGGTTGCAGGAAGCCCTGCTGCTAATATGAACAGACTGGCCCTAGCTAGGTGTGAGGGCGTATTCTCTATGCCCTGCAACCGGGCTAAGGCAAATACACATACAATACAATCCTAGCTCTGGGTGTGAGGTCCGTGATCACAACACCCTGGAACTAGCCTACCGAATACCCTAGTCTTGGGTGTGAGGTCCATGATCACAACACCCCGGAACTAGTCTAGAGCATAACATAGAACTGACACAGTATCCTAGTCTTGGGTGTGAGGTCCGTAGTCACAACACCCCGGAACTGGTCTAAAGCATAACATAGAACTGACACAGTATCCTAGTCTTGGGTGTGAGGTCCGTTGTCACAACACCCTGGAACTGGTCTAAAGCATAACATAGAACTGACACAGTATCCTAGTCTTGGGTGTGAGGTCCGTAGTCACAACACCCTGGAACTGGTCTAAAGCATAACATAGAACTGACACAGTATCCTAGTCTTGGGCGTGAGGTCCGTAGTCACAACACCCTAGAACTGGTCTAAAGCATAACATAGAACTGACACGGTATCCTAGTCTTGGGTGTGAGGTCCATAGTCACAACACCCTGGAACTGGTCTAAAGCATAACATAGCCACAAGAGTAATCTAGCTCAGTGTGAATCCCCAGGTCCAAGTGGCTCTTACACACTGTAGGATCTGACTGTGGTCTGTGTGCCAACACATAAGCATTCGCAACGGCAGACAACGTGAGACTGAAGGACAAGCAGCTATATAGTGCAGCGCAGATCAGCGCCGCCCAGTCCCCTTCAGCCAACCGCCGTTCGTTCTGGGATCAGCTGACCAGTAGAGTCAGCTGACCCCTTTCTGCTTCCCATAAAGCTTCTGCCTCTCGGCGTATTCCTCAGCCTATGTGCACAGGAAGGCTAAACCACATCAGACACATGTCGCAGCGCAGAAACCGCCGGGCTGAACGCGGAACTAGCCGTCAGAGCACGCGGCGGCTTTTCCGCAATCCTTCACAGTGAGCGTTTTTTATAGGACAGGGTAGCTGTAACCAACACCTCCAATCTCATCTCATTGATTGGACTCCAGCTGGCTGACACCTCACTCCAATTAGCTCTTGGAGATGTCATTAGTCTAGGAGTTCACATACTTTTTCCACCTGCACTGTGAATGTTAACATGGTGTGTTCAATAAAAGCATGGAAACATTTAATTATTTGTGTGGCATTAGTTTAAGCATTTATGCCGCGTGGACGTAAGCTTCACACTAGTCACGTCCCTGCAGTTTGGGAGGCTGTGCCGGCGATCGTGCGGGCAGATGCCCGTGATCGCAATGTTGCCGGCAACAGGAGGGGATTGGCTGTATTGTCCACCGTGCCAATCTGTACATTTCAGCCGAGAATAAACACTGTTTTTGTTCAAAAACAGTGTTTATACTTAAATAGAGCCACCGCGATTCCTTCCACCGACGATTTCCACCACTTTCTGCCACCAATCATTAGATTTATGAATGAGAACAAAGTTACATAGTTACATAGTTATTTTGGTTGAAAAAAGACATACGTCCATCGAGTTCAACCAGTGTAAAGTACAACACCAGCCTGCTCCCTCACATATCCCTGTTGATCCAGAGGAAGGCGAAAAAACCCTTACAAGGCATGGTCCAATTAGCCCCAAAAGGGAAAAATTCCTTTCCGACTCCAGATGGCAATCAGATAAAACCCCTGGGTCAACATCATTAGGCATTACCTAGTAATTGTAGCCATGGATGTCTTTCAACGCAAGGAAAGCATCTAAGCCCCCTTTAAATGCAGGTATAGAGTTTGCCATAACGACTTCCTGTGGCAATGCATTCCACATCTTAATCACTCTTACTGTAAAGAACCCTTTCCTAAATAAATGGCTAAAACGTTTTTCCTACATGCGCAGCTCATGTCCTCTAGTCCTTTGAGAAGGCCTAGGGACAAAAAGCTCATCCGCCAAGCTATTATATTGCCCTCGGATGTATTTATACATGTTAACCTCCCTAGCGGTATGGACAGAAATGTCCGTTCAAAAAAACATGCTGTGAACAGTATAAACATGCATACACATCAATACTCTCCTGCACTGTATACTAGACCCTTGCTTGACACATTTTGGCAAGTTACAGGGAAAAAAAAGTTTTAAAAATAAATTTTATCACTGTTTGCACAGAAATCCTGGGGAAATTGAACGCTGGGAAGGTTAATTAGATCCCCTCTAAGGCGTCTTTTCTCTAGACTAAATAAAAGCAGTTTATCTAACCTTTCTTGATAAGTGAGACCTTCCATCCCACGTATCAATTTTGTTGCTCGTCTCTGCACCTGCTCTAAAACTGCAATATCTTTTTTTGTAATGTGGTGCCCAAAACTGAATTCCATATTCCAGATGTGGCCTAACTAGAGAGTTAAACAGGGGCAATATTATGCTAGCATCTCAAGTTTTTATTTCCCTTTTAATGCATCCCAAAATGTTGTTAGCTTTAGCTGCAGCTGCTTGGCATTGAGTTAACTTGTTGTCAATGAGTACTTCTAAGTCCTTCTCCAAGTTTGATGTCCCCAACTGTATCCCATTTATTTTGTATGGTGCTAGACCATTAATACGTCCAAAATGCATGACTTTACAATTGTCAACATTGAATTTCATCTGCCATGTATGTGCCCATATAGCCATCCTATCCAGATCCTTTTGCAATATGACACTATATTCCTGAGAGTTGATGATTCTGCACAATTTTGTATCATCTGCAAAAATAGCAACATTGCTCACTACTGCATCTACTAGGTCATTAATAAATAAATTGAAGAGCACTGGACCCAGGACAGACCCCTGTGGGACCCCACTGCTAACAGTCTCCCATTTTGAGTACGATCCATTGACCACAACTCTTTGTTTTCTGTCCATTAGCCAGTTCCCTATCCATGAACACAGACTCTTCCCCAGTCCTTGCATCCTCAACTTTTGCACCAGACTTTTGTGGGGAACAGTGTCGAAGGCCTTTGCAAAGTCCAAGTATATCACATCTACAGCATTCCCAATATCCATATAAGCATTCACTACCTCATAAAAGCTGAGCATGTTAGTCAAACAGGACCTGTCTTTAGTAAACCCATGTTGATGCTGAGAAATAAGATTATTTTCTACTATGAAGTCATGTAGTTTCAAAGTTTCCATTCATTAATCTCCCCGCAGGCCACCTGTGATGCAGGCTTCCATTGAAGCCTGCGTCACTTCCCTAGTTACAATGTAGCAACACATTGCTTCCTATGTAGCGTACTTGTATGCTACATAGGATTTTGCTCAGCAGGGACATCTTGCGGCCAAATAGTAAAATTACATCTACTGACTTTAGGGAATAAAAAAAAATTAATATGAATGTCAAGAGGGCATATTATTATATATTTATGGGCTAAAAATAAGCGATGGATGTAAAACTAAAAAAATGTACTTTTATTTCCAAATAAAATATTGTCACCATACATTATACTAGGGATATAATTTTAACCACTTAACATCTCAGTCGTTTTCAGCTTATGCATCCGAGCAATGTTCACCTCCCATTCATTAGCCTATAACTTTATCACTACTTATCACAATGAACTGATCTATATCTTGTTTTTTCCGCCACCAATTAGGCTTTCTTTGGGGGGTACATTTTGCTAAGAGCCACTTTACTGTAAATGCATTTTAACAGGAAGAATAAGAAAAAAAATGAAAAAAATCATTATTTGTCAGTTTTCGGCCATTATAGTTTTAAAATAATACATGCCTCCATAATTAAAACCCACGTATTGTTATTGCCCATTTGTCACGGTTATTTCACCATTTAAATTATGTCCCTATCACAATGTATCGCGACAATATTTTATTTGGAAATAAAAGAGCATTTTTTCCGTTTTGCATACATCACTATTTACAAGCTTATAAAAAAAAAATAGAGAGAAATATTTCATCTTTACATAGATATTTAAAAAGTTTAGACCCTTAGGTAAATATTTATGTGTTTTTGTTTTTTTTATAGTAATGTTTTTTTTGTTTTTTTTTATTAAACATTTTATGTGGGCATTTTTGGGAGGGTGGGTTTTAAAAGTGTTTTATTTGGGGAAATATTGGTGTATTGTAATGTTTTTGGGCATTTACATGTAGTTTTACATTTTGGCCACAAGATGGCAATCTCGATTTTTTTTACATGACGTCACTCTAAGCGTACAATGTACGCTTAGAGGGACACAGCTTCAGAAAGAGCGAAGCTTCCGAGAGAAGCTGTCGCTTTTTCAGCGGGGGAGAGGAATCAATGATCGGGCTCCCCAGCCCGATACATTGATTCCGTGGCTACCGACTCCGCGGCCGGGAGTGCGCGTGCACGCGCGCGATCGGCCGCGGGAGCGCGCGGGAGCGCGCCTGTCCTCCTTGACGTTTTTATACTTCAAGGAGGACAAAGTGGTTAAAGTTGCAAAAACCAGGATAAATGGGAAAACAAGATGTGTGGATTTTAATTACGGTAGCATGTGGTATTTTAAAACTATAATGGTCAAAATCTGAGAAATAATGATAAAAATAATTCTTAACATAATGTACCACCCAAAGAAAGCCTAATTGGTAGCGGAAAAAAACAAGGTATAGATCATTTCTTTGTGATAAGTAGTGATTACGTTATTAAGGAATGAAAGGGAGGAGCGCTGAAATGGAAAAATTCCTCTCGTCCATAAGGTGAAAAATACCCGCGGGCTGAAATGGATAAGCAGACTGTGATTGTCTATTGTTGTGACTTATGATGAAGATCAGATCACTAATTTGACTAATTTGTGCAGAAATCTGTAACGATTGGTGTCAGCAAGAACAGATTTCTCTGACTATTGGTGATCTGCAGTATCACCAATAATACAGACGCTATACCTGATTATGTGTGATCTGCAGAATCACCAATAATACTGGTATAGCCAGGACCAGGATAACCAATGTGAGGGTATGTGTTTGGTGCAACAGTAATGATAGAGATACTCGCTATTCCCAGAGGAGCTGGGAGATATGAATATATCTATGTAACACAGGAATACAAACTCCAGCAAGCTGGAGATACATACAATAGTAAGATAGTTCACCCGAGGAGCGGGTGGAACTATGCTAACAACGAGTGTACTGATCACCCAAGGAGTGGGTGATTCAGACTGTACTGTAGTCACTATTACCTGAGGGGCAGGTAGAGGTGATAATACTGTAGTGACTATTCACCTGAGGAGCAGGTGATTCAGACTGTACTGCAGCTACTGACCACCTGAGGAGCAGGTGATTCAGATAGTACTGCGGCTAGTAATCTCCTGAGAGGCAGGTGATTTAGACTGTACTGCAGCTACTGACCACCTGAGGAGCAGGTGATTCAGATAGTACTGCAGCTACTGACCACCTGAGGAGCAGGTGATTCAGATAGTACTGCAACTAGTATTCACCAGACAAAGCAGGTGATACTGGCAGAAAATCCCTCACCAGTGACTAGGCTCACTGGTGAGGATAGAAGAATCAGACAAGCAGGTTTGGCAACGAGCGGACAAATACGGTACAGAGACAGAAAGCTAGATCAGAGTAGTATTTCAGGCAGAGTCGGCAACTATATCAAAGGTACAGGATCAGTAAACAGAAGAGTAGTCAAGCTAGCAGAAGGTCATAACAAATAATACAATTCAATTAGTACTTTAAGCTATCAACAGAATCTGACTAAGTGTGGATCCCCAGCTCCAGCTGGTTCTAGCACACTTTAGGATCTGACTAGGTCTGAGTGCTAACACGTAGCATTTGCAATAGCAGACGCGGAGCAACTGAACGACCTGTCCTATATATACTGCACGCGCTCCACAGCGCCGCCCCAGTCACTCAGCCAATCCGGAGCATAGCCGGAGTCAGCTGATCGCCGCATCAGCTGACTCCCCTTTTAGATGCATAAAGGTCCTGTCGCCTGGCGCGCGCGCGCATAGCCCTTAGTCTGTGAGCAATAGAAGGACCAGGCAGAGCACCAGCGTGTAGCCGCGCGGCGGAGACCGCCGGCTGTGACGCGGAGATAGCCGCCATGCCGCTTGCTGTTGCGGCCGTATCTCCGCTATTCATTACAAAATCCATGATTTCAAAGGGTTCACATACTTTTTACCGCTACTGTATATACAGTATCTTCCATCCAGTAGCTAATGGTACATTTCAGCCCAGTCTAATGCAAACCACTGGTATACAGTTTAGTGCAATCTTCTTTTTCTACCCACTTTAAACTGATCACTAAAATCATGTATATATTGGTTCTAAACTGTGCATAGAGGTTTGAACAAGGATAGCAATTTTTATGCTGGTGTGATGTTGATGGTATTTAATTGGGACATTTCTTTTCAGCCAAGAAAACATATTGTATCCACTCTGTAAATTGACTTGTGAACTTTGAATTTATGATCTCTCCATTTCAGTCCTAGGTATATGTTGGTAAAGTAAACAAAGGCGTCTTATCTATTTGGCATTAATATCTCACAACACTTGAGGGATTAGAAAAAAGCCTTGCAAAAACCCCTTTTGATGTCCTGTTGTAGTTAAAGCATCTGAATTTATATTTGCAAAAAAATCTATGCGCCTCCTGGTGTTCAAATGTATATAGGCTGTGTGTACTAACATCTTGATAACCTACAGGAATACAGTCTGAAGAAGGCTTATTAACCAAAAGCTTACACTTTTCCTTTTAAAGCAAATTAGAAAATAAATCGATGAGATAATGAATTGTATGTGTAGTATGGATAATAAATAGAACATTAGAAGCAAAGAAAATATTTTTATCCTTATTTTCAGTTATTTAGCTTGATAACATTGCATCAGAATTTTACAGTTGCCATTTAGAATCCACACTTAACAAAACAAAGCAGTAAAACCCTATCCCAGGCTGTCTCTCACTGTTTCTTAAACACCTTGGCGGTAATGACGAGCTCAGCTCGTCCATTACCGCCGCGGTGGATTGCTCAGCCCCTGGAGGGCCTTTTTAAATAAAATTTTCTGTGGGGTGTATAGCTAGCACTTGGCTAGCTACTTAAAATCAACAATCCCCCCCACCCCGCCTGATCGCCGCAGGCCCGCTCTGATCCACCCCGATACGACGTGGAATACATAGCGCCCCCCGGTGCCCGCGCCGGCGCAGCCTCTCCATAGCCTCCAGGGCTTGCTATGGCGGCGATCGGAACTGCGCATGACGTCGATGACATCAGACGTCATTCCTGATCGTCGCCATAGCAACGACTGAAGCTATGGCGGAAGTCTGGGCCATCACAGGATCGCGGCCAGGTAAATATTATCGGCAGCGATCGGAGGGGGGGGGGGGGGACAGTGCTGGGGGACTTGGGGGGAAAGTGTAGCTAGCCTAGTGCTAGCTACACCAACTTTAACACATTTTTTTTTTAAAAAGCCACCCGCGGCTGCATGGCCGCAATTAATTGAACGCCAGGGTGGTTAAAGCTCTCTAGAAAACAGGACTGAGTTTGACCAAGTTAGTTGACTAGCTCAGAGCAGCTCTTTTGCATAGATAACAACTCAATTTTTTTAACTCTTCCTGTACTAGAAAACAATATGAGACTCTTTTTTTTTTGCTACTTATGTTCTATTTATTATCCGTACTATCCGTACTACACATACAATTCATTGACTCATAAGTCTGTTTTTTTTTCGCTTCAGATTTGCTGTAAAGTGGTCTGAAACAATGACATAACATTCAATAAAAATGTGTTTTCCTACTTTTTATCACCCATACAGTTACTATGTTTGCTTTTGTGCACAAGTAATATCGTCTGTTTACAAATTACAAGTTCCCAAAGTATGGTTTATCGACTCTGAAAGCTGCCATTGAATTTTATTCAAGCTGCTTTTTATTATACTGCTTTTTATTATAAAGTCTTCTAGTGAGCTGTTCTGAACTGTGTGTATGCTTGACACAGAGAGAGCTTCACAGAGAGCTTGTTTTCAGTTGGTACACTAAATTTAACAACTGAGCAATGTAAACAAAAGATACTGTTATCTTCACTTCAGATTGGATCCTAAGCTGAAGGGGTTTTCCATGGCACAACAAAGTGCTGTGTTTAACTATTTGAATGCGGTTCTGCTACAGTTTTTTTGTGATGGTAGCTTTAATGCTGTAAGAAATCTTTTAGAGCAAAGAAGAAATTCTGAGTTTCAGACTACTTTAAGTTTGCCCATAAATGATATGATCCTGATTCAAAACTTCCATGTGTTAAAATAGCTACTTAAAGTCATGTTATTTCTGGGAAACCCAGCAACTGCTGGTTTTAGGTTTGCATGTAAGTGTAACGATCTGCTCTGCTGTCTGCACAGGCAGACAGCTTTTTGACCATTTTTTAGGTCTGAGTGCTGCAGGTCCGTGGAAAAGAGACCTGTCTTCACTCTGCAAGTTTCAGAGTTGCTGTTCTGGTGAGGAATTTGCATCCACTTGTCATGCAAATTGCTTAGCTGCTTCCTTTGATGGCTTGCACTATAAATACCATTTCCTCCCAGAATTCCCTGCTGGTCACGAAGGTTTGTTCCTGCTAACTTACCTGGAGTCTCAGCCCTCTGCTATTGTTTGCTAATATTGCTATCTTAGAGTAGTTCCTTGGGAGTGCACTTGCATTCCTTCTAGGTTAGGGAGGTCTGTCTGTTTGGATCACATTCGCCCTAGCGTTAGAGGCGGTGGATCTCTCTGTATTCTATCTTGGAGTTTAAGCTCGGCTGCGGTTGACTGCTGGTTACTCCTTCTGTCTGTCTTGTTGTGCGGATCGCACTCGCTCTTGCGGAAGAGCAGTGGATCTTTTCAGTCCTGTTCCTGTGTACGGATCGCACTCGCTCTTGCGGAAGAGCAGTGGATCCTTTCAGTCCTGTTCCTGTGTACGGATCGCACTCGCTCTTGTGGAAGAGCAGTGGATCCTTTCAGTCCTGTTCCTGTGTACGGATCGCACTCGCCCTTGCGGAAGAGCAGTGGATCCTATCTGACTTGTTCCTGTTGTCTGTTTGTCCGGAGCAAATGCTTGCTGTTGCCTGAGGTTAGGCAACCGATTAGCAAGCGTTTCTGTTATTTATTTGTTTGTGTTTCTGGGTTCATTTGTTAGTCAGGGTTGGCGCATTTTGTCTCTGTTGCGCTTCTCGTGCGGCGACCGCGTTTAGCTAGTGCGTTTGTTATTTTCCTTGGCGTTCTGATCATTATTGTTTGCTGTGTCTTTCTTACTACACCTATGCTCTGTCTTTACTCAGTCTTGTGTCGCTATTAGCAATCGCCATTCTTGCGATTGCTCTCCCACTTGGTCTTCGCTGTTGTGTGTTCACCGTCGCCAGGTGGCGACTAGATTGGTGGACATACATACAATCTGTCTCTGTGCTCACTCTCTCACTAGGGGCTATCTTGCCCAGTATTGCTTCCCCTCGTACAATTCCTACCTGGCATCTGTGGCAGTGCAGAGGGTTCATTCCTCTGCACTCCACAGCTCCATCTGCCGGTGGGAATTCCCATCTACAGGTGCATTGCACCAAAGCTGGGTTCTGTTATTCAAACGCTTGTGGAGGATTTCCGCAGTGTCAGTGCACATCTAGTGCACTGACCACGGAGATAATTCCCCATTCGTTACAGTAAGTAATCCTTCCCTTTTAAATAAAATAGTTTAGTTTGGATCTATGGATTTGAAAAACTGTTTCGACTCCAAAGCTGGATTGCCTAGAAAGTCTACAATACCTTGGGAAGCATATCAATCTTCATTACATTTATGCGACCTGTACAAGACAAGTGAACACGAGACCGCCTTCCTAAATCCTCCACTATAGTCTTTAAGACTGTTGGAAGTTCAAACTAAACATGTTCTCCATGTCCAATATTCCTTGGTAACCGATATTGTTATAATACTATCTGAAAGGAAATGTCCCTTTCAGTTGTTTTATCTCTGTCACTGAGAGAGTGACATTTAAGATTCCAGTTTTTGATATGAGCTCCAAAATCCTCCCTTTGCTTCATAAAGTTAGGAAAACAAGGCACCATAATGTAAAGCAACAAGACATCAGAGAAGAGGGCTATTTTATAGTTTATATAACTAGTTTGAAAACCTTGAATTGCCTGATTATTCTCAAGGGCCAATGCTAGATGTTCCATGAACAGCACATACAGAAGAGGGCACACTGACTTGTAACCTTTACTAATGTGGAAGCTGTCTTATAGGATCCCATTTTCCTTAAAGCAAATCAGCAGTGAAAAAAAAGATACTTACCTGTGGAGAGGGAATGCCCTGAAACCTAGATAGCCTTCCCTTTTCTCCCTTGGTGTCTTGGTTCTAGAGCTGTCAACCCTGTTTGAATTTGCCACATTCACGCATACACATTATGGAGCCGCCCGTCTTTAGCAGTATTCAGGGACATGAGTGCTCATGAAGCCTTCTGAAGTAATGTATATTCGACCAGTTGGTTAAATAGTTCTAATGAGGCTGGCAGCACTGGAACAAGGGGACTGAGAGGACAGGGAAGGCTCTTAATAGAATCCAGAGCCTTCCCTCTCCATAGGTTAAAGGCTCATACACACGGGGTACGGCCGTCGCCGCAACCACGTGGCACGCGCGTGTTGCGGCGACGGTTCGCCCGTGTGTATGACGCGCGCGCCCCGGACCGTCGCCCGTCGGAGCTGTCGCCAGGCGATTGACATGTTCAATCGCCGGCTACAGCCGTCGCCGCAACCTCGCCGGAACTGTCGCTAGCCCCGCATGTGTATGCGGGCTAGCGACAGCTACCCACACACAGTACACGGAGCATCCGGCGGGGGGGAGGAACCTCGGCGACAGCTTCCGCCGCATCGCTAATCCCTCTGCTGCCGTGTGTATGCAGAGGGACTTGGCGACGAGCTGTCGCCGAACTGTCTCCGAACTGTCGCGCACACGCTCCCGTGTGCAGCGACAGCTACAATTGTCCCCCCGTGAGTACTTAGCTTTAGTATCTGACATTTTTTTTCACTTCAGTTTTACTGTAACCCCGGCTAAAGAGTTGGTTTGTAAATAAATATTAGGTCCTAGACTAATTTGTGCCAGAGTATATCTCAGAAACGTACAGTGAATCCAACGTCTACTAATATACAGTGCAAAATAGCGCTGCGTAATATGTTGGCGCTTTATAAATACAATAAATAAATAAAAATAAATAAATAAATACCATCCTCAAAAGTCCAGGCTCATATGCTAGTTAGGAAGACTTAAATTAGATTAGGTAAATGTGAGGAGCTAAAGGGGTTATGGCAAAATAACAAAAAAAGAAAAGTGATTAACCCTTTGCACATACACTGAGAACTACTATACACCTGTCACTCAAACATACTCAATTCAGGATACAGCTATTGCCCCTACAGCTAATTAAAAGTCAGAGGTATTTGTTTACAAAAAAATGCATAATTCTGTGTAGTCACATTTGCTACAAAGAGGTTTCATAAGTGTCCCTTGCTTCCCTGACCCACCAGAGATTATCGTTAGAGTGTTATTCTTGGCCTACCTGTACTGAAGGAACCCACCTTGATCCAAATGTATTGCATTAAGCATGGGAGGTTTCAAATGACCAGAGATTACGGTTAACCTAAGTGTTAATCTGTGATAATGTGCAACAATTTGTCAGCTCATTCTTTGGCTTTGGGAGCATTGCTATGTGAGTGTGCAAGGACTAGAAGTGGAAAGTTTTTAGCATTAAAGTAAAGAACAGTTTGGTTTGTTAAAGAGAATCTGTATTGTTAAAATCGCTCAAAAGTAAACATACCAGTGCGTTAGGGGACATCTCCTATTACCCTCTGTCACAATTTTGGCGCTCCTCGCCGCATTAAAAGTGGTTAAAAACAGTTTTAAAAAGTTTGTTTGTAAACAAACAAAATGGCCACCAAAACAGGAAGTAGGTTGATGTACAGTATGTCCACACATAGAAAATACATCCATACATAAGCAGGCTGTATACAGCATTCCTTTTGAATCTCAAGAGATCATTTGTGTGTTTCTTTCCCCCATGCACTGAAGTTTCAGGCTGCTCTTTTCTTCTTGCAAACAGCTTTGCCCTTGTTTGTAATTCCTCAGTATGTGAAAGCCCAGCCAGCTCAGAGGACGATTTATCCAGCTGATTAGAGCAGCTTCTCTCTTCTCTCTTATCTAAATAACACACAGGCAGTGTGCATAGAGGGGCCAGAAAGGGTGAGTTCATAGCAGAACCACAACACTGAAGAACTTGGCAGCCTTCCAGACACAGGCCGACAAGTCTGACAGGGGAAAGATACATTGATTTATTACAGAGACTGTCATAGTAGAAAGTGCTGCAGTTAGCCAGAACACATTAGAATAGCTTTTGGAACATGTAGGATGATAAAAAACAGGATGCAATTTTTGTTACGGAGTCTCTTTAAAAAAAAGCCAAGTGATGAACAATCTGACAGGTTTTCCACAGGTGGGCAATAGTGCCTGAGGCTGAAGCATAGCGATGAGAAGAAAAAAGGTCAAAGAAAAATCCTACCTGAGAAGAAATAATAAGCAAGATATATTAAACAGGTAAAAGTGTGTGGGTGTGTAAGGGGGGGGGGGTGTCAAGAAGGTATATTTACACTCCAAAACAAAAATAATGCCCATGAAAATCCACTTCAAGCTTGTTGTAATGATCTGAATTGCAGAACTATTTTCAACTTGAAGGCAGAACTCAGTACGGAAAAAAAATCATATGTGGAATATGATGATCCATGTTCACCAAAATATTTGTCAAAATTTACTTGCAGTCTCAGCCATGTCCTACCCATTCAAGAGGCAGCACAATGAGATGCTCCATATATGAAATGTAATCCAAGAGTTCCACACACTGCCTTGTAGATAAGTTTGTTTATTCACAGTGCCAGATGTCCATTCAGCAAGCCAATGAACGTTTCAGGGCGACAACAGGCCCCCTTCATCAAGGCATATACAGA
The DNA here is from genome assembly GCF_040937935.1 of Hyperolius riggenbachi. NCBI lineage: Eukaryota > Metazoa > Chordata > Amphibia > Anura > Hyperoliidae > Hyperolius > Hyperolius riggenbachi. The sequence continues at coordinate 461,071,158 of NC_090646.1, forward strand.
ATGATATCAGAAATAGGACCCGCAAAGACCCCAAAATGTTGTTGGTTTGCTGAATGGACATCTGGTCCGCACATTCCACACAGTGGAGTGTGCGGACCTCTTGGATTATGATATGACTGTTATACCAGTGAATTTCACGTCCTGGAATACACAGGAGGGCCAATTAGGACATGAAATTCACATCCTGAAATCTTAAGAGGTTAAGCAGTAACATGCCTCCAGATGAAAGAATTAAGTAGCCACGTGCCTCCAGATTTAACAACTAAGAAGGTGCCTGCCTCCAGACACAAGAATTAGGCAGCCATTTTCCCCCAAATAAAATAATTATCTAGCCATGTTCCCCTAGAGATCAGTATTAGGTAGCCAAATATGCCCCAGCCTACCAGTTAGCAGTGCTAGGTAACCTGGTTAGTCCCCAGATAGCAGTATTAGGAAGTCATGTGCGCAACACCTCCATAGTAGTATTACTTAGTCATGTGTTCCCCCTAGATCTATTAGGTAGATAGATGTTTTCCCCAATTACCACTATTAGGTAGTTCTATGAGCTCCCAAAAAATAATAGGTGACCATATGTGACCAAATAATATTAGGTAGTCAGATAGTAATAGGTAGCCAGGTGTACCCCCCAGTAATAGGTAGCCAGGAGTACCACCCAGTATTAAATAGCTAAAGGTGTCCTAAGTATTAAGTAGCCAGAGGTACCCACCAGTATTAGGTAGTGAGAGGTAGCCCTCGATATTTTGTAGGAAATTGTGCCCCTTAGTATTTTGTAGCCAAGTGTGTTCCCAGCATTATGTAGCCAGAGGTTCCCCCCAGTAGTAGAAAGCCAGTGATAACACCTACACTATAAGTGGGCCCTACAGTATAAGTAGTCAGAGATGTCTGAGTATTAAGTAGAAAAAAATTCCCCCGGTATTTGATAGCCAGAGGGACCCCGAGTATAAAGTAACAAGAGAAGCCCCCAGTATTAGGTTACCAGGCCTTTCTCTGAGTATTATGTAGCCAGTGGTGGTCCTCAGTGATAGATAGCCCCACCAGTATTAGGTTCCTATCCTCGATTTGCGAGCCAATCGGTGTAAAGAAGTAGCTCACCTCTGCACGCTCCAGCAACGTGTTTTCCCTTCATCCTACTCCTAGTTCCCATCTCTTTGGCCCCAGCAGTGTCTGTCATCACATAATGGGGGTCACATAATGAGAATCACATCAAAGACAATTTGATGTAATGTCTCTTTGGAAATGATGGGAAATCTATACAGCAGGAATAAAGACAACAAAAAAATGTAACAGGTTCCCCCCTTTCCCCAGTAAGTTTTGGACATTTGAACATCTCACATTGGCTCTTTATATATTAAGTAAATTATGTCTTGCAGGCAATAACACAGCTGGATGTATTGATCTTCTTCCCTGATGGTGTCGTGCATGGGATCCCTGTGGGTGGCCTTGTCCTTCATTCTATCCCTCATCTTAGGATTCAGTCTAATGTCCTCAGCATGGTTTAAAAACAATGACATGTCTTTTGGAGTCTTCATTCAGTGCAGTGGCCAAATTAGTTCTCCATGCAACCAGACCTGTATTGTATTCAGGACCTTGGAGGAAATCCCAGATCTGTATTGGAAGGTAACCAGAAACACATCCAGTTCTATTAACATTATGCTGTCCAGGCTATTTTAAATTCTTCAGTTATTGTTTGTTTGTGACTCTTCCATGTTTAATTATTTATACTCAGTAAACTGTAAGCTACTGCTCTCACTTGTAATGCTACTTGTAGGTTAAACCTGGAAATGCAGACCCTAGAACTCACACAACTATGAAAGTCCTAACCCACAACAGCAACACAATATATAATTAAGAACCTATGTTCAGAATTAGTTGGCTCCTAGCATGAGACACATTATTGCTTGTATTACCTTAGCTCACAACAAACCTCCAATAGTAATCTCAAATTATATTCTTATGTATTGTATATGATCTTATGTTTTCTCATATAAGACATGCCAAAGTATTGCTAATTCCCTGTAGATACAGCAGACCATGTGACAGCTCTCCATAAACATGGAGGATGGAGACTGAGCCACAGACTGCTTACACAATAGCACATTGGTGGTGTCTGTGTAAGGGGTGTGTCCTGGACTGCCTAGGGGGTAGACTTCCGGGCATAGATTAAAAAATACAATTAAATCCAATATGTGCTCAATTAAAAAACATAAAAAATCTTAAATGCATTTAATGCACTTTTTTTTATATAGCCAGTGAAGATACTTGATGGCGTGTTGATCTCAACTCATGAAATACATGCACAAGACCTTTGCTACCCAAAACAATCCTCTTCCATCCCTGGCATCTGTGTGCTATAAGGGAGTGCGCCTGTTCCTTAGAGTGGAAAGGGTGCCTGCACCACTACTATTTTCCAGCACACAGAAATGGGAGGCAAACAGGAAATAATGGGACCATAGATAGTGAAGTTAACACATCACAGTCCTCACCTTTATGTGTGCAAAGAATGCATGCAAAAGTATTAAAGTATGGTTATCTCTACTACCAAAATAACTGCTTCTCATTGAAAAAGTGCTAAAAGTGTATGTGGAAATGCCTGTGTAGGGTGTACTCATCTCACAATACCTACCGTTTTTTAGTCTGTTTGTTTTTTAAGGGGGGGGGGGGGGGGGGTCTGAAGCACCCAGAGATACAGTTTGCCCAGCAAGTTCATGGTGAACCAAAACTCATGCAGTATTGAGGATCAACCAATCAGAGACAATCTGTATGCATGTTGAGTTATCGTGGCTCTGTACAATTAACAAGCTGACACATCATTACATTCCTGCAGTCCCGGAGGTGTGTTTAGCTTACAGGGACAACAAGAAATGATTTGCATATTCAGCAGTGATGCATTGCGGGAGACAGAAAAGGTTTGCTCCAATCTGAATCATTGCAAATACCTTCTGGTTTAACCACTTCCCAACTGAGGGGTTTTACCCGCTGACCACCAGAGCAATTTTCACCTTTCAGCGCTCCTTCCATTCATTCGTCTATAATTTTATCATTACTTATCGCAATGAAATGAACTATATCTTGTTTTTTTCGCCACCAATTAGGCTTTCTTTAGGTGGGACATTATGCCAAGAATAATTTTATTCTAAATGTGTTTTAATGGGAAAATAGGAAAAAATGTGGGAAAAAAATTATTATTTTTCAGTTTTCGGCCTTTATAGTTTTTAAATAATGCATGCTACTGTAATTAAAACTCATTAAATGTATATGCCTATTTATCCCGGTTATAAAACCGTTTAAATTATGTCCCTATCACAATGTTTGCCGCCAATATTTTAGTTGTAAATAAAGGTGCATTTTTTTCAGTTTTGCGTCCATCCCTAATTACAAGCCCATAGTTTATAAAGTAACAGTGTTATACCCTCTTGACATAAATATTTAAAAAGTTCAGTCCCTAAGGTAACTATTTATGTATTTTTTTTAAATTGTAAATTTTTTTTTTTTTTTTTTAATTACAAAAAAAAAATTGGGGAGTGTGGGAGGTAAGAAGTTAATTTTTTGTGTAAAACAAGTTTATTTGTGTGTAAAAAATGGTTAGGGTGTAGTTTTACTATTTGGCCACAAGATGGCAACATTACCAATTTGTTTCATGCGACCTGCAAGCGTCCTACCGGACGCTTGCAGGAAGTAGAAAGAGGCTGGGACTTTGTTATTTTTTCACAATGATCGCGCTGCTCAGCCGAGCGGCAGCAGATCATTGCGGGGCTTAGATCAACGAACGGGAATGGATTTTCCCGTTCGTTGATCTCTGGGCGAGCGGGCGGCGGCGTGTTTACTAGCGGCGGGCGGCGTGTTTACGAGCGGGAGCGCGGACAGCGGCGGGAGTGCGCAGAGTATGGATTTCTCCGTCCCTGGGGGTGAAAGGATGGAAAAAGGGGCGGAGAAATCCGTACGCGCGGGGGTAAAGTGGTTAAAGTACTCCTGACCTGGTTTCCTCTCCCCCCTCCTACTTTAATATTGTTTAATTACTGGTGCTGTGACTAGCACAAAGCACCATCCTCCCCCCTCCTGTGCCCTCTGTAGTCCCCGTTCTGCTCAGGCATAATCTGCGACTGAGGCAGAACGTTGATTATGTGTAGAGAGGAAGTGACAGTTCTTCCTCCCCTCTGCTCGTTTATAATTCACCCCCCTCCACCTGCCGCTATAGTTCCCCATATGATTTACTGCACACAATGCGCAGGGGAGATGCGCTGAGAGCGATCCAGTGGTATTTGAGGTAGGAAGGATATCCAACCTCAAATACCACAGGACTGCTCACAGCACATCTTCCTGCACGCTGTGTGCAGTAAATCATAAAGGGAACTATAGTGGTAGGTGGAGGGGGATGAATTATAAACGAGCAGAGGGGAAGAAGAACTGTCACTTCCTTCCCGCACATATTTTATGTCTGAACGGGGCCGCAAGGGGCACTGGAGGGGTGGGGGGGGGGAAGTGCTGTGTGCTAGTCACACAGCACCAGTAATAAAACATTTTAAAAGTATGAGGACCATGTACCAGGAGTACTTTAAGAAGGCAAACTACAGTTTTGCGTAGTATTATAGTAAGAGGGCTTTGAGGTCCTTTTTAGCCCCCCTTAAGCACTCCTAGAAGTACTGATTCATCATGAGCTTGTTGGGAAATTTGTAACCCTAACTTTTACACACTGGTTAAACCTACCTTTCTTTTACAAATGACATTTATTAACTCAAATAGCACTAACTATTCCCTTTAACTACTTAAAGTGACCCTCCAGACTAAAAATCTACTCAGCAGCACTGAAAAGGCTTGGTGTTTCTTTAAAGAACAAGCGACACCCATGCTAGCCTAGAAATAAAAAAACACTTATATAAGTAGATAAATACTAGTTCTACTTACATAACAGATGTATTGTGCTATCCACGTAATAATTCCTGTGAATTTTTATAAAGGAAAAGCAGAAAATCCTATTGTAGGCGGTGGCCATTCTGCTAAGCTAACACTGACATCATATCCTCCCTGACTCTTCTTTCCCCCCTCCCTTCTCTTGCTCATTGTGTATTCATTAGCTGCCCTCCTCCCAGAGTCTTCAGACACTCCCACTGAGGTGTATACTAGGAACTGCACTGTCTTTTTTTCTTTTCTCCTCCAAAACACTGAGTCACCTCAGCCTTGCTTCTAAACACAAGTGAGCAGGGGATCGTGTTTCAGATAGGCTAGGCAGGGAAATAAATGGAAGAGGAGGAATATATTATAGATAAAAGAACCCCAAGCATTCTACTGTTTGGCACTAACTACTAAAGGGCCAGTGCTCCTTAAGTATGTGATAACTCCAAACCATAACAGCAGAACAAGTTTTGCAAGTTTTGAATGCAGGATTAGCATCTTTATCACTTAATTTTTTCATATAATTTATTGAAAGTAAGAATATTTCCAATTCTCATATCAATTCCAGTACAACATATCATCATATTCTCTTCTCCAGTTTTAAAAAAGTTACATAATACAAAATAAACAAAACTCACAAAGAAACCCCCCTCTACTCTCCCCAATCTTCAAATCAATTATCTCATAAAGAATCCAACATTATTAGACTTTTCTTCTTTAAAGATCCCCTCTACCATTTAACATCCAAAATACTTACAGAAGTAAAACATTATATCCGTTTAATTGCAGGAAGCTCCACCATATCTCCATACTCCTTAGTATCTTGAAATTCACTCCATTTTCCGCATTTTACATTAAATGCTTCTAATCTATCCTGCTGAAAAGCAATCTGATTCTCCATGCTCTTCACCATATTAACCCTTACAACCCATTCTTTAAGGGTTGGAGAACCCTGGCATCTCCACTTAACTGGGATAAAACTTTTAGCCGCAATCAGGAGCTGGGGAACAAAAGATCTCTTATATTTACCAATAGACATAGATGTTCCATGCAGCAATACCTTTACTGGATCCCAATCGCCACAATCTTCACATAATTTCTCAATACAATCCAACACACCCTTCCAAAAATCAGATATTACTGGGCACTCCCACACTAAATGCATTAGAGTCCCCTTTGCTCCACGCCCCCTCCAACATCTATCACTCACCCCCTGGAACATTGTAGCCAACCTATCTAGTGTTCTATACCATCTTGTTAATAATTTAAAGTTAATTTCCTTTATTCTAGAACTAACTGATGTAGCATGGGCCAAAATACATATTTTCCTTTTTAACCCATCATCTAAAGAGATGCCAGCATCCTCCTCCCATCTACTCAGATATTTAGGAAATTCTCCCTCCCTCAATTTATTCAACTCTTTATATAAAAATGATATCAGATGCATGGGAGGAGCCTCCTTCACAAATAATTTCTCAAATTATGATAGTTTAGTACAAATGGAAAGATTTCTCCCCTTCTCCGCCAAAAAAGTGTTTTCATTGAGTATGCCTCCAAAAATCAAATGGAAGTTGATCATATTCCTCACGCAACCGGAATCAAATTTTAATTTCTCCATTATTCATAATATCTCTTAAGATTACACCTCCCCTCTCACCCCATGATCCAAAAAAAACCCCTTTCTTTCCATGGCGGAAAAAAAGGAGAATCCCCCCAAAGGAGTCATCAAGGAAATTCCCGCAGACCAATCCCCCTTTTTATTAACAACATCCCAAACTTTGAATATTCCTAATCCATACGGGTGTCCATCTTGGTAGATCTTTACATTTCCCAAGGAGCCAAAAAACTTTTGCCAAATCCAATCCAACCAATACCTTTTCAATATCTACCCACCTCTTTCCTCCACCTCCATACGTCCAATCGAAAAGTCTTACCATCACACAAGCTCTACAATAAAGTTTCATATCCGGAAGCCCTAACCCCCCCCCCTTTTCTTTAGGGGGTACCAAAATCTCATATGCTAATCTTGGGGGCTTCTTCTGCCAAACCTTTATCACTTAATACACTCAGACCAGTTGCTGTTTAAATTAGATTTTTATGGTGGCAATAATGCTTTAACAGTTTCACACCATCAGAACTTTGTTTTTCTTATCCAAGCCTCTTTTTTTGGCTGCACAGAAGCTAAGCTCCGCCCCATCAAAGAAACATGCCCGGGCATTTTTCCCCTGATACTGTGCAAAAGCATGATGGGATTTCTGATGTTGTTGTTCTCGTTGCCTAGTAACTGAGAGGGGTGATCAGGACACAGGACAGTTGTAACTGTGTCTCCTGTCACCTCCTTTCAACCAAAAAGATGGCTGTCCCCATGAAATAACAAACATTTGCCTGGGTGGGTGAGTAAGAGATTACCTACCAATTTTAATCAACATAACTAATGTAACTTAATATGACAGTGTGTTTCTTCAGGCTGAAGTTCCTCTTTAAGGACCATAGGCTCTCCCAACTCCCCCCAACACCCCCCCCCCCCCCCCCCCCCCCGGTGACCAGACGATTTTTTACAATTGAGTGCTCTGCAGCTTTAATAGCTTGCTGCAGAGCCAAACAACTTAGCACACAAATGAATTCCCCCTCCTTTTCTGCCCACCAACACAGCTTTCTGTTGGTGGGCTCTGATCACTGCTGCAGAGCTGTTGTTTTTTATTAATTTATTTGTAATTTAATTTTAAAAAAAAGTCTATTCTTAAATTCATTTTATTCTCTCCCCCCTTTCCCCATCAGCCAATCAGCACGATCCTCTCTCAAGGCATCAGCCTTTGAGAGGGAATCGCGATTGGAGTGTCTCCAGGGGACAGCCGAGCCACAGGGCTGTCCCCAGTACAGCACTGCATTAGATCACAGCGCTGTAGAACATAAACAAACGGCCGTATGTTTGTTTTACAGTCTGCTAGCGGCGATCGTCCAGGACTTGAGCCCGATCAGCGTTAGGCGGTCCTGGGGGGAGCCACCTAGCGGCGCCTTTCGGCGTTAAGCGGTCGTAAGGTAATTAATATGACACTTAGGTATAACTAGGATTGAGTTGTGTGATCAGGTGGGAAATAAAAGTTTGGGAGAGAGCAGGCTCTGTGCTGGGCGGACAAATAAAGGTCATTTCAAGTGTGTGCTGGCAAAGACTGCTATATTTGAAGTACTTTTTTGTTTGTTTGTTTTTTTGTTTGGGACAAGTACTAGGCTTGTAAGTTGTAAAGAGAAGTTCTCAACATTAAATTTAGATAATAGCCCATCCTCTGGCCAGGTTTTTGTTAATATTTTGTAATCTGTTTTTCTGTAAATATTAAATAGCTTCTGTGTAGCTTGTAGAGCACAAAATAAGCACTGGAGTTGTTAAATAACAGGACTGTCTCCAGACTTGCTTTCCACTGTGCTACTAGGCAAAAGGCACCTGCTTCCTATACCCCTGTGTTACACAGCCCTTGCAGCTCCCCCAAATTATATTTGTTTATGGAGAATAAGTACTTTCCTGGATGACTCCAAAACTAAACCCATAGCAAAAATTAAGAAGTTGTGAAATAATTGTATAAAACTATCCATGAAAATAAAGTCACTGAGTTGTGTTTATGGTAATTATGTTGACTAGAAGATGGGGAAAGTCACCGCCTTCTTCTCCCCTTTGTTTCTAATTTATGCCCCCCCCCCCCCCACCCTTCAGCACCTCCAGCCGTATATAGTTGCTCACTTGGTTGGAAGCATCATTGTTAGGTTGCCGGTTGGTATGATTTATTCTTCTCAAGTTCCATAGGAAATCTCAAGCTTGCTTCTTCTTCACTTTTTTTGTTTTTGTTTCAAACTTGGTACAATTTCGTGACTCCCCTTTAAGAGCAATCTGATGATAAGGTTGGTAGAGAATTGTTTTAAAAATAACTGATGTCTGAAAAACAATCACACACATATTTCTCAACTGCAGCTACTGTATGCTTGCAAAATATTAAATGTTTATTTGTACTTCCGGAGCCCAGTGAAAAAATCCTATAAGTACTTGTGGAGGGAATACCCATCTCACAATATAGGCAGCCAGATGAAAGTAGACATGTATCTTACTGAAGGACCTTACACTACCAAGCCCTGTCTTTATTCAGGCTAAAGCCATCACACATTGTGGAATATTTCATTTCACCAATTTTAGATTCAGCACTGCAGAAGTGCAGATGAAAACTATGATGTGTTAATCTGATTACATAATCTGTCTATTCATGGTCTAATTATTCCAGCCTACCTCCCATTTCTGTGTGCTTCCAAATAAAGCATGTATAATTAGATGAGTATACCCTCCACAGGCACTTTTAGGACTTATTTCACCGAGCAGCAGTTCTTTAGTGAGTAGAATTAAATAATTATCGTTTTGCATGCATCCCTTGCACACATGCAGCTGGGGACTATCTTGGTTACGTAATCTGTGTGGAATTATATGAGGCCTCTTACCCCTCACTGGAGATTACAGGTGCAACTCGAAAAATAAGAATATCATGCAAAAGTTAATTTATGTCAGTAATTCTGAACCAGACGGAGACACTATTTTAAACTGATTAGATTCTGACACTTTGAGCCTAGAATATTGAACCTTTTCACAATATTCTAATGTTTTGAGATTTTGATTTTGGAGTTTTTATAAACTGTAATCATCATTACTGACATAAATGAACTTTTGCACGATATTCTATTTTTTCGAGTCTACCTGTATGCACAAACAAATTAAGCAGAGGGATCACACAATTTGCATTGAAAGGCAAAAAAAATTATATTTTTTTTTAATTTTCACTTAGGGATCAGCACACATTGCAGATAGTTTGCAGGGCCGGGCCGAGGCATAGGCTGGAGAGGCTCCAGCCTCAGGGCGCAGTGTAGGAGGGGGGGCACAATTCATTCAGCTGTCATTCCTAATTGTGTTTGAAGCAGAAATAAATAAGAAAAGGAGATAGATGTAAGTGACTACAAGCCAGATAACTAGATATTAAGGTGCTGGGGGCCCTGAGGGGCCTCTTAGTCTAAGATCTATCAGTGTGTGACGGCTGGCGTGGAGGGATGGAGGGGCGCACTTTGGTGTCTCAGCCTTGGGTGCTGGAGGACCTTGTCCCAGCTCTGATAGTTTGCTATCAGCATAAGCTCAGAGTAAGAACTTGTACATACTGGAGGGTAAATTTCTGTGTTATAAAATAAGGATAAAATTGCTAATGCTAGTTGGCAAATTATCAGATCTAAGGCGTAACTATAGGGGGCAACCCGAGCCTAGACTTGTAGGCTGTCCTAATTGCTTATTCTCCTTTCTTTCAGTAGAAGGGCGGCCCTTCAGAGCAGGTATTGTTGAGGTCACACTTATGATTGCAGGCAGTCATGGCAAATTGGCCTCCTGGTTGACAGGGTGCAAATGCATTGTGAATTGCAGAGTGGTGGCAGGTCCTCCTCGTTTATCTTCTGTGTAGCCAGGCACCTGGCAGCTAATCACCATGCGGCTTGCAATACCTGTCACGTGAAGGGAGCCGCATGATGATTGGCTGCACAGCGCGGAGCTACACTGAAGAGGGGAGCAAAGAAGACCTGTCCTGCTGCTGAAAGCAGGACATGTATAATGCTACACTGCTGCCTCTCTGCATTTAACCCTGCTTTTGCTGACCGGAGCAGCAGGCCACCTTTGCTACGGACCCCTGAGGAAGGGGGGGGGGGGGTTATGCCCTTGGCCAGAATCCAGTTTTAGGGCATTTTAGGCATACTTTGGTGTAAGCATACAAATACTTTCAAGATGGAATAATACTATTGCATTGCTGAACCGTTCTCTAAATTTCATCTGAAGGAATCTGTGCTTCAGGTGATGTTTCTGGAAGTCACATTTCCTCACTGTGTCTGTCATAAAAGGGCTCCATGCCTTTGAGAATGACCACTAATCAGCCTTCGTCCTGCTCATCTCATTTACCTGAAGGCACGTTGGTGGCGGCTAGGAAGGCACATCAGAAGTGTGACTTTATCAGTTCTTCATATCCCCAGATTTAGCAGCTCAGCCAACCAGGATTCAGGGAGCTCAAACATTCTCACCATTATAGCATGCACTGTCCTACTCTACACAAAATAGCTGTCTCCATTATATACGGTATTGTATAAGCCTTGGATGTATTTTAAACGTTTGACAGAAGAATGATTCAGCCCCTTCTATTTTACAGATTGCAGCTGTGATACTCTTTGCCGGATGGCTGCTGATGAGTTTTGGAGCGTTACTTGTTTTGTCATGGACTGTCATACCTGGAGGAATATGTCAGAGAAGAGTGTGTACTCCGGCCAGATATACCCAGATTACTGCAGGTACTCGCTGGGTGAAGTGCTGCAACTAACTACCGTAACTAACCTTTATCTACAGATCAGCCTGAATTTCCAGTATAAACAAAACATTAAAAGGTTCTGAACCATAGGGTTAGGCCCGGTTCACAATTGTGTTTGCCACAGAACCGGCCGTACGGTTCGGTGGTCCGATCCGCTGAACGGACAAAAAAATGCAGCAGAACCCAACTTTCCGGACCATTTCACTCAGCAGAATGGAAACAAAATGTTTTGCAGCTACATAGGAGCAAATAGAAAACTGACAGTTTACAGCACACTGGCTGTAAAAACTGACACTTTTTACCTGATCCTGATGGCGGATCCGTACGGTCGGCGGATCCGTACGCAGATGTGAACCGGCCTTAATGTTATAGTGTCATGTCCCCTCTCCTCCCAGATCTGTTTTACATTGAGGTAAAATCAATCAGATGAAAAAATCCATGGACCTGATTTCCTAAAGCATCTCCGGTGGTCCCTGTGGATCTTCAGTGAGGATAACATAAGTCATATAAAACCTTAGCTGCATGCTATTAGGTGGAAAATGTTTGCAGTCTGTACTAGGGTCATGTTATAAAATAATAGAAGTTTACTCATTAAATGACACTTTACTCTTTCTATAGTGTCAAAATGTAAAAGGCCCAATTTTACATAAAACCAGCTCTGCCGATAGAGATGCTTTAGTAACTCAGGCTCTGTGAGTGCTATTATATCCATATGCAATGGCTTTAGTTAATAAAGAAACAGTAGGTTAAGGTTCTGTACTTTGAGACCATTATAGTTGAAGAGAAAGCTCTGGAGAGGTCAAATGTGGCTGCAACATGTATGCATAGCTCCCAAATGTCTCTCTTTTGGAGAAGTCATCCATCTTTGGGAACTAAAACCCTCTGTCCCTCTTTCTCCCTAAATTGTCCCCGTTTCAGGACTGGTGTACAGATCTGTGTGAATATATGTATTTTTCTAATGAAAATGTGGTTAATTGACTCTAAATATTGCTCTAGAGGCAAGTGTCACATCTACTGTACATAAACAACAGAGTGACTAGGTACTCAATAGAAGAAATTGCTAATCATTGCCAAATTGGCTGCAGCAAGCCGTATGAACCTGTCCTAAGTCTGGTTAAACAAGTGAAACAATACACAGTCAACATAAGGCCAGAAGAAGCAAATGAAAAATATATTTAAAAATTAAAGGTTATAACATTTAACTTATAGGATAACTCTACATGATGTTTGACGGAGATCTCATTTAAGCACTCTAGGACAGTGGTCCCCAACCTTTTCCGGCCCGGGGACCACTTTCTGACCAAATTTTTCTCCGGGGAATGGCGGGGGGGGATTTTGGGGGGGAAGGGGCTCTGGTGTTTGCGCGACCTAGTGGACAGTGTCGTGCGCAGTGGGTTATGGGGGGGAGGGGGGCTGGGGTGTGGCTGCATAGCTAGCATAGTTGCCCCAGTATAGGGAGTTTAGTTGCCCCAGTATGGCTAGTATAGTTACCCCAGTATAGCTAGTATAGTGCCCCAGTGTAGCTAGTATAGTGCCCCAGTATAGCTAGTATAATGACCAGTATAGCTAGTATAGTCCCAGTATGGATAGGTAGTGCCCCAGTATAGTGCCCAGTATGGGTAGGTAGTTCCCTAGAGCAAAATTAGCCTGGGGGCCCCCCAACAGACATCCCCGACCAAAAAGCATCATTAGAGACCCTTTGTTGCAGCCAAATTTCCCTCCTGGGCCCCTGAGCTGGCTGCTGACCCTCCCCCAATCACCTACCAACTTAACAGACTCTGCAGAGTCCCTGGGGAGCAACAGTTAAGATGGGGAGGGACATCTTGGGGGCCCCTACAGGCTCTGAGGCCCTCGGGCAATTGCCCATTTTTTTCTTATGATAGCTCCGGCCCTGGTTTAGGTAATACCTTTAATGATTATCAGTACAACATTTTCTTGTAAGCTTTAGAAGCTTAAAGAAAACCTGAACTGAAAATTAAAAGTGAAAATAAACATACACAAGTCATACTTACCTCCCGTGTAGTCTACTCCTCAATCTCTTTCTCTTTTCCCGCGTCCTGTTTGTCCACTGTGATCAAGGGAATTCTCCGTCCTCCATTTTGGCCATTACCCCGTAACAGCTTCCTGGTCAGCAGCTGTTAAACTGTAACATCGCCCACTTGAGCCATAGGGAAACATGGACATTTCCTTGCACATTCAGTTGTCCTCTCAGCTATAACTGACAGCAACTGATATATAACTGACAGCAACTGATATATTTCAGTTCTGACAAAATGTTGTCAGAACTGGAAGGGATTATTGTCAGAAAAAAGTGAGCTTCTGAGAGGAACTGATGGCAAGGTAACTATGTAATGTTCATTTGAAGTTACATCATGTGTTTACTTTATTTTACTCAGTACAGGTTCCCTGTTCTGGCTTGATACAGTACTGGATCAGAATGGTATACAGTCTTTTTGTACACGCAAAAACGTATATATAATTTACAGCAACATGAAACTTGATATACTGTAATTCAGTTTAGTAAGTCCCGCAACCAGGCATCCTTTTCACATTTCAATTGTATACCATTTCAAGTTGCTGTGTACAGATTATCATATATGTTTGTCCAGGTAAGAAATTGCTTTATATGGTTATGATCCAGTTCTATATCAGGCCTGATAAAGAAATTCAAAGTTTTAAAAGCTTTCCAGGAAATCCTGTCCAGTTAGTCCTTAAAGGGAACCAGAGGCCCCAGAAAAAAGATTCTATACATACCTGGGGCTTCCTCCAGCCCCATACGCACGGATCGCTCCCACGTCGCCGTCCTCCGCTTCCTGTATCAGCCAGTTCCCGGTCCCGTAGTTTCGGCCAGTCGGCGGCAGCACGCGGCCAATTGTCCGCATCACAGGGGCTCCCGGCATACCTTTACGCGTGCGGCTGCATACTGCGCAGTCGCACGCGTAAGGGTATGGAGGGAGCCCCTGCTCATGCGGACAATTGGCCGCGTCCGCCGGAAGTGATGGGACCCGGTACCGGCGGATCCAGGAAGCGGAGGATGGCAGCGTGGGAGCGATCCGTGCGTATGGGGCTGGAGGAAGCCCCAGGTATGTATAGAATCGTTTTTCTGGGGCCTCTGGTTCCCTTTAAAGAGAAACCGTGACCAAAAATTGAACTTCATCCCAATCAGTAGCTGATACATGAGAAATCTATTCCTTTTCACAAATGGATCATCAGGGGGCTCTGTATGGCTAATATTGTGGTGAACCCCCCCCCCCCCCCACACACACACACACACACAATAAACTCTGCCAGGAGTACCATGGTCCTCAGTTTCCTGTCTGTGAACCTTGTTACATTGTGGGAAATAGCTGTTTACAGCTGTTTCCAACTGCCAAAACAGCAAGCAGCAGCTACATCACCTGCCAACAGTAAAAATGTCACCATGTGATAAATGTCAGAATGTAAATCAGGGATTTAAAAGATTTTACAATGGGCAAACACTGACTAAATCATTTATACATAATTATTGTAAAAATGAAGCACTTTTTTACTACATTATTTTCATTGGAGTTCCTCTTTAAAGGTATTACCTAAACAACCTTTGTTGTTATGTCTTCGGATACAAACATGCTTTTATTTATGAGATCTGGTAATACAAGTTTGTATGTGTTACATCAATATCTAGAGCCAATCTTGCTTGGAAGGATAGTGTTCATCCAAACTGGATATCTTTGCCAACCACTATTCTATTCACCCACATGTGGGGGGGGGGGGGGGTCCTTTTCCTGTCTTCCCTCCCATCCCTTCTGCAGAAGAATAATTACCGTATGTGCCCAGCCCTGCTAAAATGCACGTATGCCCATCATTCATTAAAGAGAACCTAAACTGAAAATAAAAAGTCAAAATAACCATACACAGGTCATACTTACCTCCTGTGTAGTCTACTACGCAATCTCTCTTCTCCTGCGTCCCATTTGTCCACTGTGATCAATGTGATCAATGGATTTTTCCGTCCTCCATTTTAAAAATGGCCATTACCCCATAACAGCTTCCTGGTCAGCACACTGTTAAACTGTAATATCACCCATTTGAGCCATAGGGAAACATGGACATTACCTTGCACATTCAGTTATAACTGACAGCTGCTGATAAATAACTGTCAGCAACTGGTATATTTCAATTCTGACAAAATAAGGTCAGAACTGGAAATGATCACTGTAAGAAGAAAATTGTGAGCTTCTGAGAGGAACTGATGGTGAGGTTAGTATGTAATATTCATTTGCAGCTACATTGTGTGTTTATTTTAAATCATTTTCCTCGCTTTAGGTTCCCTTTAAGATTGTTAATCCATGCTTTGAATGTCTAATATAAATCTAATGTCTATTTCAGGCTATACAGCTACATATATACAGAGAGACATAGGTTTGTTTGACTAATGCCAGTCTAACATCTTGAAGAAAAAGTTAATTCTACAACCCAGACATATCTGTTTCCTTGCAGATGATGAGTCCTATTTTATTTAGTACTAAGGGCAGGATCTGCCTAATCACAGTTCATTATTAGTAAAACTACCCTGTTCTCTGTGCTTACCTTGCAGTTTCTGTTACTGTCCTCGGCCTCATCCTTTTCCCTCTCAGCCTCCAGTCTCCATTTGCAAATCGGATTTGTGAGTCATCATATGCCTACGTGAGTGGAAGCTGCTCTCTGGGCTGGGGATACATGATGGCTATTATCACAGTGATGCTCGCCTGCTTTCTTCCCATCATTGGCCGCTACAACTTAAATGAAATGAAGACCAAGATACTGAGAACTAAATTATCCCAGCACATGCTGCTTGTAAGGACTACCTACACCACTTAAGACGTCAGGGGAGAGTTTAATGACACAAACACTGAAGAACTCCATTCGTTTCCAACATCATTCTGCCAATTTCAACTAATATTGGCTTAAGCGAACAAGCTTCGAGAACAAGCCACAAAGTAGCATTGCATATTTTAAAACATTTCTGCCTTCTCTCTTAAACCTGCTACCTACCTTTTCTTTTCAGTGGGAAAGCATCCCCAGTCATTTTTCAAGTTTTTTGTTCATGTTTACCAAGCCTTTTTCCTTTTCATGGCCTTTGGGAGGACTTTGAAGCACAATTGTGGTCTCTTTAAAGAGGAACTGTAACGTCAAAACCTCCCCTGGAGGGGTACTCACCTCGGGTGGGGGAAGCCTCAGGATCCTAATGAGGCTTCCCACGCCATCCTCCGTCCCTCAGGGGTCTCGCTGCAGCCCTCCGTGCAGCAGTGACGTCAATATTTACCTTCCCGGGTCCTGCGCAGGCGCTCTGACGGCTGTCGGCTCCGAAGTAGGCGGAAATACCCGATCGCCGTCGGGTCTGCTCTACTGCGCAGGCGCAAATTTCTGGCGCCTGCGCAGTAGAGCGGACCCGACGGAGATCGGGTATTTCCATCTACTTCGGAGCCGAAAGCCGCAACAGCGCCCCCGCTGGAGCCAGCAAAGGTAAATATTGAAGCTACAGTCGGGTCTGTCGCCGGCTGTTCGGAGGGCTGCACCAAGACCGTGGGACAGAGGACGGCGTGGGAAGCCTCATTAGGATCCGGAGGCTTCCCCCACCCGAGGTGACTACCCCCCAGGGGAGGTTTTTGTTGTTACAGAGTCTCTTTAAAGGAATACTTAAGGGAAAAAAAAATGACATTTACTCATCGGGGCATCCCTCAGCCCCCTGAAGCTGGATGGTGCCCTTGCAGCCCCGCTCCGATCGTCCTGTCCCCGCCGGCGGCTACTTCCGGGTTCGGCGACAGCCGCCAACAGGCCGGGAACGCGGCTGATTTTCCGCGTTCCCACTCGCTATATGCTGCTATAGCGTAGCTATATACGCTATAGCAGCATATAGCGAGTGGGAACGCGGAAAATCAGCCGCGTTCCCAGCCTGTCGGCGGCTGTCGCCGAACCCGGAAGTAGCCGCCGGCGGGGACAGGACGATCGGAGCGGGGCTGCGAGGGCACCATCCAGCTTCAGGGGGCTGAGGGATGCCCCGGGTGAGTAAATGTCATTTTTTTTTTCCCTTAAGTATTCCTTTAAGAGGAACTGTAAGGTGGAAATAAACTCACCACCAGTGTGAATCTGATGGCAGGTTTGTCAGTGAAAACCCATTTCTTAAAGGGGGAAAAGTCCTGCAGCCAATGACAGTCCTGCTGAAAAGGTGAAACCCCTCCCACACAGCTACTTTATTCCTAGGCCTAATTAAAATTCAGCCTTGGATACACAGTCTTGTGAGTAATGACCTCACATGCAGCTACTTCCTGATTTGCTTAATAGATATTAAAGCCCCAATATCTCAGCACAAATACCTCCTACACTCTCCCAATTTTGAGGGTAGCAAGGCAACCCCTAATTACAGCCCCCCAGCCTCGATATACATGTTGGCACTTTATAAATCAATAATAATAATATACCCTGTCTCAGGAACCAGCAAGACCAGGGGGCTGCAATTTGACACAGAGGTAGTTTGGGAGGTTCCATCCCTACCCTCAAAATGGAGTGTGTAGGAGGTATGGGTGCTGAGATAAATATTAGTAGCATAATAGCATTGACACAGCATTGACATAGCCTAGTGGAAAGTAGAGAAACAGCAGACAGAAAAAGCAGACAATAACTGAAAATCGTGGCAACATTTTGCGTTTGCAATTCTTGTTCAGGGAATGAGAAACGCTCCCTGAACGAGAACTGCAAACAAATTTGCAGCAAATCAGTGATTTTGCAGAGATTTTCAGTGTGAAACAGTGTCCTAAGCAATCTGTATAAACTTGGGCATCTATATTAGAAAGGGGTGTGTCTTTAACTAAGGGTCCCTCTAGCTAGCTCTGCGTGCCAGTAGTAAAAATGAATCCTCCCATGCTGTATGAGGCAGTTTTTCATCACCTCATTGACAGGGTAAGAAGATTTTTTTTCTCTCATTTGCTTCTATTTTTTTCTTTTCCTCGTAACACACTCTATTTTCCTTTGTTTTGTAAAAAAAAAAAAAAATTATCTCCTTACGGTTCCTCTTTAAACTCGCCAGATAAGCACCACAGTGGTTTTAATAATCATGGTGCCTTTGCGATCAGGCCCTAAGATCAAATTGAGCTTATCTGCAACCATAGCAACAGCACTCTGGAGAACAGCCTGTCCATACCGTTCCATCTTGCTGCATATATAAATGTTAGGTACACACTATGAGATTTTCTGACCGATTTACTGTCAGATCGATTATTTCCAACATGTCCGATCTGCTTTCTGATCGATTTCCGAGCATTTACCAATCGATTTCCATTCACTTTAATAGGAAATCGATCGGAAAATGCTTGGAAATCGATCAGAAAGCAAATCGGACTTGTTGGAAATAATCGATCCAACGGTAAATCGGCCAGAAAATCTCATAGTGTGTACTCAGCATAAGAAATCAGACGCACGATAGTTTTTGTTACCTGCACCAATCTGGAATAAATGTGTTTAATATGCACATAAAAACAATGTAAGCAAAGTAAAATAAGGCTTGACACATTAACATTTGTAGTTGAACAGTTTTGTGTTTTTCTCAGTAGAAGTGGTATTTTTCTGGTAACAGAATTTCTGTAGCTAAGCAACTGAAAGAAATAAAAACTTTAAAGATAAGTTAGAAATGGGTAAGATGTTAATATAATTACAATGAATATTAATGAATCAACAGAATGAAGGTGGCCACACACCATACAATTAAGATCCAATTTTACACCAATTCGATAATTACGATCAGTTATCCTGAAAAATGAAAAGCATTTTTTTTTTTAATTCATTTGAGAAATCGAATCGAATTTCTCATATTTATTTGATCAAAGTAAATAGGGAGTGTTGGATTTTTCTGTTCAATTTTATCAAACTTGTATTGATGGTAGATTGTCGATTACTTGATGTACAGACCCAAGCAATTTTTTTCTGAGTTTTTAATCTTTTTTTCGTAGTTAGGGAAAAATTGAACATATGTGTGTGTGTTACATTGGTCAGATTTTTGAAATGTTACAATCATTCAGAAAAATTGATCGCAATTGAAAAGATATTAAAAAAATTGTATGGTGTGTGGTCACCTTAAAGGAAAGGTTCAGGGAGGGTGGGTAAAAAATAAAAATCAATTTCCACTTACCTGGGGCTTCCTCCAGCCCGTGGCAGGCAGGAGGTGCCCTCGCCGCCGCTCCGCAGGCTCCCGGTGGTCTCCGGTGGCCGACCCGACCTGGCCAGGCCGGCTGCCAGGTCGGGCTCTTCTGCGCTCCAAGGCCCGGAACTTCTGCGTCCCACGCATGACGTCATCGGACGTCCTCCGGGCTCTACTGCGCATGCGCAGTAGTTCTGCGCCTGCGCAGTAGAGCCCGGAGGACGTCTGATGACGTCAGAGCGCCGGCGTGGGACGCAGAAGTTCCGGGCCTTGGAGCGCAGAAGAGCCCGACCTGGCAGCCGGCCTGGCCAGGTCGGGTCGGCCACCGGAGACCACCGGGAGCCTGCGGAGCGGCGGCGAGGGCACCTCCTGCCTGCCACGGGCTGGAGGAAGCCCCAGGTAAGTGGAAATTGATTTTTATTTTTTACCCACCCTCCCTGAACCTTCCCTTTAAAGGAATACTTAAGTCAAAATAAAAAAATGACTTTTACTCACCTGAGGCATCCCTCGGCCCCCTGAAGCTGTATGGTGCCCTCGCAGCCCCGCTCCGATCCTCCTGTCCCCGCCGGCGGCAACTTTCGGATTCGGCGACAGCCGCTGACAGGCTGGGAACGCGAGTGATTCTCCGCGTTCCCAGCCGCTATATCACCCTCTATGCTGCTATAGTGTATAACATATACGCTATAGCAGCATAGAGGGTGATATATCGGCTGGGAACGCGGAAAATCACTCGCGTTCCCAGCCTGTCAGCGGCTGTCGCCGAACCCGGAAGTAGCTGCCGGCGGGGACAGGAGGATCGGAGCCAGGCTGCGAGGGCACCATACAGCTTCAGGGGGCTGAGGGATGCCCCAGGGGAGTAAAAATCATTTTTTTATTTTGACTTAAGTATTCCTTTAAAGCCATTAAAGTTACAGCTAATTTAATATATTACAGGGTCACTTGTATGTTTGGTGATGACAGCCTATGAACACCAGCCCTGTGGTGCCTTAGTAAATTGGGCTCAAGTTCCGTATTGGTTCAGCAGAAGCACTGCCAATCAGTATTTTCACTGGAGTTTGTGAGGATTTAATGGGTTTGTTGAATCAAATGCTCATATGATTATATTCCTCTGTACCTCATATACTGTGCCTTTTTAGAAACATTCACTAAGATATATCAGTATTCAAGGGTTCACTGAGATTTATTACTCTACACAGGGATTCACTAGATTTTACATTCTACAGGGATTCACTAAGGTTTAGTATTCTACGTTCAAAAAATTCCTGTTGTAGTTTGAAAACTCCTTGTACAATTACATATTTGCAAGACCGATGTAAAAACCCTGACACAAAATTTTTTTTTAGAAACAAGTAATATGTATAAATGTTAAATATCCATTCATTGCGTAAGACTTTATGTCCCATTGTCACACTGAACCAGTGTAACACCTCACCTGTAGGTGTCATGTGTGCAGTTCAGAGAGGAATGCAGCCACACCTCAGTATGTTCATCTGCTTACCTGTCAGTCAAGGTAAGAAGAAACAGGTACAAGCAGTTTATATTCACCGTCACCTATAGTTGTTTTGTACCGTGAACATGAAATTTTGCCTAAAGCTAACACAAGACTCACAGACTAGGCACTGTATAACCATTGTCTGAGCTGATCACTTTAGAAGTGCATACATGTGACGTAGCATTTTCTAAATACAGTATCTGTAGGAACACTTCTTTTACTTCAGGTTAGTGATTAGCAGAGCAGATTGGCACACTGCGCAATAGCTAGGCAAGTGGACAATTTACAATAATATATACCATTTGATCGCACATGATAGAAGCATTTTGGCTAGCAAGATATAACAAATGCTGCTATAATGTGTGACTAAATTGTATTTATGTATTTTCTGATATGCGCTTTCACATGGAAACCTTTCACTTTACCCCTGATGAAGCCTCCCCTAGGGAGATGAAACACGTAGGATTGTTTTATTTGGGGTAATGTTGTATTATCTAGTTTAAGGAAAGGAAAGGCAATTGTTCATTTGATTGTTGCTTTGATTTATAACCCTATAGTGCTCTATACTCATGCTAGCTAGTTTGTAATCACTATATATGGTCAATCTCCTTGCTCTATAGTCAATAAGTTATATTTTAGACTATATCCTGCAAAAAGGTTAATACCAATTAACTCCTTAATTCAGGCTTGTGCGTTCTTTTTACCTTTCCAGGTAGTCAGCTCTTCTGTGTGCTTGATTAATGGTCCAGACAAAATACAATGAGTAGGCGCATGTGAAATCACTGTAAGTGTATCTCTAAAAGACTAGCTATTCTCATGCTTGATATGGAGAAAGCGTTTGATCTCATTAAATGGCCATATATGATGGAGGTTCTCAGGGGATATGGCTTCCAATGCAAATTTCTAAATGCAATTAGTGCACAATACTCTTCCCCTATGGCTTCTTTGAAAATGTTGGCTCAAAGACCAATTTTTCTATCCAAAGAGGCACCCGATAGGGATGTCCCCTATGTCCTGGGATTTTTGCCTTGGTTATTGAACCCTTAGCACATCAAATCCAACATTTGTTACAGACACCAGTTTAGCTACATACTAGTTGTGAATATCTGTATAAAATCTGCTGTATTAAAGCAAAAATCATCACCAGTTTTGTAGCAACAAGGAGTTTTATTGTTTGAAAATACATATACCATATAGAATATATCTTAGTGTGCCTCTTGGTACAGATAAATTTACATAATAAAAATAAAATTTTGAATAAAGTCATATAAAATGTTTTACCATTGTTGAGTTCTGATAACAATACAAATACAATAGAACACAAAAAAAACAAATCAAAACAATAATAAATACAAGTACACACTAATGTCACTGAGTACGTTTTGCATTCAGACATACTATTAGGAATACTTAATAAATGCTTATTGTAGCAAAACACACTGGAGACCAGTGATATGTATGGTTTAAATAGTATATGTATATATACATATATATGGCATATATGACTTTATTCTCACACACATGGTATGTATAACATAAATACAAGACCAAATCAGCATCATGGGAAAAGTCAGAATCACCACATAACACCCAACAGCACCCCTCCATGTTTATCTTAAATGATTTGTGCCGGTTACAGGTAACAAACTTAACAACCCACAATGCAATGTGTACACCGCTACAGTAGCCAGTAAATAGGTGACCATATGGCATTGTACGATGTTGTGAGGGTGTGTTAAAGTCTTAACTTGGATCTCTAGTCATAGATAGCATCCAAACTGATCATTGGCTTGTTTATTTTAGATGCTCAGAAATAGCAAATTTTAATTTGAAGGGCATATATAGTGTATGTTGTAGAAAAACAAACAAGGGCAATGTCAACCCCATTTTCTTCAGGGCATATTTTGAAGGTGCAATCTAAAACACAATACCAAAGTTACAGAAGAGCGCCATACAGGACTAGATACTAAATAGTTATGGTGGTAGACTGACAGTGCTGTGTTTCACAGTGGAAGAAAATTATGGAGATTTCTATTATGCCATTTTGGTCTTGAATAAAGGAGAACTCAACAAATAGTGACACAATTTTATATGAGATTATGAACACTCTATAAAGAATTGCACTCTATAAAAACATAAATCATTACCACTCTGAAATGTTTCACATAAATAATGCAAAGAAAAATAAACCCTATTTATTATGTTGCATCTCTTTTTCTTTCTCTCTCTATAGTGTTTTCTTCCAGTTAAATTCTACTTTTATATACCATATGATACTTTTTCTTTGTTAGTCCCAGTAGCTAAGTAAGGCCGTGTAAATGAAATATTTATTTAGATGCAGCCAGGCCATATATATCACCAGAGATATGAATTCCTCATTGAGTATTATTAACTCCTTACAAAAACAGTAACTGTGGACGCCTCTCACTTCCGTGATGTGCAAGGGGCGTAACTTTGTTGCACTGCATCCCGTGCACTCCGGAGGTTGATAGGCGCAGATCTCTGTAGAGTACGTATGGTACTCGGGATCTGTAATGGGTGGGTGGGTGTAACGTAGGGCGGGTTCCACTACCAATGGGGGCCGGGTTTTGGTATACTGTGGACCTTAGTTCCGATTGGTCCTAGGATGCTGGTGACCATTTCCGGGGACGCCACTTCCGCCTCTTGGAGCGCAGTTGGCGTTCAGGAAGTGCTGGTGCAGCGTTTGAATGGTGTGCTGGGCCTGGCATCCTCCCGCATCGTCTGGTGATTAAGTGAGTACACTATTTAAAGGGTGATTATGGGGGGGCTCTGTTGTCCTGAGGAAGCGTTCAGTAGTTGAGTGCGAAACGGCTGTTGACATCTTCACATGTTTGTCCCTCTCTTGCCTGGTGGACTGATGCTGTTCATTTGTGATTGATTTTAATCTGTTCAAATAAAAGGCGTTTTTTACTGGATGTGCCCAGCTGCCCTCATTTCTTCAATCTACATTATTAACTCCTTACCCCCATGCAGGGTGGTATTGGCCAGGAAAGCATAAAGCGGGTGTGGAGCTCTGTCTCCTAAGCAATACTAGCCCACATGATAAATGGTACAGAATACGTGGGAGGTAGGGGTAAGCTTTTACCTAATCTTATTATATATATATATATATATATATATATATATATATATAGCTTTTAGGGCCCATTTCCAGTAGTGCGGAA
The DNA here is from genome assembly GCF_040937935.1 of Hyperolius riggenbachi. Lineage (NCBI taxonomy): Eukaryota > Metazoa > Chordata > Amphibia > Anura > Hyperoliidae > Hyperolius > Hyperolius riggenbachi. Next base: position 461,095,239 of record NC_090646.1, read on the forward strand.
TCGCTGCATGAAATTTGAGAGGGGAAATGCTACTTATTCCAGTGTGATTCAGACATGCTGCAGTGTACAGCAACAAGCATCTGAATCCCTAGTAGCATTGCACCTGCGCAAAGCGCTCCAGGCCAGGGGAGCACGGCTGCAAGTGGCGCATGCATGCACCCGTGCAATGCATGCGCAGAAGCCAGCGATCTGGCTGGGTCGCCAACAGCTACTGACGGAGAAGACTGGATAACAGCAGTACTACAGCGAGGGCCACAGAGGCTTCTAGTGGCTGAAAGAAGCCCCAGGTAGGTAAAGCTGCACTACATTCTATGCCTATGTATACTTTAATGGAAACTCGCACTGACTGTAATTAGCGGCACAACATGCACATAGCTCACATCCTACCTTGTAAGCACTGTCATATTAAGTCAAAAAGTCCCCATTTGCAACCCTTCAGCTTAGTAAAGTAGCCCCATTAAAGCATTCAGATCTCCAAGGTTAACAGTGTGCTTTGCATGTTGATTCTGGGGTTAACTGCATTCCACGACTTTACTTGGGCAGGTGGATAAAGAACTATGAATAAATATCTGCATGATTCATCCAACATTCTGTACTAGGTTACAAAACAATATTTATAGTTAATGAGTAACTCTGAACAGAGAACTGGAGAAACTATTGTAGGCTTTCAAAGTCAAAAGATTGCAAGAGGAATGGTAGTAGTCAGTATAATATGTGATATGTGTAATTATAATCACATTCCCTCACTTACACACGTCATATCACTATGCAGTGTCAGATATTCACAGCCACCAATTCATTCAGTTATAAGAAATAAATATAGTATTAGAGGTAAACGTTTGAAATGCTTTTACATTTCTTGACCGTATAAATATATATTTCACTACGGATAGGCAGACAGCTTCAAACTTAAATTTTGGCTGTAAAGCAAAGGTCTGCCTATCCAAGGGTGACATACTGCGGGTGACACGTGTGGGAGGCCCCCATATGCAGAGTGCACATTGGAGCTCTGGCTTGCATCCTCTAGTGTCCTGTGCAGTTTCTGAATTGGCCACTAGAGCTCCAGGCTTACTGCAGTCACATAACAGTGTGCCTGGAGCTCTAGTGGCTAGATCAGAAGCTATATGGGACACTAGTGAAGTGTAAGGTGGAGTGAGGACACTCTGCACCCGCCGGTAGGCTCCAATGTGCACTCTGCATGGAGGGCTACAGCAGCACAATTGCCAGGTCATAGCTTTTTCGCCTAATTTTTAGGCCAAAAGTGTGTGTGTGTGCGGGGGGGTTCAACATATGGGCAGGAGAGCTTATCCACATATATATATATATACAGTAAGTGTAGTAAGTGTAGATATAAATGATGAAAAAAAAATGTTTTGAAAGTCCAAGTATTTCTACAACACTGAAATTTTTAATCAGTTTTGTAAGATCACTGTTTTTCAAAGATCTTCAGCTCAAAGAACATTCCAAAATACTATATTCTGTAACATATATATATATTCTTTGACACCAATTTAACCACTTGCAGTAGTGCCATGTAATGCTTGCTTTAGTCTATGAGGGCTTATAAATGATATGTTTGAAAGGGATGTGATACCAGGCGATTGTATTACCAGTTATCGCTCCTTTGTACACAATTTTCTCATGTGTGAATACATGCGATCACGGAGAGGCACTGTTGATCTGATGCAATATGTAAGTATGTAATTAGTTCTTCCTCTCAAAAATTAGCCGTAGACTATGACTATGGTAGAGATTAGATTCCTTGAGGAACCATCAGTGACATGACTTTATACTGCATTAACGTTGCTGCCTTATTCCTCCAGCATGACAGTCTGCACAGGCTGCTTTGCATCCACATAGGGCAATCACACTTTTTCTGTTTTCACATTTTGATACGTCTAATGAAAAGAAAATCAGAGTCCAAAAGTGCTGAACATGCTGTGGTCTGTTTTAATAGTCTAATGATAAGTCATAGCCTTGGTATGGATCAAACTAATTTTGCTATTTAGAATAAATGCCTACTTGCCACCAGACTGCCAGTTTATTTCTATTGTGTTCTCTGTGGAGTCTCTGAGGAAGCAGCATTTGCTGTGATATGTGTGTCAGGCACATCTATAAGACAAGAACGTTATACACTGACCTACTACTCCAACATATTGGGTTGTAATTAATCTAGATATGAACTTAATGTGAGCATAATGCTTCAGTTAATCTGATGCTAGGACTATGATATATAAATATACTGTATATGTGCCTAGGCATACTCTTTGACTAATAGTCTATGACTTAAAGGACCACTGTCGCGAAAAATGTTAAAATTTAAAATATATGTAAACACATATAAATAAAAAGTAGGATTTTGTCCAGAGTAAAATAAGCCATACGTTACTTTTCTTCTATGTTGCTGTCACTTACAGTAAATAGTAGTAATCTGACATTACCCACAGGTTTTGGGCTAGTCCATCTCTCCATAGGGGATTCTCAGCATGGCATTTTTTCACTCTGACATCACTGGGAGGTAAGAGCTAAATACCAATATACAGGAATATGTAGGTATAGGAAATGTTTCTGGTGCTGAAACCAGGATAATTAATACCAATATACAGCAATATATAGATATAGAAATGTTTCTGATGCTGAAACCGGGATAATTAAAGGACCTATGTCGCGAAAATCTTAAAATTTTAAATATATGTAAAGATATACAAATAAGAAGTAAGTTTCTTCCACAGTAAAATGAACCATAAATTACTTTTCTCCTATGTTGTCGTCACTTATGCTGGGAATACACGGTTCGTTTTTGCCTTCGTTTAAACCTTCGTTTCGATTGTGCCTTTTGTCCTTTTCGATCCCGAAATAATCGGTCATACGGTTAATATCACCACCCACGGTTTCGTTTTTTTTTTCGATTCTGATGGTTTCGTTTTTCCAATGATCGAAGGCTGCAAAGAAACGAAACGAAAATCCCTTTTTACAGGGACGGACTAGCATAAACGAATATATAATCGATCTGAACAGCCATCAAGCCTACCAATGGCTCGATTAGATGGATAAAGAGAGATAATATCAAACATGTTCGATCACTAGTCGTTCGTTTTTGGGGTCTATTAATCGAAACTATAATGAGATTATGACTATTTTCACATACGTTTTCAACACTCGATTCGTTTACCGAACGAATCGAAGGTTTAAACGAAGGCAAAAGCGAACCGTGTATTCCCAGCATTACAGTTGGTAGTAGAAATCTGACAGAAGCGACAGGTTTTGGCTTGTCCGCATCTCCATAGGGGATTCTCAGCATGGCTGTTATTCTTTATGAAGACACTCCATGAAAAAGATTTATACAATGATGCTGGCCAGCCTGCCTGCTCACCTTTCTTAGTAGGTGGACGGAGCAACTGCCACAAACTAAGTAATTTTGAAAATAAAGAAAACTCTGAGAACCCCTCCCCCCCATGATGAGATGGGATAGTCCAAAACCTGTCGATTCTGCCAGATTTCTAATACTACCTGTAGGTGACAGCAACATGGGAGAAAAGTAATTTATGGTTCATTTTACTCTGGAAGAAACATACTTCTTATTTGTATATGTTTACATATATTATAAATTTTTTAAGATGTTTGCGACAGAGGTCCTTTTCCTTTAATGCAGGGGTCTCAAACTCAATTTACCTGGGGGCCGCAGGAGGCAAAGTCAGGAGGAGGCTGGACGCATAAGGGATTTCACAAAAAAAAGTCAATCAGCAGCTCCACCCCCCCCTCCCCCACCCCTTGCATTGATTTGTGTGAATCAAATTCACACTTAAAGGGATACTGTAGGGGGGTCGGGGGAAAATGAGCTGAACTTACCCGGGGCTTCTAATGGTCCCCCGCAGACATCCTGTGCCCGCGCAGCCGCTTACCGATGCTCCGGCCCCCCCTTCGGTTCACTTCTGAAATTTCTGACTTTAAAGTCAGAAAACCACTGCTCCTGCGTTGCCCTGTCCGTCCTCAATCCCGCTGATGTAATCAAGAGCGCACAGCGCAGGCCCAGAATGGTCTGTGTCTGCGCAGTACACTCCTGGTGACATCAGCGGGAGCGAGGACACGGCAACGCAGGCGCAGTGGTTTTCTGACTTTAAAGTCAGAAATTCCAGAAGTGAACCGGAGGCGGGGCCGGAGCATTGGGGTGTGGCTGTGCCAACACAGGATGTCTGCGGGGGACAATTAGAAGCCCCGGGTAAGTTCAGCTCATTTTCCCCCGACCCCCCTACAGTATCCCTTTAAGCAAACTTTTATGCCTATTTTACCTTATAGTTCGCTTCGGTGCTCCCATTACAAGTAATTCGCCATGTCCCCGCCGCAAAACGAGGGCGCATCGTCGCCTCTACCTGCCCCTCTCTGTGAAGGAAGAGTGAGAGGGGCAGGCAGAGGCGGTGATGCGCCGCGATTGACGTCAGGAGGGGCAGAGCTGAAGCTGAAAGCTCTGCCCCTTCCAGGAAATGCCGGCGGATTGCCCCCCGGGCGATTTGGGGGCTCTGCAGCCCTCTATTAGCGGCGGGGATGCGGCGGATTACTTGGGAGCACTGAAGCGAACTGTAAGGAAGCTTTTGCCAGCGCGGGCCATAAAATATTGTATAGAGGGCCACAAATGGCCCGCGGGCCGCGAGTTTGAGACCCCTGCCTTAATGTGAAAGTTGCTATTCTGAATAATTCACTACATTCTACTATGTGTCACTACAGTGTCTCTTTAAGGTGTTTTTATGTTTATTTTTTGTAACTGATCTGAGTGTCAGCAAGTTTCACCAATAATGAATTATTAACTTTTAACCATTAAAGCTTATATGTATTTTATACTCACAATGTGAGTTGCATATTGCCAGTGATCAATTGATCCCACAGTACTAAACAAATTTAGATTTCCTATTTAATACCAATTTTTTGACATGTCCATAATTACAGTACCTGTTTTACTGCAAGTCTATTGCTGTATTGCAAAGATAGCTGAGATAATTGAAGGTATAGTACTTAGTGGATGAGTAACAGATTGCCCAGCAAGCTCATGGTGAACCAGAACTTCTAGGAGTGTATGAGTAAATGCTGGCACTGAGTCACAGGAAAACAAGTATAAAACATCCTGGCAACATTAAGAATTTAGTCTTTTACTGTCTGTATAGTTATCTGGCTGTCTCCTGCACTAAAATTGTCCTATAAATGGAATATAGCTCATTAATGTAATTATCACGTCACAAGGAAAACGCTATATGCACAGATGGACTCCATATGTGAAACATATCACTAAATGTTACATTAAAATCCATGTTTCTTTATTTTTAGCATATAATCCATCTGTAAAAGGACATGTTTATGACTGCAGTTATCTCCATTTTAATACAGTTCAAGAATGAGTGATAATTAAAAAAAAAATGGGGAAGAGATATTAGCAATAATATCTGAGCCTTTTGAAGCGGCTCGGAGATGAAAAACTATAACAAGTAACTTGTCTATATATCTTATCTAAAGTTTGCACAACAAATCTAGCTGCAAACAGCTTCACCAATATATGATTATTTCTTCCTGTGATACAATGACAGCAGCCATGTTCTGTTTGTCACATTACACACAGGCATGCTGCTCTGATTCCCACCCCTCATCCTGAGAAAACTTCACTCCCCTCTGCCTCTGAAATTTCTGGCTGGTAACACCTTCTTCTGCCCAGACTGAGCTCCTATAAGCCCTTGCTACATTTGTCTCATAGTGCCAAGGCACTGGAGAAGCTGTGGGCGAGGCTTGTCTAGTTTATAGGGTATTAGAGTATTAAAACAAAAAAAAGTATTTGGCTTGAGGAATGCCCTATAATCTTAATGAAAAAGAAACCAAATTATGCAATGAGTAAAAGTTTATCTCGGATCCACTTTAAGAACAGAGCCTAGAATACCAAAACCATATATATATATATATATGGGTTTGGGTTATACATGTGAGTGCAGGAGTGCAGCGGTCTCCCCCTCCTTTTTTCTTCAAGCATTCATATATATATATATATATATATATATATATATATATATATATATATATATATATATATATTTATAAATATTTTACTATTTTGCAGTGCTAATTCCAATTAAATATTGGTGAATGATATCAATATTTTACTACAGCTAAACCTAACCCTATTCCAAAACAGAACCGTCCCTCTACTGATACCTAACCCTACCCACCCCCTCCGATGCCTAATCTTAACTACCCCCCCCCCTCCAATGCCTAACTTTAACCACTCCCACTCTGTTGCATAACCCTAAATCACCCCCCCTCCCCCCACACGCACACACACACACTGATGCCAAATCTTAAATAAAAAGCCCACTGATGCCTAACCTTAACAAAACAAAACAAAAACATCTTATGTGATCTTTTATTATTAGCAATGGGTCAAGGGATTTCCTAATTAGTGGACTCCTAAAGAAGAAGTGGCCAACAAGAGGGACACCTTTGCAGTCAGTAGTTTTGGGCAACAACAGATGACTGTGTGTCTGTAGCTTTAGTCACTCATTACAGTGCCCACAGCACCTAATTGTGCTGCTCACTTCAGCCTGAGATGACAGAGCCATAAACCTGTCGGATGACTGACGTGTGCAGGTACTACCACTACAATTACACTTTAATGTCTGTGAACGCCTTTACTAGAGATGCAACAAAATAAACAGCTACAATGACAACATAGAGATAAAAGCAACACATTGATTATGCATTGTGATTCATACCATCTATAGAAAGTTGAAAAAATAACATCACTCTTTTTTGTGTTTTCTTCTCGTCACACAAACAGACTCTTCTGAGCACATTTACAAGATATGTCTGCAACATTTAAGAGATTTCTTTACTGATAAAATGATTCACGCACGCCGACTTGAACAAGGACACACAGAAATGTAAGGTTAATAAATAAATAAATACTCTTCACCCTTGTAATTTATGCAAAACACTGATATCTCAGGACACAAATGTACTTGTAGAAACAGCCAAATATAATTAGCTATTATATGATAAAGGTATAGATTCATCAATATTTTTAACACTGGATATGTAAAGTTGCATTGTGGGGCCTCGAAGACAGATCCCCAAATATCATACTTAATAAGGATTTTAATAAAAAATATTATCTAGCTCAGAATTTGTTAATGCAACTACAGACCACACTTGCCAACAACAAACACCAAGAAAGGGTACCGATTATAGGATACTAGAATTTTATGACATTCACTCATTTGTCAACTGGGATAAAAAGGAGTAGATGTTTGCTCTCTGCTTTAAAAGGCCAGTGTGATGCTTACCAAGTGAGATTTGGTTGGAAAATTAAGCTAACTTGTATACAGTTACTATCACTGGCAGGAAAAGCGCTCATATGACATCATCACCCTAATGACTGCAGGCAGTATGTATTCTGTGGTCAGTAGCACTGTAACAAGCTCTGCTCGAAAATAACAAGGTATGGCTATCTATTCACTGGAGTAACAACATTTGATTTGATATTAGCTTTTTGTATATACACCTATTCTGCAGTAATAAGAAATCATTGTTGTGATCTACGGATTCACTACAGCAAAGCAAACTCGTCAGAGTCTGCAGTGATTATAAACTGACATTGCTGCATAAATGCAGGCAGCAGAGGGTACCAGTGCTGGCATTACACTCCAGACCCATACATGTGAACTCAGGGAATTAGTGTTGATCGTAATGTATAATTAGCTACATTTTATGAAATTTTGCATAATTTTTGCAAATCACAGACAAATTTGCACGTAGTCTTGATTTTGCATAGTTTTCAGAGGTTGGGTGAAATTATGTTAACAGAATTCACTAAAGAGTTTTGAACGTATTCTTACATAAATAAGTATATCTGCAAAAATGTATGGGCATGCATGCGAAAATTCATTTTCACCCAATGCTTTGAAGTCATTGGGCCGTTTCACATAGGTGAACATTTTCGCTAAATTACGAGTCAATTATGCATTCCAATTATTTTAATTCATTTGGCAAAAAGTTTAACATTTTGAAATACGATTTTACACCATATTTTGCTGCAAAATTACTACCTGTACTATGTGCATTTCTAGCTCATCACTAATGATAGAGTTTCCCAATAGATGTTCTGAAGTTTCTGACTTGGGTCTTTATCAGACTCATTCCTGATGCTTACACAGAAGTGATTGCTCTGCTGATGATAGTGCTTTTTGTGTGCAGCAAGAAGAAACATGGCATAGTGCATCAAGTCAGAGAAGCCAGTAGTATCTCTGTTCATTGTGAGTGTGACATTGTGGCGTAACCTAAATACACAGCAAAGGATCTAGTATTTAAAAAAAGTACCGGGAGACATCTTTAACCTGCACATAGGCAACAGTGTCAGTTTACAAACAGGCAACCCCAAATAGGCATGCTTTATATCTGAATTTCAGGAATTCCACAAAGCCTACCAATACCACTAACTCACTGACAAGTAACTGTAAGATGCTTTAAAAACTTTGGTTGCAAATATCTTAAACTCAAGTTTCTTTTCACTGCCACATAACCACTTCTCCACTCCCCCTATATCTCTTTACAGTGCTAGGGTTACATCCCACCCATATAAGGGTGCCATAAAGCTTCATAAGAGAAGGACAGTCCAGGATTGTTTTGGACTGCTAGGGTGCTAAATCCTGCCTCGCAGTCCAGGTAGTAAAGTGGTCATGTGACCATACAGATCAACTTGAATATAAGGTATATGCTTGCCCAAGTTTAAAAGTGACTCATCAGGTGTGTTCAAAAAGTTCAAATTTAACCAATTTTAAAGAGACTCTAAACATGCTGTGTATCAGACTGTTACACTGTACAGAATTCAGCGAAATTGGTTGAATACATCTCAATAAATTGAACTTCTTATGGTCAAAATCAGCTGTGTATCTAAGGGAAAGGTTCTCTAGTCCACCAAAAACAACACTGCTAATTAACATAATTCAGGGCTAAATAAAAAACAGATTTTATTTTTAAAAATGGATAGACAAATTATGCTGTGGCCACAGTAAAAATAGTATATAATATACAATCATCCAAGGTTTAAAATAAAACTACTCTCTTAAATAAATACTTTGTACAGTCTTCAACAAATGTCAATGTTAAAAAAGAGATTAACATCCTTTCTGGATGGGGAAGAGATACTCCTCCAGTCTCCTAAAATAAGATCCACTCTTCTAAATCCAAAAAAGTATTGCTGCCAGCGATGAACAAGTTAAATTCCAGTTACTAGCACTTCTATGTCCTGGAAGTAGTCCAATGCCAGACTCATCCCTCATGTCCCATGTTGCCAATGTGAGCTAGGCACCTTTTCTCTGTTTTGATGGTGGCACTGTCTACTACTAGACAGTTTGTGGAAGTAATACTACTACTCTATACTAAGCACTTTGAGTCCTATGGGAGAAAAGTGCTATAGAAATGTTATTGTTATTAAAATCATGTCACCATCACAACAGAGAAGAAGTACCTGCCCCATCTTGGCAATGTGTGACATGAAACACGCTGAAAGAAGTGCGTTGAAGTAGAAGGGAACTTTGTTGGAAATTGAAGAGAGAGTAATGTCTAAAATTCTTTACCACACATTTAAAAAAACAAACTTTTTGAACACAACTTGGACAGTCACAAATTGTATGAGGGATGAGAGGTGGATTGGGAGGTTTTACTGAAGTCACAAAATTCCGCTTTAAGTACTTGTACCACAAGGTGTTTATAAGTGCCTTTGTTATACGCCCAGCATCTTAATTTACATTCAGGAAAATTTACAAACTCAGCATCAACCTACACACATAAGTCCTGGCAGGTTTGACATAATTAAAGAAGGTTCCTCTCAATAATTGCTTCGCTGATAATTAGTATTATTTAATATAGGTCTCTGCTATAGGTCATGTGTACAATGCTAAGGAGACCAGTAAAGTCTACACTGGTCACTAAAGATTCCCCGGTTTTGGTAACGATTTTTGTTTCTTTATAACTAAAAATCAAGACTTGATCTTTTGGGCCTCTAGACTAGCGATTGTTTGCAGTAGAGTGGAGGGACAATGGTGTTGTGCACAACAGAGCAGAACGGGAAATGAAGAATTCAGTTGGCTCAGACTGCTTGCCATACACATGCTAGATTCTTGGCAGAGGCAGCCCTGTTGACCAAGAACTTTCTAGCCTGTGTACAAGGCTTTAGTTGTTAACTGTGTCTGCCCCTTCCTGCTTCACTGAGCTGCACCCATTGGCCAACTGTCAACACCTTTAGTCATGTGATATTGGTGAGAGAATTCCAGTTTACACTATGGACGCAGGGCAATTGATTCAAGGTAACCAACTATCTTTCTCATTTACAATGAGGAAGGCAAAAGCAGGACCACAGAGCCATGATAGACTGAAAACATGAATGAGAAAATCTTTGGACCGCAAATAAGAAAATGGTATATATGTACCTGCATTAAACATATGCTCTTTTTTAAACAGGTTTGCTTTAGCTCTTCCTCCTCTAACTGGCTGCAAAATCACTAGTTGTATGGATGTATGGGCACTTTTAGACTTAATCATCAGTGGAGCTTTTCTTTGTTGCAGGAGCTTCAAAGGCATATTATCCTCATCAGAAATGCATTGATCCAAACTCAGCAGAAGCCTCGGTGCACTCTTCCAGCTACATTATTTATAATGTGAGAGAAGAAAAATTCAACAGGTGCAGAGACTCCCTATCATGCCTGCAGGCAGAGTAAGGTCCCCCATAATGGCTGCAGCTTACAGCATTGTCCATGTGGGACCCCCCATAATGGTTGCAGCTTACAGCATTTTCCATGTGAGATGTAAGATACTGCCTGTCAGGATCTATGAAAAGCTGAAATATCCCTATTGAATAGACTAACCCCTTTAAATAGCTGCACAGCATATAAAATGCCATGTAGTATGTTTTGTGTAGAAAGCCAATTTGCTTTTGCTTTGGCTGATTTTGTTTATTGTATTATAAACAGGAAAGGAGGGAAAAGGTCAAACGTACTCTCCTCCCTGCACAATTGAACAATGCACCCTGTTGTACTATGACTCAGCTATTCCCTTCTTGCCAAATTGCATGTCAGAGCAAAAATATACTTTAAAGTGAACGTGGCAGGGTTTGTCATAAATGTGAACTCAGATTGCTTTTAAAAGAGTAAAAAAGAACTTGCAGTCGGTTATCTTACTGCCAGGCCATGCTCTTTTCCACCTATTTATTCAGCTAAATTGCTGTTGTGATATGCACGGTGTGAACACAGTGCTGTGCGCGCATATTTAGACAGCTGCCTTCTGTGCTCATGGCGGGGGGTGGCAGGCGCGGTGAGGGCTTTCTGGCGGGTGCGCACGGCGGATTCTTTAAAGAACCGGAGGATAACTGGTGCTATTATGAGCAGAAAGATGAGGACAGTGCTAGTAATGCTTCCCACAAACTCATAAATGTGCCCTCATTCACTAACAATAATTGCAGAAGGACAGATGAGGGTTTTGGTCCCTTTGCTCAACATGCGGCTGGGGGAAACCAGGCAGCATTTTTTTGGGGGGGCTATTTAGACTTTCGTCGGTGGCTCCCTGGTAGGGACTGCCATTAATTTTTTGTTTAATCAGAATTGCTGTTAGGATAACTAAACTATGTGTATCCTCAAAGGGAGCACATCCAAAGAAAAGTAAGGTAGTTTCAATCTTTTATATGTTCTAGAAGGTGTTTCAACAAAGAACTTCTTCAGTTCAAATTGGGTGAAGAAAGAAATACCCATACGTAAATGTTTAGCAATATCCACTTACTCCAAGCAAAAAGAAAATAATTCAGCCAACTGATATTCACCATGCAGATGTTGATGAAGTTATTTGGTTAAAACATCTATTTTATGAGTACATAACAGGATTGAATGTCGATGATAAATGCTATCAAAAGGCCTTTGGCCTTAAAGCGGGAGTGTCACCATAAAAATTTAATTTCAACAGCAACTGGTCTGAGTGTATTAAGTGATAAAGATGCTAATCCTGCATTCAAAACTTTTTCTGCTGTTATGATTTGGAGTTATCACATACTTAAGGAGAACTGGCCCTTTAGTAGTCAGTGCCAAACAGTTGCATGCTGGGGGTTCTCTTTATCTATAATACATTCCTCCTCTTTCCTTTATCTCCCTTCCTAGCTGCTGCTTATCTGAAACCTGATCCCCTGCTCACTTGTGTTTACAAGTAAGGCTGAAGTGACTCAGCGATTGGAGGAGAAAGGGCCCTTTTCCACCTGCAGTCGCTAGCGTTCACGCTGAACGCTAGCGATTGCTGAATCGCAAAACCGGCGATTCCCCGACATTTTGCGGCCGCGATTTTGCTATGCTATGCACTGCATAGCAAAATCGCGGCAAATATCGCTCCGCCGCGTGTTCGCGTTCGGGTAAAAAACGAATCGCGGTAGTGGAAATTACCTACCGCGATTCCTATGTTAAAAAGCAAACCGTAGCGATTGTAAAATCGCTAGAGGTTTGCGACTTTGCGATTCAGCCAGCGCAAACGCGCTGGTGGAAAAGGGCCCAAAAGAAAAAAAAGTTAAGGGAAAAATGACATCAGTATTTAGCCTCAGCTGTGGGAAAAAAAACATGGCCCCCACCAGGAACAGAATTCTCTTCATTTTACTACATAAAATTCACTGAAATCAAAACGTGGACAGTACAATACATGTGTTATGTAAGTAGATCAAGTATTTATCTACTTATATATGTGTTTTTTTCCCCTGGCATAGTAAGGCTAATCCTACTGCTTTAAGGATGCTTGTTCAGCCACAGTTTTTTTTTCAATGCAATACTTCAGCCGGGCAACTTAAACAATTAACAACTGCATAATAAGTGTCGACTGATTATGTTTTTTATTGTCCAGAGTAGCTGGATTATCTGCACTTATAGGTGTCGCTTGGAGTAGTTCTTCCATCACCTCATTTGAACTGCAACATAATGATAGTCTTCTTAGAACATAAAAAAAAGTGCAGAACAAAACTAAACAAACTTATTTTTCTTTAGATGTACCATGAGCTGGATAATCAAGAACTCTCACACATATACAGTAACAAGGACCTTTCAACATTCTGTCTCAAAGTCAAAAACCTTTCTTGTGTTCTTGTGTACTTAGGTAGCGGTTAAACTTGTTTATAAGCTACAAGAGACCATGATGTCTATGCTTCAGAGCCGGAAGCTTCCTGTCGCTAGCAAACCAATGATAGTACATCAGCTGGCAGTCATGTGACATTCTGGACAGCAGGCTTAGGTGGGAACTACGTCCACCAGGTTTTGGCTTCTGTTTACTCTGGGCCTGAGATTCTGTAGCTCCCTGGGCACACAAGAAAGGATTTGGGAATATAAGAAAAGCACCTTCGGGCACCTATAGGGACATGTACTGAACAGCACTGCCAGCAAATGTGATAAATAATAGGTTTACTTTAGAGGGTCATTCACAGCTGATATTTGTAGAGTGCTGGTGGCTTTACTTTGATTTGTAATCACATGAAAATTAACTGCGAAATTCTCAGTGTTTGTGCCAACCACAATCATTCTCGTACTCTGTAGCTATCAAAATAAATAAATGCAAAACAATTCAATAAAAAATAAATATTTTCAGTATATGCTTTTCTCCTTTAAACTTCATTAGATTGTGCCTATAAACCTTCCCTGCAACGAGAAAGCTGTGTAGCCAGCTAGGAATACTAGAATGAAGAATGATGTTAACTATTAACCTAGGCCCTGCAGATGGACAACATGCAGGATCCTTTTGGGGGACCTGTGAACATTAATTAGCAGCTGGTCCCAGCAGATGGTGAACTCAAGTTATAATGGAAAATTACAATAGAGTTCTGTCTATCATCATGTTTTGTAAGGGCGCTGCAAGTGCCTTCTCGTGATCTATGTACTCTGCATCAGAAGTGACCCTTCTTACCATAGAACTCGTGAGGTCTCACTCACCACGACTTACTGACAGAGCCTTAAATCAGAGGAGCAAGTGCGTGTTTATGTCTTTGGTTTAACAATACGCTGATGGGGCCAAATGGAAAATAATAGCTAAACAAAGAGAAATACTGGAAATTCATTCTAGTAGCTGTTTCCTCTGCTACTAAAACTGGCTTAAGCTTCTGGCACTTACTTAAGTAAATAAACTGACTGATTAGATATGCTATATAACCCTTTCACCTCTGTTGGGACCCGATTGCATTGCTGAGGAATTATTTCCAGGGCTCCATTGCATTGGACGTTTTCAGGTGTGGTAGAGGTGGTTATACTTGTCCATATAGTGGCCAGTTACTTGTTCTCAATCAGTGTCTGCACTTTGTACACCAGATCCCTGGCAAGCTTCAGGATATGTTTTATGTTGTGCCTTTCTGCCATTTCTGAAACAAACAGAGCAGAAGACATACAGTGTTAGAGAAAAATGTACAGGAAAAGATCCGATCCTTGCTTTCTATAAATGTAACCCAATGCATAGTGAAATTAAGCCACAATTGAATGAATCCACATTTCCTTTACTAGTTAAAAACAGCATTGTGGTTCCATCAGCTTGTGAGTGTAATGGTTTTGAGATTTCACTTTGCCAAACCCCATAAACCACAGCAGAAGAGGAACTGATGGCCTCATTCAGGTTGATATAAAAAAGAAGTGTTTGACAAGCATTTCTAACCCATCTGAGCAGCTTAATGGTATCCAAAGACACCAGTAGACAGCTTTGTTATCCAGTTTTGGCTGGAATTTCAGTCAAGATTTCATATTTTTTGGTTCAGCTGAAACCATCCACAGAAATGTCCTCAGGAGGATGATTGCCTGAACCATTTATTTATTTATTGTATTTATAAAGCGCCAACAAATTATGTAGAGCTGGACATTAGTTAAGGTTGCAGACAATAATTAGGGGTTACATACAGCAATACGACAATACAGGAATACAAGAAAAACCAGCTCACGCAGCACAGTATGGGTACAAGGTGATGCTTAGTCAGTCTCTGGATGGGAGCATGGAGATTAGGCAAGTTGAGTTCACTCAAATGCATAGCATGGGTGCACAGTAATGGAGGTGCATGATCAGGTAGGACAAAAAAGGAGGAGGACCCTACCCAAAGGCTTACAATCTAGAGGGAGAGGTAGGGACACGAAAAGGTAGGGGACCAGAGTTCAGCTGCGGGTTTAGAGCAGTAGTGAGGGGTGGTAGGCCAGAGTGAAAAGGTGAGTTTTGAGGGCCTTCTTGAAGATGTTGAAGGAGGGGGCTGCCCTAATGGGTGGAAGTAGGAAGTTCCATAGTGTTGGCGATCCGTGCGTCGCTCGCTACTCTGCAGCAGTTTCAGACACCCCACCGCATGTCTTGGAAAGTGCAGGTGGAGACTTAAGGTGCGTACACACGCACTACGGCCGCCAACGACGGGTCCGTCAGACCCTCCCGCTGGGCGGACTTTCAGGCGACAGTAGCGCGTGAGTTCACGCTGTCGGCAGACTGATAAGGCTGTTTCTGAACGATCCGCTGAGCGGATCGCTCAGAAACAGCCTTATCAGTCCGCCGACAGTGCGTACACACACGCTGCTGTCGCCTGAAAGTCCGCCCAGCGGGAGGGTCTGACAGACCCGTCGTTGACGGCCGTAGTGCGTGTGTACGCCCCTTAAGAAGAAGAGACGGAAAAAAAATCTTGAATCTGATTCTGGACTGGATAGGAAGCCAGTGAAGGGATTCACAGAGGGGAGCCACCATGGTGGAGCGATGGGAGGAGTGGATAATTCTGGCCGCCACATTCATGACGGACTGCAGCGGGGCAATACGGGTCATAGGGAAACCAGACAGAAGGGCATTGCAGTAGTCAAGGCGGGAAATTATGAGGGCATGGATGAGGAGTTTGGTGGTGACAGAGGTCAGGAAAGGGTGGATCTTGCAGATGTTACGGAGGTGGAAGTTGCAAGACTTTGTGAGGTTTTGGATGTGGGGAGTGAAGGAGAGTGTGGAGTGCAGGGTGACACCCAGACAGCGGGCTTGAGAGGGAGGGCGAATGGTAGTGTGGTTAACAGTGACATGCACATCTGTGCACGTGTGTGAGAGGTGGCTCACTGGCTGCCCGAAGTGTCCCTGCTTCTCTCCCTCCCTCTGCAGAGGAGTGCAGAAGTGTTAACAGCAGAAGAAAAAGTGGGTCACATCTGACTATCCAAAGGGGGCACATCTAGCTATCTAAAGGGGGGAAGAGGGGCACATATGATAATCTAAACAACATTTGACTCCACCTATGACCACCAGCACATTCTGATGCGTGGCCACGCCCATTTTGTCCAGAGGGGTCGCAAAAACTGCCTTTGTCCCCTGGCGCTGAAAACCCTAGCTATGCCTCTGTATATGGAGACTGCCATATTTATTTCCTTTTAAATAATACCAGTTGCCTGGCAGCCTTGCTGATCTATTTGGCTGCAGTAGTGTCTGAATCACACCAGAAACAAACATGAAGCTAATCTAGTTAGCTCTGATACTGATATAAATGTCAGAAACACCTGATCTGCTGGATGCTTGTTCAGGTTCTATGGCTAAAAGTATTAGAGGCAGAGGATCAGCAGGATAGCCAGGCAACTGGAATTGCATAAAAGGAAATAAATATGTGAGCCTCCATATAAAGCTCACTTCAGGTTCCCTTTAAGGGAGAGAACATCCTGATGGTCCTTTTGATATAATCATATAAGATTATATCTAACTAGATGAAAACAATACAATTCTAAATTATTTTTTGCAGGATGAAACTCAATGTCAATTGTTGTAGATACATTTTTTGCTAGTCAAATCTGGAACAAAAATATGTCTGCGTGTAGCCAGTCTAATGCAGTATCTCTTCCAACTGTCTCTACAGAATCTCAGGTAAAATAATCTCCCTATTTCTATTTTCATTTTTAGAGATGTACACACAACTACAACTATCACCAATTCTGGATAACAAGCAAATGGACAATAATGATTTAACCACTGCAAATTAATCATATTCATTTTATCTGAATGATAAAGCCTCAATGACTGCAGTGGGTTTCAGATTCACTTTTATTTTAGCTCCTCAAGTATTTATAAATCAGCTGTCAACAGGCCTGGATTTACCTTACTGGAGCCTATAGGCACAGATGTCCTGGCACCAGGGGTGCAGCTAAGGATTTGGTGGCCCCAAGCAGTCCATAACTTGAGGCCCCCATCCAAGAATACCCCCAGTATAGGTTACATCGGTATATGCCTCCAGTATAGGTTAGATCGGTATATGCCTCCAGTATAGGTTAGATAAGTATATGCCCCCAGTATAGGTTAGATAGGTATATGCCCCCAGTATAGATTAGATAGGTATATGCCCCCAGTATAGCCAGGAGGGTGTGTGCAGTGGTGGGGGAGCGGGGAGAAATATGTTTCCACTTACTGTGGAGAATAGCGGAGCCGCCGCCGCGCAGGGCAGCATGGCGGCGGCCTCCGCTTCACAGCTGGCGGTTTCCGAATCTCATACGGAACCGCCGGCGTAGAGCAGGGCAGGCACCGCCGCGGCTGATAGTATGGCGGCGGGTTCCGCTACTCAGCCGGCGGACTTCGGTGTGCGGGCGTGCGCTGACCGGGGACCTGGCCTCTCTGAGGTTCAGAGGCAGAGGGTCATGCGCACGCACGCGAGGCGGATGGATATTTATTCCTTGAGAAGACGGGTCAGTTGTTCCGGCGATCAGCTGACCTCAGCCAGCCAATCACATGCTGACTTCAGGTCCAGCCCCATGGGCGGGCTGGTGGAACTGGGCTCTTGCATTTAAGCCCACAGATGCCATTTGCTCACTGTCTGCTGTCGTGAATACTTAGGTGTAAACGCTCAGACCTTAGCTCAGTTCCCGGGTGTTGATATCAAGGACGTCACACCTCAGTTTAGGATTGTATTGCATATTTATCTGTGTTTTGACTTTGGCTATCCCTGACTACTCTCTGCTCTTCTCGATTTTGTACCTTTGCCTATCTGATTCTTAGTTGCCGACCCTGCCTGTTAAATGGACTCTGAATCAGCCTTCTGTTCTTGTACTGCTGCCGTCTCTCTGTTGCCAAACCTTTGCCTGTCTGACCTTTCTCTTTTCCCCAGTGGAACATCTCCCACTGGTGGGATATCTCTGAGGCTTGCCTCTCCGAGACGCCTGCCCTAGCAGACGATTACTGCCAGGGGCTGAGATCCCAATCTTCCCCTGGGCCGAGGATCTCACACACGGGGTTCCCATTCAGAGGTAACCACACCTCTGAGGAATCACCGTGTGGTGGATATTTCCACAATCTTGTATATTGTACAGTATTGATTGTCATTTTTTCTGCTACGGTATCCAGAGGTTAGTTGCACTTGCATTATTGGTGATTCTGCAGATCATCAATAATCGGGTGACATTTGCATTATTGGTGATACTGCAGATCACTAATAATCAGATTCTCTCTGCTTACTGACACCGATCATTACAGAACAGCAGACCACTAGTATGGATGCACTACGCAGTCAGGTCGAGACTCTAACCACCTCGCTTTATAACCTCATTGAGGTGGTTAATTCGCAACAGACTCAGATCAACCAATTGACTGGGTCTGTACGGGTCTTGCAGACGACTGTGGCCACAGTGCAATCCCCTCCAGTCACAGATCTCCGTATGGCAGTCCCCGAAAAGTTTTCAGGGCAAAGATCCGACTTCCAGAACTTCCGCAACTGGGTTTTGTCTTATTTTGAGCTACGTCCAACTTTGTCAGGTTCTGAGCAGCAAAGGGTGACCTTTATTAAGACCTTATTGTCCGGGGACTCACAAACCTGGGCATATGGTCTTTCGCCCGAAGATACGGCTCTGAGGTCAGTTGAGGAATTCTTTAAATCAATGGCTATAATTTACGGTGATCTGGATGCTTCGATCACTGCTGCGAGGAAGCTCAAAACTCTCAGGCAGGGTCGAGATACGGTCGAGGTTTATGCGGCAGAGTTCAGAAGGTGGGCTGTGTCATCCAGGTGGGGGTCCTACGCCTTATTAGACTGTTTTCTGTCAGGCCTATCAGACGCAGTCTCTGAACTGATGTTAGGGCACCCTGAACCGAAGTCCGTCGATGACGCCATTTCCTTGGCGATACGAGCGGACCGCAGGTTACGCTACCAGCGTCAATCGAGAGGCAAGAATGCAGTAAGATCACTCTCTTTTGCATCCTCGTCACCTACCCCTCCTACTGATGAGCCGATGCAAATCGGACATTCTCGCTTGACTCGGGCCGAGAAAGAGCGCAGACGGGCCGAAAGACTTTGTTTATATTGCGCAGAGGAAGGCCATATTGCTCAAAATTGCCCCAATAAATCAGGAAATGCTGCAGTCTAGGTGTAGTTAGAGGTAATACCCTAGATGCACAGAGCTTACCTCTAAATCAGAATAATCGCTTACTTCTCCCGTGTTCCATTTCTTGGGGGAATTTGACTGTTTGCACTGAGGCTTTTATAGATTCTGGATCTGCGGCTAATTTTTTAGACTACAAGTTTGTGAAGGGGCTGGGTGTTCCTTTACAACTTTTAGACCGACAAGTAGTTGTTACCGCAGTAGATGATTCGCCTTTACAGTGCAGACAACCTCTCTCTCAGACACCATTATTGTTATGCACGATAGGGGTTTTACACAAAGAAAGTTTACAGTTTCTTGTTTTGCGCATGGCAACCTCCACCGTGATCCTCGCTATGCCCTGGTTACAGCTCCACTCCCCACAGATAGACTGGGCGTCAGGTCAGCTACTCAGTTAGTCACCTTATTGCCATTCTCATTGCTTGGGGAGAATTGCAAGTTGTGCTGCCAAGATAGAGGTTAAGGGGGTACCAGTACAATACGCTGAGTTTGCGGATGTGTTCTGTCCTAGGGCCGCCAATAAACTCCCACCACATCAGAGTTTTGACTGCCCTATCGACTTAAGATACGGTTGTATGCCCCCTAGAGGTCATCTCTATAATTTGTCAGGACTGGAAAAGCTGGCAATGCGGGAATACATTAAGGACAACCTGGCAAAAGGGTTCATCCGCCCTTCCCGGTCACCGGCTGGGGCAGGTTTTTTCTTTGTTAAAAAAAAAGATGGTGGTCTTAGACCTTGTATTGACTACCGAGGTCTAAACCAGATCACCATCAAGAATCGCTATCCGTTGCCTTTGATAGACAATCTCTTTGCCCAGATTACCAATGCCAGTATTTTCTCAAAATTGGACTTACCTGGGGCATACAACCTGGTGCGCATCAGGGATGGTGACGAATGGAAGACGGCCTTCAATGCACCCGACGGGCATTACGAGTATCTCGTTATGCCCTTCGGGTTATGTAACACCCCGGCCGTCTTCCAAGAGTTAATAAACGAGGTATTCAGGGAGGTTTGTCTTGGTATACCTTGATGACATACTGATTTTCTCTCCAAACCTTGTAGAGCATCGTAAACATGTCAAGTATGTATTGAAGAAGTTGAGACAGAATTTACTGTATGCAAAACTAGAGAAGTGCCTCTTTGAGGTCACTCAAATTCCTTTTCTGGGGTATATTATTTCAACTTCGGGTCTCTCTATGGATCCAGAAAAGGTTTCGGCTGTCTTGGAGTGGCCACAACCGGTAGGCTTGAAGGCACTTCAAAGATTTCTTGGTTTTGCTAACTACTACC
Organism: Hyperolius riggenbachi; assembly: GCF_040937935.1. Classification (NCBI taxonomy): domain Eukaryota; kingdom Metazoa; phylum Chordata; class Amphibia; order Anura; family Hyperoliidae; genus Hyperolius; species Hyperolius riggenbachi. Next base: position 461,115,906 of record NC_090646.1, read on the forward strand.
GGAGATTTATCAAGGGATTCTCTTCGGTAGTAGCCCCTCTGACTAGTCTTACCAAGAAAGGGGCTGACCCATTACCATTGGTCACCAGAGGCTCAGTCAGCCTTCGACACCCTGAAGAGATTGTTTTGCTCTGCACCTATACTGAGACATGTCGATGTCACCCTTCCCTTCATGGTGGAGGTGGATGCCTCAGAAATTGGGGTGGGGGCTGTCCTGTCTCAGCATTCTGGTCTGCAGGGCAAGACACATCCCTGTGCTTACTTTTCATGTAGATTTTCCCCTGCTGAAAGAAACTACGATGTGGGCAACAGGGAGCTCCTTGCCATCAAGTTAGCCTTCCAGGAATGGCGTCATTGTCTGGAGGGTGCAGAGCATACTATTGTCATATATACTGACTATAAGAACCTGGAGTACATTGAAGGCGCGAAGAGACTTACCCCCAGACAGGCCCGTTGGTCCTTGTTCTTCTCAGCTTCAGATTTGTTATCACTTACACTCCAGGTTCTAAAAACGTCAAGGCAGATGCTCTCTCCAGATGTTTCGAGCCTGAGACAACTCAGTCAACATCTCCAGAGAGTATTCTATCCTCCAAAGTGGTGTTAGCGGCCGTTGAGACCTGGGAGGATTGGGCAGCTACCCTAGCTACTTACCAGTTAGATACCCCGGAAGGGAAACCGGAAGGGGTTCTCTTCGTGACACTTCCTTTCCGATTACAAATCATGCAGTTGTTCCATGCCCATAAGAACGCAGGTCACCCTGGGGTCACTCGCACTCTGGATCTGCTCACTAGGTGTGTGTGGTGGCCTTCATTGGCCTCAGATTGTAGGGAATTTGTCAGAGAGTGTGTTGTCTGTGCCAGGAGCAAGCCTTCCCGCCTGGCTCCGGTGGGCACCCTACAATCCTTGCCAGTGCCAAGTGAACCATGGACCCATTTGTCCATGGACTTCATTGGCGAGCTCCCCAGGTCCGAAGGCATAACAGTCATCTGGGTAATCGTAGACAGATTCAGTAAGATGGCGCATTTTGTTCCACTTAAAGGATTTCCCTCAGCTCAGGAATTGGCCGACCTCTTCATGCAACATATCTTCCGGTTACATGGTATCCCGGATGATGTGGTTTCTGATAGAGGAGTCCAATTTGTATCAAAGTTTTGGAGGGCCTTTTGCCATACGCTGGGTATGAACCTGTCTTTTTCATCAGGGTAATACCCACAGACAAACGGGCAGACCGAAAGGGTTAATCAGGCTCTGGAGCAGTTCCTGAGATGCTATGTAGCAGATGCACAAACCGAATGGGTTAGGTTTTTGCCGTTTGCGGAGTTCGCGCACAACAACCTGAAAAGTTCGTCAACAGGGTTGTCCCCTTTTCAGGTTGTATCGGGAAAATCCCCTAAGTTTTCCCCATTTCCGGTGTGTTCCTCTCCCTTCCCGGCCCTGGAGGATTGGCAGAGGGCTTTGAGGCAGCTTTGGGGACAGGTGAAAAGAAATTTGGGAATGGCCTTTCAGAGACAAAAAAGACAGGCCGACAAGAGATGCTCTGTTGAGTGGCACTTTGCTCCAGGAGACAAGGTATGGGTGTCAACCAGACATTTGGCACTTAGACAATCGTCCACCAAATTAGGTCCCAGGTTCATAGGGCCTTATCCGGTGGTCAAGAGGATCAATGATATCTCTTATGTTATTGATCTTCCAACCAGCATGAGATGTGGGAGGTCGTTCCACGTCTCTCTTCTGAAACCGGCAGTGTATGTGGATTCCTCCCCCCCCCCCCCCCCAGGTGCAATAGAGGGTCAGATAGAATATGAGGTTGAAAAGATTTTGGATTCTCGCTTAGTGCAGAATTCGGTGCAGTATCTGGTCCACTGGAAAGGGTATGGTGTGGAGGACAGGTCCTGGGTTCCAGAGGATCGCATGCATGTTGAGAGATTGAAGAAGAGATTTCATCAGTTACATCCTGAGAAACCGTGTAGGAAGTGTCCGGAGTCCACTCCTCAAGGGGGGGGTACTGTGAAGAATAACGGAGCCGCCGCCGCGCAGGGGGCAGCATGGCGGCGGCCTCCGCTTCACAGCCGGCGGTTTCCGAATCTCATACGGAACCGCCGGCGCAGAGCAGGGCAGGCGGTGGCAGGCAGAGCATAGTATGGCGGTGGGTCCCGCTACTTAGCCGGCGGATTTCGGTGTGCGGGCGTGCGCTGACCGGGGACCTGGCCTCTCTGAGGTTCAGAGGCAGAGGGTCATGCGCACGCGCACGAGGCAGATGGATATTTATTCCTTGAGAAGACGGGTCAGCTGATCCGGCGATCAGCTGACCTCAGCCAGCCAATCACATGCTGACTTCAGGTCCAGCCCCCTGGGCGGGCTGGTGGAACTGGGCTCTTGCATTTAAGCCCACAGATGTCATTTGCTCACTGTCTGCTGTCGTGAATACTTAGGTGTAAACGCTCAGACCTTAGCTCAGTTCCCGGGTGTTGATATCAAGGACGTCACACCTCAGTTTAGGATTGTATTGCATATTTATCTGTGTTTTGACTTTGGCTATCCCTGACTACTCTCTGCTCTTCTCAATTTTGTACCTTTCACTATCAGATTCTTAGTTGCCGACCCTCCCTGTTAAATGGACTCTGAATCAGCCTTCTGTTCTTGTACTGCTGCCGTCTCTCTGTTGCCAAACCTTTGCCTGTCTGACCTTTCTCTTTTCCCCAGTGGAACGTCTCCCACTGGTGGGATATCTCTGAGGCTTGCCTCTCCGAGACGCCTGCCCTAGCAGACGATTACTGCCAGGGGCTGAGATCCCAATCTTCCCCTGGGCCGAGGATCTCACACACGGGGTTCCCATTCAGAGGTAACCACACCTATGAGGAATCACCGTGTGGTGAATATTTCCACAATCTTGTATATTGTACAGTATTGATTGTCATTTTTTCTGCTACGGTATCCAGAGGTTAGTCGCACTTGCATTATTGGTGATACTGCAGATCACTAATAATCAGATTCTCTCTGCTTACTGACACCGATCTTTACACTTACCTGCCTGAATCCTGCACAGAGTTTCTATCTTCAGCCTCTCCCCGCGCACGTCGCATCGGTAAGAGCGCCCCCTGTGATGACATGCGGTTACGCCATCACAGGGGGCGCTGGTACCATAGCGACAGACGCCGGGACAGGAAGTAGATAGAAGCTGTCAGGATCTAGGAAGTAAGTGGAAAAATCTCTCTCCCCGCACGCCAGCCGCCCATTGCCCTCACGCCAGCCGCCCGCACGGCCGCCGCCAGCAGCAGAGCGAGGCCCCCCGCAGTTTGAGGCCCCAAGCGGGGGCTTGGCTTGCTGGTATGCTGGCAGCACCCCTGCCTGACACCCTAGAGCTCGCTCTCCATGAACCTACAAACCCCCACTGAACTGCACCGCAAGTGTTTTGACTGTCCAAGTTGTCACTTCTTCCTTGCTTCCCTTACCAATCATAGGATAGCTACAGGTACCCCTTAGTATTAGGTAGTGAGAAGTACACTCAATATGAAGTAGCTCAAGGTGCCCCCAAGTGTTAAATAGCTATGAAAACCTCAGTATTATGTAACTAGAGGTGCCTAAAGGTGACTAAAGGCAGTGCTGACTGCAGAAGCTATGGGGATAGTCAGATAATCACCTGAACAGCCAATGAAACATTAACATTCACATTATGCTTTAAATCTAAGGTCCTAATTTGACTGTGGACTAAGCATTTATATTAAAGTATATGCAGCCTCCTCCTAAACAGCTTAACCTATCCATTCTCGTGAACTGAAACTGGGGTGTCGTCTTTGTTAAATGATCAGCTTATTCAATAATGATTATTTGGAAAAAGAAACTAGATTTAATAGAGGAGCTAGAGTGACTGATGCCTGCAGGTTCTACTGTTGTACATTTTCCAGCATACTTCTTGTGTGGCATAAACACATGGTCTGGACCTAACCAGAGGCTTCAGCTTTTCTCACCATTAAAGCAGAAGGAAAAACAAAATAAAAGCTGAGCATCAACTAGTGCAGATTCTTGCTAGTGGTAATGATATTTTGAAGTTTAATACTTGGGTTTAGGTAAACACTATGGGAAAGAGAGGAGGGACCTTAACCTCAGAAAGTAGAAGAAGATTGGTTCAGCAATTTAAGAAGTGACATGACATGATTATGTGTCTTATAACTGGGCACCGTTTGCTGATAAAATATAAAGCCCACTTATTAGAGCAGACCTTTGTGTATTTGATGAAGAAAGTGGTAAGTGTACTTTAATGTGAATTACAGGTCCAGGGGCCAGGAAATGAAGAACAACAATAACATCTTGGTGGGGATCTCGGTGGGGGTTCTAGTTTTTTTCCACTCTACAAAAAGCATTTTACTTTTTTTTTTTTTTTTTTACTATCATTGTCAATGCTTGCTTTGGAGATGTTAGCCCCCCTCATGCAAGGAGATTCTTCCAGGGACACGGGCTGCACTAAAGCTGAGTACACACGATACAATTTTCCGTCAGATCGACGAAACTATTAAAAAATTTCCGACTGGTCCAATCAGATTCCTGTTGATTTTGCAATCGATTTCAGGTACTTATCAACGCAAAATTTATTGCAAAATCGTTAAGAAACAATTTGTAAGTCTACACACGATGCAATTTCTTCTTAGATCACCAGTTGATCTGATGAAAATTGTATGGTGTGTATGAGGCTTAAAACCTCAAGAGAGGTGTTACTGCATTCCACACCATCTAGACCAGGCATGGGCAAACTTGGCCCTCCAGCTGTTAAGGAACTACAAGTCCCACAATGCATTGCAGGAGTCTGACAGCCACAGTCATGACTCATAAAGGCAAATGCATTGTGGGACTTGTAGTTCCATAACAGCTGGAGGGACGAGTTTGCCCATGACTGATCTAGACTCTAGAGCTAATATATATATATATATTTTTTCCCTCAAGCTAACCAGCTCAGATTCCCATTAACAGTTGATTTACACATTCATTTTACCTTCATGTTTGTATACTTTTTAACTTTTATGCAGAAGTGGTTCAGGAGTAAAATAGTTTCTGAAAGACACTTACCATTAAAGAACTTAATAATATCAGTAAAGTCCATATTATTTTCCAAGATGATGTCACGGTACACTTCTACCAAAGCCAGGGCAATAAAGAGGACAAAGTGGGCTGATGACACCTGCTTGGCAGCCCATATGGTCTCCCATACCGAGAACACATCGTCATACACTAGTTCTGTAAACACATAGACAGACTTATGAGTACAACCACCATCAGCAACAGTCTGTAAACTGCTGTCTGTATCACTGAAATCAGTGTCAGTCTAGGCTGGTGTGAAGCAGAGGAAATCCACCTGCTGGTCAAACAGCAGAAACCATGTGTTATCACTCCCAATAGAAACCTGTAGCCAAGAGATGACCTAAACTGTTCCAGATGTCAGAGGGATCTCGGGGATCTAGTCCATATGTTGTGGCACTGCCGTAAACTACATAGGTACAGCAACTCTGTTTTAAATACTGAAGATAAAGCACTAGCTACACCTATACCAAGAACTCTAAAGGTTTGTATGTTAGGTCTCCTGCTGGGACTAGATGTTGCTGAACAGACTCAGATTATGATAGAACGGTTATTAATTCAGGCTCACAAACTAATTTTGTTGTGTTGGAAAGACCAAGGTCAGCCCACAGGACAGAGATGGTTGGAGCAGGTTAATGTTCATCTTAAATTTAAAAGTTGATTTATGCTCATAATGGGGTGCCGCATAAGTTTGAGAGGATATGGGGCAGCTTGTTAGATGTTCTGTGTCCGGCCAATTTAGATTTGATAAGGGTAGACAGTTTGGCACAGTAAATTAGGATTCATATTAGGATGGGGGTGGATGGGTTAGAAGAGGGGAAGGGGGTCACAGGAGGGTATTTGGGATTTTTGGAGTGTAAATTTGTTGCCATGATGGATTAGTTGTTATTTGTAACTGCCAACATTGTATACAGTAAATCCTAGTTATTCTGTCTATGGTCTCATTATTGCAAAGCAGTATGATGTAAGAGAGACACACTACTGCAGACTTTTTGTTTTATTTTATGTTTAGTTGTATTTTTCTCTTTTATTGTCTATTGTTATTGTATTGACATTTTGTTTAATAAAAGCTGATTTTAAAAAATAAATAAATAAACCTGAAGCAAGACTTCGCTGTGAGCAGCAACACATAATTACTACTGCTTGCCCAGCATTTCCTCAGCTTTACAACAGCCCAGTCCGACACTGACTAAAGTGACACTTCACCTGAATCATAAGGGCAAAAATAAGTGCAAAGTTCTTAAGACTGAGCCTCAAAATCACTTAGTAAAAATATTTTCAACATCATTCACCTCGTTTGAAGTCCAGTAGGAACCACCGGTAACAGAAGTAGAAGTGGGTATAATCACCATTTTGGTGCATGAGTTCAAAAAGCTCAGAATCCAAAATCTAGTTAGGTAAAGGAAAGAATTAAGACAATAGACAGTGTACTAGGTGCACAAATATTGTATCTTGCATGAAGAATATTACAAGGGTAATTAGAAACCTGTGCCAAAAGAATGACTACATTCAGTGTGACCATCAAGGGTGAAATCCAATAGGCTCTAATTATTAGAAAGTGTTTTCATTAAAGAAAAAACTGCTGGACAAATATCGTACCATTCCCTGTCTTCCTGAATGTATACTCTCTGCAGGAACAAGTCAGAGAAATGCCCTCTAGCTTGACCTTTGTTTAGGTGTACTGTATCTTTTACGAATATGATACTGGATAATTTACTACTGAACAAAGCTGATGAAAAAAGGCAAATGGGGAGGACATTCAGAAGTTTTAGAGAGGGCCGAGGACCTTCACAAGGAAAAGTTTTGTCAAGCCTGCTTAAAAGACAACTGAAGAGAGAAGTACAGTAAGTGGAGGCTGCCATATTTATTTACTTTTAAACATTACCAGTTGCCTGGCAGCCCTGCTGGTCTATTTGGCTGCAGTAGCGTCTGAATCACACACCTGAAACAAGCATGCAGCTAATCTTGTCAGATCTGGCAATAATGTCAGAAACATATGATCTTCTGCAAGTTTGTTTAGGGTCTATGGCTAAAAGTATTCGAGGCAGAGCATAAGCAGGATAGCCAGACAACTAAAATTGCTTAAAAGGAAATAAATATGGCAGCCTAGATAAGCCTCTCACTTCAGTTGTCCTTTAAGTCAAATAACAGTGATTTTAGTCCACAAAAATAGTTGTTTATATTTACTTTATGAAAAGGGGGGAATATAGGTGTATCTATGTCATTTCCTTATGTATAGCTCAATTTTCAGTACATTTCATTTATGTGGTTAATCTATGATGTGACAGAATTGTTTTTGATAGTCACTGGAATGTTTAAAGCAAAATAAGTAACATACCTGGATAAGAGATCTCATGTTGGCAAAGTGTGTATCCATGGCACCTCCATGAGGGAAATTCTGGTTCATTCTTTTCATAAGCTCAGTGAAGCAGCTGAAAGCCAGGGCCTCTGTGGGCAAACAAGAAATGGCAGCAGCTATGGTGAACAGCAGCCCAGCACTGCATAACATTTATCCAAGAACATCAATATCATGTACATTGGGGTTAGGACAAATTATTACCAGCCAACTTATGAAGCATTGAACAACAATTACAGAGGAGCTGGCATATGCAGCTCAGAACAAGGACAGTATAATCTCACTACTGGTAAACATTCTTTGATCAGATCAACAACAAAACATTTGTAAAGCAATTTTCTCCCATAGGCCCCAAAGCACATAAGCTTATCTTATGCCGGGTACACACGTTGCAAAATCGTAGGCTGTATCGATCGAAACCTGATCAAACATGTCGGAAATAATCAAATCGTTCCCGATCGATCCCGCGGATCGAGCAGGAAATCGCAACGTGTGTACCCAGCATATGATCAGTACATAGTGATGCATACAGAGGAAAAAGTTTTGTGATCATAAATGCCAGGCTAAACAGGTGGCTTTTCAGTTTTGATTTAAACATTTCCAGGGTTGGAGCTGTCTTGATTAAGTTTGGCAAGGCATTTCACACGGTAAGGACAGCATGACAGAAGCCATAACTTCAAAGATTTCTAGTTGAACGCTGGTGGCAGTTAAGTTATACATTGCACACAGATAGCGGAATACATACATGAACTGCACTGAATGTGAAATGTCTGACCTGACCAACATTGTGTAGCTTTGTTCAGCATTTTAGCCCTGTGATAGAGGTAGCTCAGCAACACAGTTCTCCAGGACACTCGGCTTTGTGTTCTCATCATTTACCTCCCTGCAGCTGAGCAACGCAGTAAAGAAAATGCCATCACCAGCCTGACTGTATGATGCTGGTCAGCAGCTAAATGGTGATTTCATTATTCTGCTCTCCCACCACAGTGGCAATACTGTGCAGTGAAACAGAGTATGATTGGTCCTTAGTTTATTCCTCCCACTCCCAATCTGTGAGTGCAGCTATTTACATTAAATTATTTCAAGAATCAGATATGATCATTTTACTGGTAGAATATAAAAATTAACATAAAGGGGCACTACAGTGAAATTAAGGCTAATAATTTTCCCTAGTAGCATTTTTCTGTTAGGAAGAGCACCACACAACAGATAGTTGTTTACAAAGGTCATTGGGAAGCGTACGTTAAAAAGGGGCGCTGGGAAAAAAGGGCGCGGGGTTTTAAACGATAAGCATGGATAACGTTTAAAAATGTATTGTACTGTATTTCGTTTAAAATTAATGTTTTATAAAGTTATAAATCATTAAATAATGTGCATTAAATCGGCAATTGTAAAAACGTTAATCTTCCGTTTAAATAGTGAAACGTATAATAATGTTTAAAAAAAAATTACTAAGTAACCCTCCCTGTACCTACCCCTAACCCCTAGACCCCCCTGTTGATGCCTAAACCTAAGACCCCCCCTGTTGGTGCCTAAGTAACCCTCCCTGTACCTACCCCTAACCCCTAGACCCCCCTGTTAGTGCCTAAACCTAAGACCCCCCTGTTGGTGCCTAAACCTAAGACCCCCCTGTTGGTGCCTAAACCTAAGACCCCCCTGTTGGTGCCTAAACCTAAGACCCCCCTGTTAGTGCCTAAACCTAAGACCCCCCTGTTGGTGCCTAAACCTAAGACCACCCTGTTGGTGCCTAAACCTAAGACCTTCCTTAGTGCTCACTGCATTGTGTGTAGAATAATGTTTTAAAAACAGTAAGGGATAAAATATATTACAATTGACATTACGTACTGATCGCTTTGTTTTGTGAATAATAATGTTTTACAAACAGTAAGGGATAACATTTAAAATAATGTTTTATTGAAATAAGAAACGTAAATCATCACAAGCAGTTATAAAACATGAAAAATCTTTGGGCGCCGTTGGAAAACGTTATTATTCTCGGGCGGCCTTTTTTCCTGTTCGGCGCCCATTAAACGATAATTATTATAGGAGTGAATGGCGGCGCCCGATTTGTCCACTAGCCTCCTGCGCCCTTTTTTACTGTTACCTATTGGGAATGGGATAATTAATAGCTCAGATCCAGATCCTAACATCATGAAACAAGGCAAGGGAAGCGATGCACTCTGTGTTCAGTTAGGGCCCGTTTCCACTACACACGGATTCTGGATGCAGAAAAATTCAGTCCAATGTAAGCCTACGGGCCTGTTTCCACTAAACGCGATTTTTCTGATGCAGATTTCCCATAGATATTCATTGGAGTCAGTTTTCTGCATCCAGAATTCACAGTCATCATTCATGTTCTCTGAATTTCACTTTACAATGAACCGTTACAAACATCAGGTAAATAGGAAAAATGTCATACCATCATCTAGTATTACCAAGAGTGGAGCGAGTAGATCACACATCCCCTGTACATATCCAACCTCAATGTGCTGCCAGACATAGCTGTGAAAGAGACACAAAAAGATGGCTAATGTCAGATCAACATCTTTCAACTACAACATACACTTCCAGCCACACGGTCAGGCTAGTTCTACACTGGGGAGTTGGGTTGCACATCCTGTAACAACAGAATCACAACAGAGAGGTGACGTCACATTGTGTGCAAACTCTTAGATGAGTAGAGCAGAATGCAACATATTGCATGCAATGCATTACTCCCTAATTTAGGATAGTTTTTCCTCTCACAGATCGCTGACAGTTCTGTGGAGTGAGAAAAGCTCTGGATGCTGACACTTCAGCAAGGAAATAAAATCACAATCAGAACATGCAAGAAGAAGTGGTTGAGCACTGTCTGATCAGAAAATCAGTTTATATTTTAGGGCAAGGAAAGTTGCTAAGGGGTTAAGATAGTGAGTGTATAAGTAAAGCTACAGTATGTACTGCAGCTTAATGTAAACAAGGGGGTCTAGTCCTTGTGCATAACATTCAGTGTCCATGCCCACATTTTTGCTGAATATTCCTTTTTCAATTTGTATTTTAAAATGCACAACACACAGTCAAGGAGCCAATAATAAACCCCACACCACTACTGGTTACACCCGTTTCTCGTATCTCCTTCTAAGAGCAAAACGGGTAATGGAATATATTTGCATTATTTATTAGGGTCTACTTTCATTAAAGAAAACCTGAACTGAAAATTAAAAGTCAAAATAAACACACACAAGTCATACTTACCTCCTGTGTAGTCTACTACTCAATCTCTTTTTCCGCTCCTGCATCCTGTTTGTCCACTGTGATCAAGGAAATTCTCCGTCCTCCATTTTGAAAATGGCCATTACCCCATAACAGCTTTCTGGTCAGCACACTGTTAAACTGTAACATCGCCCACTTGAGCCATAGGGAAACATGGACATTACCTGGCACATCAGTTTTCCTCTCAGCTATAACTGAAAGCAACTGATATGTTTCAGTTCTGATAAAATGTTGTCAGAACTGGAAGGGATCATTATCAGAAGAAAATGGTGATCTTCTGAGAAGATCTGATGGCAAGGTAACTATGTAATGTTCATTTAAAGTTACCTCTTGTGTTTATTTTACTTAGTTCAGGCTCCCTTTAAGGTCCCTGTGAAGAAATGATTGCAAATACAGTGATATCTTAGCAAACGTAGAATGTAAATAAAAGGAAGCAAATAAAATGGCCTTTAATATGAAATCCCCACAAACTTTCTATTTTGCCTTCTCTAGATGCCCCTTTTCACTGTAATCATGTGAAAGTGTAGTTTCACCTCATTTTTCCTTAGCTATATTGGAAACAGAAAAATAAATATTGTAGCGAGGTCTGCGTTCCTTGCATAGCCAGCAGTGAGTCCTGTGTGGAGTCAAAGTACTCTCAAGTATATCCTTTCTTTATTTCATTCTTCAAATTTCATCTCCTTCTGTATGTGAGTGACACAACTAATCTAATTTAATCCAATTAACTAAACAGCATGATGCTTTTATTCCTTCAACTTGAGGCCCAACTCGGAACAGCATAATATCCTTGCCATGGTAACCCTGACCCCCCACACTTCTGTAAATCATTACTGAAATTTCAAAAAAATCCAGTTTGAAAGTATCCATCACATGGCCGCTCACACAAGCAAAACAGACACTGGGCCGGCTTTACGATTGTCATGCTAAGGCTTAGTTCACACTTTGCAATGCAGGTGGCCATTCATTTATATCACAACACACACCACCTGTGTTGCTCCATTCTGCTGTACATTGCATCTGGATGAGACTGAGCTGCACTGGGACAAAAAAGCATTCAGCAGTATGATACGAGCACAGCACATAAGTGGGAACGTGCACTTTATGCACTTCTGTTGTGCATACTGCACACTACCTACTTTGCTGAAATGCGCATAGCAACAAGTATAGTGTGAATAATGCCTTAATGGCGATAACACACAGTCAGGAAAAATACAGATCGCTCATTTATTATAGAAAAAAGGTTGCAAACATGATGTCACTAATGAACGTTATGGTCCAGGCAATGGCTGCATTAATCTCCAGCAAATAACTGGCAATAACTGCTTCTCGACCATGGCAGTTAATATCTACACCCTTATTACGGCTGCTTATCTCTGCCAGGGCGCAAATTTAAACTACTTGCTGCTGCACTCTCCAGCCACTCTCATTGCTCTGGCAGCGCTACAGCCTTCCTGTGACAGCTGACACCAGACAGGAGCAAATGTCATTGCCAATCACAGCCATCATAGGTGCCATTAACGGAACAATTCCATTAATCTGATCAAATTGGCTGGCGGTAAGTCGGCAGTTAATGGGAACGACCGATCGGTTCCAACTGATTATCGTGGGTGATCGAAAAAGGAATTCTGAGCCTGTGAGCATGGGGTTCCGCCTACTGGCGCCCAAAAGGAAGTGGGGTAACTGTCACCATGCATGTGGCAGTAGGCTCAGGGGGTAAATGATGATGGAATCTAGAGGCTCCCTTTAATAACAAATGGACCTCACAATGTCCACCCTCAAGTGGAATGAGTTCAGGGGTATATGACTAACCTAATTACTAAAATTAATCCTATTACAATAATGATTAAAGTGAATGTTTACCAGATTCAAAAAGAAAAAGTCAGATACTCACCTAAGGAGAGGGAAGGCTCGGTCCTAATGAGCCTTCCCCCTCCTCTCCCGGTGCCCGGTCCCGCGCAGGATCCCCCGTGGCAGTATTCGACCAGTTCGGTCAAATACTGCCACTTCCGCATGCCTTCGGGAGCTTTCGAAAGCCTTCGGGAGCACTCGGGCTCCCGATGACACGGCCGCTCCATACTACGCATGCGCGAGCGCCCTCTATGACGCACTCGCGCGTACGTAGTATGCCAGTCTTCGGAAGCCCGAGTGCTTCCGAAGACCTCCGAAGTCCCTGCGGCGGCGGACGCGAACGGGAGAGCCAGCGCAGCACCGAGGGCCCCGGGAGAGGAGAGGGAGGGCTCATTAGGACCGAGCCTTCCCTCTCCTTAGGTGAGTATCTGACTTTTTCTTTTTGAATCCGGTACCCATTGGCTTTAAAAAAAATTAGTCTTGCAAAAAACGACAAGTTTTTTTTTTATTATTATTATTATTTTTTTAAATTGTTACATGATCCCACAAATGTTCCAGATATATGTAGCAAATTTGGGGACAATTACATGTTTGTGAGTTTTGCAATTAAATGAAAGCTGGCGTCATAGATAAACTTTAATGCAAGGATGGCTAGATAATGAGCTAGTAGATAATGGGTACCTGCACATGACATTTCGAAGCTTCTCCAGGTTGCTGGGGGTGAAATACCAATAGTTACGGTCACACCTTTGGACATCTTTTTCAATACGGTGTAAATTGATTGTGTACATGTCCAGAACTTCTTGCTATATGAAAGTATTGGATGTGAGAAAAAAAAACCAAATCAGCAGAAATAATTGAAATAATTAAAAATTGAAATATTTCAATTCACTTAAAGTTGACCTAAACTGTAAATCCTAAAATGAAACAGATCCAGAATGACACTTACTATGGCAACCCCCTACTTCTCATCTGATGCAGCAGTAGCTGATTTCTGTAATCAGGAACATGGACATCTTGCATCTTGGAAGGCCTCATGTTTCACTGGCACCTTGAACACTGGTATTCTACTCCTCTCTCAAACGCTACTGGCTCTTTCAAAGTACCTCTCAGCATTGGGCTTTTGTAAAAATAATTTCTCACCAAGATATGATGCGATCTACCAGCAGCCCTAACAAGTAAAGAAAATTGCCGTGGCAGTTCTTTAGGGGGCAACACAGGTAACCAAAACCTGGATTTTGTGACACAGAAGCTCAGGTTTAAAATATTTATTCATGTGACTCAATAATAACTTGCAGTCTGTGTGACAATGTGTTTTATTTTTATACTTTGAGCCCCTTTAAATTGTAAGTGCCTCTTTTGCATATGCAATAAACTTAGTACAAGATCTACCTAGTGACGTCCCCATTGCCAGTTTTCGCTGATGAGGGTGTAGCTGCTATACTGTTTTTACATTGCATTAAAAGAGGAGGCATACCTTCTGCACATGGAGAACATAGGTTTTTCAGGTGCAGAGAGAGCTTTGGCTTACTGGTAAGAGATCTTTTGGACATATTTTATCATCACAATAAAATGTTTGAATTTGTTATGCTGAAATAGCTCTGCATTCCAAGATACTTACTGAATATGTTACTCCGGTGGAGGAGACCGGGGACACTTCAGAAATTGTTTTGTCTATGACAACCAAAGAATCTTGCTGTGGATACAGACTCTCCATCTCAGGCTCTTCTGACAAGTTGTCCTCACTTCCTACCAGGCTTTCTTTTTCAGCTTCGCTGTCAGGCCATGCTTCCACTACAGAGAGCATTGCTGTATCTTTATCTGGCAAAATGTCTTCCGTGCTTTCTGTAATGGACAGAAAGTCATCTAAGCTCTCGTTGACAGTAGCTTCTGTGTCCAAACTGTCCTGAACAGCAAATTCCTCCTCCACTCTTTTTCCATCAAGCATACTGTCCAAACTTGTCTGCTTCTTTCCACTGGATCCACCAGGTTTCATGTGTAGGTAAAGTGCACTTTTGCTGGTATCTGTTGAGGCATTCTCATCTGTACTGAAACTATGTTCTGAATAACCAGAGGTGATGGAGAAGTTTCTAGAGGATGGGTGGCCTGAATCGGGAGAGCTTGTCCCATTAGCTAGTGTTCCATTAGGTATCTTGGAGGGCTTGCTATCCTCACTTCTAGGGTCTGCTTGATCAGTCTCTTCTGCTGACTCAAACACCTGTGCAGTGAAGATGTTGTCCTGTTTAGATAATGAGTAATAGGAGGCAAAAAGGCATAAATTCCCTAGAATGCAGAATTGAACCATAACAAATATAATCTTTATTTTGTGCCTTAGACTTTAAAGCGGAATATAACCCTGCATTTCAACTTTGCTCTAAAACATTATTTACAGCATATTATATGCAACCAGCATTTTTTTTTTACTAGACCAGCATTGGAAGGGTTAAACACAGAGGTTTAAAGTTCTGTGGAGAGATATGCAGAAGTTCAGATAGATACATTTAACTAAATAGAATGTAACAAGTGAGAAATGTTACACACTCTTTGGCTGTCCTCCAGCTCCCTCTCAGTCAGAGAGAGTGAGTCACATTCCACACTTAAGGCCCATACACAGGTCGGATTTCCGCGAACGACGAGTCGTTTGAACGTCCCGTCGTTCGCCCGCTAAATCGGGCGTGTGTACAGACTATCGTTCGTTTGATAAGAGTGGATTTGAGCGATCCGCCCAGCGGATCGCTCAAACTCACTCTTATCAAACGAACGATAGTCTGTACACACGCCCGATTTAGCGGGGTGAACGACGGGACGTTCAAACGACCCGTCGTTCGCGGAAATCCGACCTGTGTATGGGCCTTTAGATACATTTATGTAAATAAAATGTATCTATGTAAGCTTCGGATGCATCTGCAGTTCTCTCCAGGAACTTTAAAGCTCTGTGTAACCCTTCCAATGCTGGTCTGGTTAAAAAAAAATGCTGGTTGCATACAATATACTGTAAATAATGTTTTAGAGCAAAGTTGAAATGCAGGGTTATATTCCGCTTTAAGGCAGAAACTCTTATTACAAAATACTTAGTAATTTCACACTATAAATGCATTAAGTTATAGGTTCTTACACCCAGTGGTAAATATCTAACTGCACTATAGCTCAAATAAACAGCATCAAAAGCTTTTTTTTCATGATTGGATATGAAACAATAAGCTGCAAACATAAATACTACTTAATCTTTGCTTCTCAAAACAATGTTTTGCATCTTGAACAGGATAAACCGTAAAGAGGAGCTGCAGTGAAAATAACATAATGAGTAAAGATGCTTATTTTTTATGATATTCACTTATAAATCATTTAGTCAGTGTTTGCCCATTGGAAATTTTTCCTCTCCCTGATTTACATTCTGAAATGTATCACTGGTGGTGACAGCTTAAGTTCTGCCAGGTGATCTAAATGGAATGTTAGTTACTGAGAGTTCTATGCACAGAGAGAGATACTGCTTGCTTTGCAGTTGGAAAAAGCAGCTATTTCCCACAATGCAACAAAGATCACAGAAAGCAAATTGTCAGGACCATGGTCATGACATCACACTGTGAGGGGGGGGGGGGGGGGGTAGGTTCACCACAATATTAGCCACACAGACCCCCGGATGATCAATTCGAGAACAGGTAACGATTTGTCATGGTAAAGGGGGTATCGGCTACTGATTGGAATGAGGTTCACTCCTTGGTTAAAGTACCTCTTTAAAGCCCCATATTCACAATACAATTTTTTGTGCAATTCGATTCGATCCATCGAATCCGACATGTCCGATCGGGTTCCGATTCGTTTTGCCATTGCAAAACAATGGTCAATCGAATCGAATCCCTATTGGACATGTCGGATTGAATCAAATCGAATCGATGAATCAAATCGAATCGCACAAAAAATTGTATCGTGTAGATGGGGCTTAATTCTTAGTTATTTCTAGTTATTTCCACTATTTCTACTAGTATACTGTGCATTTTGAAAGCAAATTCACATAATCAAATTGAATGTGATTTGGAAAACTGCATGATGCAGTCCATATTTTTCTGCATTGCAACGCATTTGGAAAAACTCAATCAAAACAACTCCATTTAACTGCATTTGTTTCAGCGTTAATGTGAACATTTTCATTGTGATTTCACACTTAGTGGAAATGGACCCTAAGTCGTGCAATCAGGTTAAAAGCTATGTTTACTGATATGGATTAAAGTGAAACTGAAGCAAAAACAAAAATGATATAATAAAGTATATGTGTAGTACGGATAATTCATAGAACATTAGTAGCAAAGAAAAGAGTCTCATATTTTTATTTTCAGCTGTACAGTTTTTTCTTATAACATTGCATCATTCTCTAATATTTGCAGTTTACAAACTACACTCTGTATTTTAAACTATGAAACAGAGTAGAGCTAATGACCCTTGAACTTTCCTGCAGTAAAACCTTAAACAGACAAGAAACAGTGAGAGACAAGTTAAGATAAGTGCTTCAGAAAACAGCACTGTAGCTGACTAAGCGTGGTCGGTAGAGGTCAGAGAAGATCTTTTACTGTACATAGATAACAGCAGAAGTTTCTTAGCTCTTCCTGTACCGGAAACAATATGAGACTCATATCTTTGCTACTAATGATCTATGTTTTAGCTGTACTACACATACAAATCATTATCTTATAAGTTTATTTTTACTTCAGATTTCCTTTAAAGCGATATATGTGGCACAGAAACATAGACCACAGGCAGGCAACTAAAGCAGAAGCCTTCTCTGGACATTGAAGAATGGAGCTTGGCTTGCAGGGATGTTGCATCTTTGCCAGAGGACAACTGATTTGCCATCGACCCTCTGTCTGTCCTGTAGTTTTGACTCTATAGATTTACATATTTTATCAAAATATCTAGGATTTGTAAATGCATTGTATACCTCTGACAAAAAAAGACTTTGACAACAAAATATGTGCAAGAACAATACAAGGGAGTTTCACGTCTTGGCATTTTCTCTGCATGTTTTTATGTCACAGATGTATTTACCTTGTATGATTATATCCCTATTGGGTTATACAGCAATTAGATAAAATCTCTGCAGAATCAGTTTATTCACTGCATGTGGGCACATAATAAGGCAAGCATAACAGGTGGTTTATGCATTCCAGATTGAAACAAGCACCATATGGCCACATTAATGGCTAGAATCATCGATTGGTATCTTCATGAGAATATAAAGGGGGTTCTTAGGAGAAAGAACTATCAAGTACAGAAATGAAATGAACTCCATGGATGCATCTGAATATCTATGAGTAAAACCAGCTCTTGAGGGACTTATAAGATTACTTAACCACCCTGGCGTTCTGATTAAATCGCCAGGGTGGCTGCGGGAGGGTTTTTTTTAAATAAAAAAAAAACTATTTCATGCAGCCAACTGAAAGTTGGCTGCATGAAAGCCCACTAGAGGGCGCTCCGGAGGCGATCTTCCGATCGCCTCCGGCGCCCAGAATAAACAAGGAAGGCCGCAATGAGCGGCCTTCCTTGTTTTGCTTATATCGTCGCCATAGCGACGAGCGGAGTGACGTCATCGACGTCAGCCGACGTCCTGACGTCAGCCGCCTCCGATCCAGCCCTTAGCGCTGGCCGGAACTTTTTGTTCCGGCTACGCTGGGCTCAGGCGGCTGGGGGGACCCTCTTTCGCCGCTGCTCGCGGCGGATCGCCGCAGAGCGGCGGCGATCAGGCAGCACACGCGGCTGGCAAAGTGCCGGCTGCGTGTGCTGCTTTTTATTTGATGTAAATCGGCCCAGCAGGGCCTGAGCGGCAGCCTCCGGCGGTGTTGGACGAGCTGAGCTCGTCCAGACCGCTCAGGTGGTTAAAATGAGTTTTTTTCATCCCTAATAGGCCTCTAATGACCTTGAAAGCTAATCATTGTACACTCCTAGCTTAGATAGAGGGTCTTTAAAGATTGAGGACCACCGAAATGTCTTTTGTGGAGTGACTTTTGCAGTGATTGTAACATAGAGATATTAGTACACTTAACTAGGGCAAGAAATTCAGAAGATTCAACTGTGACCAGATTGTCTCATTTTTAAGGAGAGCAGACAATCTTGAAAGTGACTGGAATGGGATAGATTTGCATCTTAAAGGGAATCTTAACGCTAAAAAAAAAAAACGAGTTACGCTTACCTGGGGCATCTACCAGCCCCCTGCAGCCATCTTGTGCCCTCGCAGTCACTCATGGTTCTTCCGGTCCCCCGCTGCCAGCTAGTTTCATTTTTGCCGACTAGGAGTTGGCCGGCCGCCATGCGTACATTTTTACGCATTCCCGCTGGTGCAGGAAGCTATCGGGAACATTAACAAGTACGTTTTTACACGTTACAGGTGCAATGCGTAAATGTTTACGCATTGTACCTGTAACGCATAAAAACGTACTTGTTAATGTCCGCAAAAATTATGCTGTCAATTTTAACCATTTCAGCCTGCGGGGATTTTTCACCTTATGCATCAGAGCAATTTTCTGCTCCCATTCATTCGCTAATAACTTTATCATTACTTAACACAATTTATTGATCTATAGCTTGTTTTTTCTGCCACTAATTAAGCTTTCTTTGGGTGGTACATTTGCTAAGAATTATGTTTTTATAAATGCATTTTAACAGGATTATAGTCCATTATAGCTTTAAAATAATCCAAGCTACCATAATTAAAACCTATGTATTTTATTTGCCCGTTTGTCTTGGTTATGACACCATTTAAATTTTGTCCCTATCACAATGTATGGTGCCAATATTTTATTTGGAAATAAAGGTGCATTTTTTCCGTTTTGCATCCATCACTATTTACAAGCTTATAATTTAAAAAAATGATCTTAGTATACCCCCTTCAAATGCATATTTAAAAAGTTCAGACCCTTAGGTAACTATTTATGTTTTTGTTTTTTAATTGTAATTGTTTTTTTTTTTCCATAAAAAATTGTATTTGGGTAATATTTTGGTGTGGGAAATAAACAGTTAATTTTTAATGTTATTATATGTGTAAATTGTAATGTAAAAAATATGTAGATGTAGTTTTACTATTTGGCCACAAGATAGCCACCTTCAGTTTATTTTTTTCTCTTTGTGCTTCTCGCTAACTGTGAGGACAAGACGGATGGGGAAACTTTATTGTGCAGAAAGACTGAAGCCTCCAGTAAGAGCGCTTCGGTTTTTCTGCTGGGGACACGGATCAGTGATCGGGAACCATTTTCCCGTTCACTGATCCCAGGGCTACCGGGGGACAACACAGGGGCACGGGGGCAAGCCTGCGATCACGCACGGGGGCGCGCCGAAGCGCGGCACCGCAGCAGAGCATAAATGGTTAAACAACTAATGCTGCGGATAAGGGAACAGCATAATCTTTTGCTATAGTGCCCCTTTAAACAGTGTCAACATCCTTAGTGGTATTTTACAATGACAGTCATACAAACTATGTCTACATACATATACTGCACTTGTTACACACAAGGGTAATACAGAAAATACACAGTCATACAGCACATCCACTACTCAGGTGCCATTGAGCTCACACCTGCACAGTAGTACACAACCACTTGTTCAAGAAGAAAATAGCTGTGCACAAGCACCTCTATGCTACTATGCAGGAGTGTGGTGTGCTTTGTGCCTGTGCAGTGCGATCAAGCTTGCACGTGGAGGGGAGCACAGCCACGAGCAACCTTTGACTTCAATGTTGAAGATTGTTAAGTGAGTCACGATGCAGCGCAGGAGGGATGTAGGGAGACCGGGGAAGCCTCTGGAACATCCCCCTTGTGAGGTATCTATTTTGTTTTAAGGTTACAGGTGTACTTTAAACAAGAAATGACCCTTAGATATGTCCTAATATATTAAGGATAATGAATGTGTCTACCCCAAATTCCTGGCCTGTACACTGATCATACAGAGTGGAGCTGTGCAGTCCTATTAAACATTGTGCGGAAATGATTTAAAATTCTTTCAGGGTTATTGCGGAAATAGTTCATAAAATATCCAAAGCATGAATGAAATATGTACTGACACGTGACCAGTGCAAGAATGCTTACCTGTGTACTTGTACTGGAGTCACTCTGTAGGCGTGCATGATCTTGTCTGCCTGAACTACAACTCTGGGAAGACTGTAAAACAAGTCAAACAACATTTCACATTCAATGACAGGGCATAACTACGGCACACCAAGACAAGTAAGATGTAATCGCAATAAAAAGTCATGTAAATGTAGTAAACATTTTCAGCTTGTGCCTCAACAAGATGGTATCAAATCTCTTTAGAAATGAGCAGATTGTTCACAGTGGTGTTACAACTGTTCTGACCTCATTGCTGACTGTGGAGTCTCTGTGCATCATCCTTTGGATTTGAATGTCTAGGCTGGCTCCAGATGAACACTTTAGCAGGGCAGCTGCATGGGACTCCTTTTCCCTTTGACGAACAATAGCTTCACAGCCAAGCCACTCAGCCATGGTCTGCTCATAGCAGGCACGGATTTGTTCATCCACCTGTCAATAAAAGAGAGGAAATCATGTCTGCTAATGCTTAACGAGTATTCTACTAAACTCAATGTACTACAAGGGATGTGGAATCCGCCAGTGTAGGAGGTATTTAAACAGAAACAGAATGCTGTGATTCACAAGTGAAATATAAGGTGTCTAGTACTATACAGATTCACTAGCCCTAGATTACTTGAATTGTATTTCTACTACCTAACCAATTCACTCCACAGACTGTTTAACCCCCTTCCCCCACCCCAACAACAATTTTCACCTTTCAGCACTGCCTCCCATTCGTTTGGCAATAACTTCATCACTTCTTATCACACCTAAATTATCTATATTTTTTTGCCACAAATTAGGCCTTTTATGGGTGATATTAGTTTTCAGAAATTACTTTATTTTCTATGCATTTTAAAGGGGAAAACAAGAAAAAAATGAAAAATACTCTATTCCTCAAATTCCATCCCCTATAGTTTTGGAAATACTGGTGGAACACTCCTTAATTCTCTCAGGTTGATGTGCCTCAGTCGGTCCAGCAGCACTCCAGATCAGTATCAGTATCGACTGTGTAGGTAAGGACCGGCACTGCAATGTTTTGGAGTAAGAGACCTCCTTTTTCAAGCCGTGCTGCACCTACAATAAACATTTTCTGCATATCAGCTTATGTACTGCTAGACAAATCGGAGCTAGCCAACCACAATTGTCAGGCACAGCCAGACCTGATGGAAGACTGCGTGGCTAGTTCAGGATTGGAAGAGGAATACACACATGGACTTCTTCCTCTGTCCCCTCATCACAGTCCCATGACGTGAGTGACGTGTGAAGCTCTCTAGGCTGCTTGGCAGCTGCACCGCCCACCACATCTTGCCTGAGTGAACCTGATGGGGAACTGCAGCTGCAAGGCGGTGGTGGGAGCGGTGAGCACTCACCCCTCACGCGTCTCGCAGCCTAGAAACCAACACACACTTTATTCTGTTTGATTTGAACAGAGTTCAAGCACACAGGAAGTGTTTGTGTTTACATTTGAATGAACGATCAATGATTTCTCTCTGAAGCCATGATTATTCATTCTCAAGCACTTTGATTGGGTTAGGAAATACTTTATTGTTTACAAATCACAGATGAGTAAGTCCGGGGGGGGGGTGCACAGAAGGAAAGTGCACTCATGACAGTGGGAGATGCATTAAAATATCCTGTTTGCAGTTATCAGGGTCAAACAGAATGTTTTGATGCCTTCATTTTGCAGCAAGTGGTTAAAGGAAAATTGCACATATTCCCGAGAGAAGCTCTGTTATAAAGTGATTTACTGTGGGGAGGAATTTTTGGCTTACATGAGGCTGGATACTTGCAAATACCTTCTATTTTAATAGGGAGCCCTTTAAAGCTCTATAAACATCCTGGAGTTTTTGGTTTTCCATGATGTAATTAGGTATTTTGTAACACCTCTTCCACAAAGCCATGTCAATCCATACCCTGAAATGTTGAAGCCCGAAACAGACAGAGAAATCTGTCTGTAACTTAGTCTGTCTGTACCTTATATGGCTCTGTAAGATCAACAGACATGCTGAAAACCAATAGTTCTGGATGTATGGCTGGCTTTTTAGGGACATAAAGGAATGATTTTCAGATTCATTCACTGCCTTCTTGCTCTGGGGACGCTGAATACTTGCAAACACTTTCTGTTTTGGCAAGTATTTTAACAAACACAGTATGTCCTAGAGAGGTCATTACAGTGGCAGGATGCAGCAAGAATGGACACCAGTCGACATGTTAGCAAGTGAGAAGGAAAAAAAGATCAAAAAAGAGAAAAGACTTACAGAATATTTAAAGGAGAAGAATAAAATTACCAAAAAACTTGACAAAAAAATGAAAAGACACTAAACAGAAGTATAAAGACATGTATACAGATGAAAACGGGAGAAAATGTATTTGAGTGAGCTTTTTTTTAAAATGGTGTTTATTTAATTAAAATGTTTGTAAGGTATGGGTGTCTGTAATTGTAAAATCTATGGTAACTAGCAGTGGCATAGCTAAGGAGCGGTGGGCCCCGATGCAAGTTTTACAACGGGGCCCCCAAGCACTTTATACATAACAATTGATATGGCGCACCAAAACCTGCTTATGGCAGCTACAGTGTCAGAGGTGCAAGAAGGGGGTGGGGAACAGTTTGTTAATGATTACCACTATTCAAAGTATCTATAGAAGTAATTATTATGAGCACAGGACCAATAGAGAGCTAATACTGTAGTTGAGGAAGGGCCCTTTGGGGCTTCTCTGGCCCAAGGGCCCCGATGCGGTCGCAATCTCTGCAACCCCTATTGCTACACCCCTGGTAACTAGGTAAGGAGTCATAAATACTGAGGAGAGGAGTAGATTACTATGGGACACCTTATTAATGGGCGTTTCCCATTCCCATATTATCCTGGCTACTAGTAGTGGGGAAGAAACCATAACATTAGACTTTGATTTGCCTTGTTGCCCATCTTTTGCACCTTTTGAAGAGTACCGCTTAATGTCATAGGCCATGTGGGCTGGTATTGTTGAGAGGGCAGCAGTCTTTATGAGGGACAAACGGCGGATAATACTAATTAAAATGTTTTAAAAACACCCCTACATGGATTAAATACATACCCGTAATAGCCTTGTCAGCTCGACAGAAAGCAAGCACTGATGACCATCACAGATAGTGGTGGAATTAGCACATGTACAGTGTATGGAAATATTTTGGCTAGTGTGAGCAGTTATTGGCAATCACGTGTTTACTTATGTTTGGTAAATGAACCTCTCAGTTCACTTTGGATAACATAAGCCTTTCATTTTAAATATTGCTTTACCATCGTAACATTTTTCATTAGAATGGCAATTTACAAGACAGTATTAAAAGAAAAGAAAATCACACACATAAAACATGCTATTATGAAACATGCCGATCTTTCTGTTCAGTCAATCTGACCATAATTTCCTCTCTACCGTTAGGCAAAACCATGTAATCTCATGCTCATGCTGCTTGCTGGCAGTCACTTCACTTCCAACACACTGATTTCACACCCATGTAGCTCAGCTTTTCTCTAAGCCAGCAGAGCACAAATTAGGTCCAACAGCCTAACACAGTTTGACTATTACTCCAATTAACAGAGCAGAAAAAGCATGATTCAATTAATGCAGTGATTTCATGTACCAACTAATGGTTGCCTATGTGCTGATTCAAAGAACTGGACCAGCTTACCACAGATATACACGGATAAGCCAGAACATTAAAACCACTTGTTCAGTGTATGAAGAGGGCCAAAAACATCAGCAAGGCTAATATTAACCCTAGACATTCTTTGTTTGAGCTCCTACCATCAGGTAGACGTTTTAGATCCATCGACATACATACAAACAGACTGAAAAGTAGCTTTTTTTCCCATAATAAACTTTTTAAACTTTGAGAGAATTGTATTATTCCTACTACATAACAGGTGCTAAAGAACAGTGCCTGTCAGCGCGTGCAATGCCCAAGGTCGCGAGTGCCCATCTAAGGCCGCTGCCCCATGCAAACGCACACCCACGGCCCTGTGCTACAAATGCACAGACCACCCTTCCTGACACGAATGCAAGGACGGGGCTTTTATTTTATAGGATAATTACTCAAAATGTGCAATAAGTCATTCATTAATGAGTGCAATAATAATAATTATGACATTAACCACATAACACTGTGTACAGCATTTTTGAATATTTTAAATATTTGGCATACTTGTATAACTACTCTATTTCTAACTTTTCTGCTGTTACTAAGTTCCTTATATGCACACTAAACTTTCCAATGCCTAAAACTAACCTCCCCCTTCTCCTGTTCCTAACACTAACCTTCCCTTTCCCCCAATCATGGGGCCCCGCTAACGGAACAGTACCCTTAGCGGGCCCACATAAGCCATGCACACTTTAAAGTAAGCAGTGCAACTGTAATAAAAAATATGTCAATGGACCTCCGTCTGCTCCCTCTCCCTTGTGCGTATGTGGTCCACCATCTTGACTGTCCCTGCCACAGCTGCTGCAGATTGAAGTGACAACAGTAATGGCCTGGCCAGGTGATGTAATCACATCTATACATGGCTTTTTCTGCTGAGCCTGAGTGACTCCATGCTACTGCGCAGGTGCAAAGTGACCGGTGCCTGCGCTGTGTGGCCTCACTTCTTTACGGATGGGAGCAGGTTGTGAACCTCTGAGGGACAGGAGGAGGATGTGGGAAGCCTCTGAAGGATCCATTAAGGTATCTCTGGATTACACAGGTTTGCTTTAAGTCATAAGAAAGACACCAACCTCTCTTCTCTCTCCTTCTGTCATTCCAAATCGATAATGTCCAAGAAGGAAAGGCCAAACTTCCTTCCTGATCTCATGCTCAATTCCTCCATAGTAAATAAGCCGCAATAATTCTTGCTCTTCATAGCTCTGATAAAAATTAAAGAGAAATATGGCACTCTGAAAGAATGTTATAATGGGCTACGAAAGTATAATATCCTTACAGAAAAATAAAATGTTTAATCATTTGTATTTCCATTATAAAATACAATAGCATAAAAACTGAAACTTAAAATATTTGAATATTTACAATTCAGCTGAACAATAAATTTCAATGCTAACTTTCTGTGAGCACACAATTATACTGAACTGAAACAAGTGTAAATTGGGGAAATATTTGATGTACTTACTGTGCTGTCTTCTAAGTACTTTCGCCAAAAATCTACAGTCAGACCTCCATTAGCATCAGCTGGCACATCGGGATACACGATTTTATGATTTACCAGTGCTGATAGGTGCGTTCTTACAGTAGAGAGGTGTCTGCAGTAGGCAAGCCCTATAATAAGAATAACAATTATAATAACAACAACAACAACAACAACAACCAAGTGCTGTAACAGAAGATACATTACAAACGGGCTTATACAAGACTTTTATTACTGTTTCTTAAAAAAAATCCACTTTAGTTTATAGTTGTAGAGAAGTGCTGAATGAGACTTTTCACACTTTTCTATCTTAGGCCTGGTGCACTCCAGAGGAGTTTTTCTGAGCGTTTTGAGTTTTTGAAACCTCCTGCTAATGTTATCCTATGTGTCTGTGCACACTGGAGTGATGAAGTTTTGTAAAAAAACTCCCATAGCATTACACTGGGAAGAGCTTTTGAAACCTCTGGCGTTTGGGGAGCTTTTCTGGTGTGTCTCAGCCCTTACAATGGATGAGTGAAAACTTTCTAAAACTGGTCCCTGCTACAAACAATGCATTTCTACTTGTTTATGCATACTTTGCTCAGCTACATGTAAGCAAGTGCTAGAGTTCTACTTTAACCTACACACTTTTGTCAGAATATTAATCACAAGAAATGCAAGTTTCTAAACTCCCCTTGTATATTAGTGTAAAAAGAGAACCCGCCAAATTTAGACAGTTGTAGTTGAAATGTCAAGTTTTTGTGTTGAAACTAACTTACCGTATATACTCGCAAGCAAGCCGAATTTTTGACCCCCCAAAAGTGGGCCAAAAGTTGGGGGGTCGGCTTGCTTGCGAGTCATGTGTGGGTGGGTGGGTGGATAGGTGCTGTCCCTCCCCGCTCCCCCCGCGGCCACCGCTGCTATTACCTTAGGCGGCGCCGCTGCCTCTATCCCCGTCCTCCTCCGGTAACTCATTCACAGCAGCGCGCCCCCCGCTGCTGTGATGACGCAGGAAACCATAGAGAGCGGTTCCCATAGTAACGGCATCACGCTACAGGAAGCCGCTCTCTATGGTTTCCTCGTCATCACAGCAGCGAGAGGCGCGCTGCTGTGAATGAGTTACTACCGGAGGAGGACGGGGATAGAGGAAGCGGCGCCGCCTGAGGTAATAGCAGCAGCGGCGGCCGCAGGGGGAGCGGGGAGGGACAGCACCTACCCACCCATACTGGGGCATTATGCTAGCTATATGGGGCACTATACTAGCTATAATGGGGCACTATACTAGCTATACTGGGGGCACTATACTAGCTATACTGGGGGCACTATACTAGCTATACTGGGGGCACTATACTAGCTATACTGGGGGCACTATACTAGCTATACTGGGGGCACTATACTAGCTATAATGGGGCACTATACTAGCTATAATGGGGCACTATACTAGCTATACTGGGGGCACTATACTAGCTATACTGGGGGCACTATACTAGCTATACTGGGGGCACTATACTAGCTATACTGGGGGCACTATACTAGCTATACTGGGGGCACTATACTAGCTATACTGGGGGCACTATACTAGCTATACTGGGGGCACTATACTAACTATACTGAGCACTATACTAGCTAAACTGGGGCACTTCACTAGCTATACTGAGCACTATACTAGCTATACTGAGCACTATACTAGCTATACTGAGCACTATACTAGCTATACTGGGGCATTTTACTAGCTATACTGAGTACTACCTACCTATACTGAGCACTATACTAGCTAAACTGGGGCACTTCACTAGCTATAATGAGCACTATACTAGCTATACTGAGCACTATACTAGCTATAATGAGCACTATACTAGCTATACTGGGGCATTTTACTTGCTATACTGAGCACTACCTACCTATACTGGGCACTATACTAGCTATACTGGGACATACTGGGGGGATCACGCGGCCAGCGTTTCCTACCCCGGCTTACATGAGGGTCAATCATTTTTTACTGTTTTTTGGGGTAAAAGTGGGGGGGTCGGCTTACATGCGGGTCGGCTTGCTTGCGAGTATATACGGTATATATGTTACGGCCAGAACCCATAGTGTGGCCACTTCGCGTTCTAGCCAGCCACATCGGGTTCTGGCCGGCCAATGTGCGAAGTGGCCGCAGCGCAGCGGCCAATGTTAGAAATGTTATGTTTACGCTGTCTCGTTGCGGCCAAATTTATGACAACCTTGCTTAATTGAATTAAATATAGCCGGCGGCAATGTAATAGATGAAGCCGCCGGCTTTCGCACTGCCTCTCTTCTCCCCCCGCCTCTCTCCTCTCCCCGCCTCCCATACAATAAGTAGCAGCCGGCGGGGACATGCAGCCGGAGAGTCGTTCGTCACGGCAGGGGCAGCAGAGTGGGGAGGCTTCTGCCAGCACCCGCTCTGCAGGAACGGCAGGATTCCCCTGTCGCGCCGAACGACTCTCATGTCCCCGCCGGCTGCTACTTATTGTATGGGAGCCGGGGAGAGGAGAGTGGCAGTGCGAAAGCCGGCGGCTTCATCTATTACATTGCCGCCGGCTATATTTAATTTAATTAAGCAAGTTGTCATAAATTTGGCCGCAGCGAGACGGCATAAACATAACATTTCTAACATTGGCCGCTGCGCTGCGGCCACTTCGCACATTGGCCGGCCAGAACCCGAAGTGGCTGGCCAGAACATGAAGTGGCCACACTTCGGGTTGTGGCCGTAACATATATAAAGATCTAATGGTTAACCCATTTTAGTCTTTGGCACTAGTGCTGAATATCCTCTGCAGAGAATCCTGCTTTTCAGAGACAACGTTACCATCACGCCCTTTTCCCACAAAAAAAATGTTAATCGTTTATTTTATACAAAATAGTGCATAGAAATGAATACAGAAAAATGTCAAAAATTATCAAGCAATAAAATGAGATTTGATGTAGTAAAATATTGTGAATTAAAGAGAGTCTGAAGCGAGAATAGATCTCGCTTCAGACCTCATATATAGCAGGGGCACGTTTAGCACCTGCTAAAACGCCGCTATAGCGTGGCTTACCGGGGGTCCCTGTCCCCCCAAATCCCCTCCGTAATGCGGGGGAGCGCTTCCGCATTGGGGCAGGCCTAACCGCCTGTCAGCGCGTATCTCCGCCTCTCCCCCGCCCCTCTCAGTCTTCCTTCACTGAGAGGGGCGGGGGAGAGGCGGCGATGCGCGTCTGATAGACGCGCTGTGAGGCAGGGCTGCAGCCGTTAGCCCTGCCTCTAGGAAGGGCTAATCTGCGACCAGATTTCCGACCAAGGTTTGCGGGGGGTGGGTTGGGGGGTCAGGGACCCTCGTTTAGCCGCGGGATAGCGGCGTTTTAGCAGGGGCACACGTGCCCCTGCTATATATGAGAGCTGAAGCGAGATTTAGTCTCGCTTCAGTGTCTCTTTAATATAGAAACAAAACTGAAGGGCAGCATGATGGCATAGTGGACAGCACTCTTGCCATGCAGTGCTGGATCCCTTATTCAAATCCCAGCCAGGGCACTATCTGCATGGAGTTTGTTTATTCTCATTGTGTCTGCGTGGGTTTGCTCCGGACACTCCAGTTTCCTTCTACATCCCAAAAACATACAGGTAAGCTAATTGGCTTCTGCCTAAATTGGCCATAGACTTCAATGCATGCACATATGACTATGGTAGGGACTAGATTGTGTGCCCCTCTGAGGGACAGTTAGTGACAAGACTAAGTACTCTGTAAAGCACTGCAGAAGATGTTGGTGTTATATAAACACTAAATAATAATACTACAGTACTCCGCCCATATAAAGATTTTCCTTCCTGTAAGTGTTCTTGATTGTCTTAATTTGAGGTATTGGACTGTTTAAAAGGAGGATCCCTAAAGCGAAAGGAGAGCATTGATGCCTCCCACTGATTCTGAGTAATCGGGAACTTAGGGAGGCATCAGACGGTAAAACCTTTGGATCTGGCCCAGAAAAGAATGGCAAATATTGCACAGATGTGCAATGTTTGCAGAGAATTGTCCCAACAGGCTTAAAGCGAACCTGAAGAGAAAGGATTGTATGTACAGTACGGATAATGAATAGAGCAGTAGTAGCTAAGAAAACAGTCTCTTAAGGTGGCCATTCACTCCGCCGATTTTCGGCCGATCAATGGATTTGTGGCCGATTTTGACCGATTTCGATCGATCTGACATGATGGAAAATCTAGGTCGATCTGAAGAGATTACTTATCAATTTGCATGGGACCTAATGGAAATCTGATGGCAAAAAATGCCATCAGATCGATTTTCAATAGATTTCATACCGAAATCTATTGGAAATCTGTTCCTAGTAAAAAATGTTCCTAAACACATCAGATAGATCAGAACATCTATCTGATGATCTATCTGATGCTAATCTAACGAGTGTATGGCCACCTTTATTTTTATTTTTCAGTTATATAGCTTTTTTTTTTATAACATTGTATCGTTCTGTCATATTTGTAGTTTACAAATCATACTCTGTATTTTGAACTATGAAACAGAGGAGAGCTAATGACCCTTTGAACTTTCTTGCAGTAAAACCTTAAACAACCAAGAAACAGTGAGAGACTGGTTGAGATAAGTGCTTCAGAAAACAGGACTGTCTTCACCCAAGTTGGGTCAAAGAGCTCAGAGAAGCTCGTTTGAATAGATATCAAATGAAGTTTCTTAACTCTTCCTGTACTGGAAAATATGAGACGTTTTTCTTTGCTACTTATGTTCTATTTCTTAGCTGTACTACACATACAATTCATTATCTCATATGTTTATTTTTGCTTCATGTTTACTTTAAGGCTATACTTAAAACAAAAGGTTAGTGAATTAAGCTCTGTGCACATTACCATTGTGTCCAAATGAAAATCATACAGAGCTTTTCAATGGCACCAATCCCACTATAGTGATTTAAGTGTCAGATTTTGACAAAAGAATTGAAACTCTTTTTTTTCCATTTGTTTGCACAAGCTCTTGATGTGTATAGCGCACATAAATCCTTAGCCTTTGGAGTAGCTTAGTGCCAGCACCTACAATGAAAACTTTAAAGAGAACCAGAGAGGAAGCACCCTCATGTATTTTACTACATTTATTAGTGGGAACATGACAGTAAACACCTACCCTGCTTTTAGTTTCCTTCTTATCTGCTTAATTAGTCTGTTTTCAGCTGTGATAATAATCCCCGACTGAGTATTCAGTCTAGGTTTGACCTGGAATCATTATAGCTGAATCACTCTTCTGTGGAGTCTTTCCAAGCCAAAGCCTGCCCCCTCCTGGCTCAGCTTTGCTGCTTTGCATACTGAGAGCTCTGATGACATGGGAGGGGCTGCTGCTGCTGAGAGAGAAGCTCTAAAACAGACAAGTGTGGCTGCAATATGATCTGTGTGCTCTGTGTGCACTCTGCATAGATAATGATGATGACTGCAGTTTAATTCCTATGAGAGACACTTTCTACAGGCAGCTGCACACCATACCAAAATGAAAGCACACAGATGAAAGGCTGCAGCAGCCTTTCTCATACAGCCTAGATAACAACCTAGTCTCATATAGCCTAGACAGCACATCCAGAACAACTCATAACCCGGAAGAAGAAGGGAGTTGGTGGCCATATTGGATTTTTCCTGGAGCAACAATGGATAAAAAAACACTAAAAAAGGCACACCAGAGTGGCGAAATTATCAGGTAGAGCATTTATTCTTTACAAGCTATCGACTGATATGTTTATTTTGTGTGGAACGTTTATCCCTGGTTACCTTTAACCTGCCTGGCGTTCTATTAAGATCGCCAGGCAGGCTGCGGGAGGGGTTTTTTTTAATAAAAAAAAAACTATTTCATGCAGCCAACTGAAAGTTGGCTGCATGAAAGCCCACTAGAGGGCGCTCCGGAGGCGATCTTCCGATCGCCTCCGGCGCCCAGAATAAACAAGGAAGGCCGCAATGAGCGGCCTTCCTTGTTTTGCTTACATCGTCGCCATAGCGACGAGCGGAGTGACGTCATCGACGTCAGCCGACGTCCTGACGTCAGCCGCCTCCGATCCAGCCCTTAGCGCTGGCCGGAACTTTTTGTTCCGGCTACGCTGGGCTCAGGCGGCTAGGGGGGCCCTCTTTCGCCGCTGCTCGCGGCGGATCGCCGCAGAGCGGCGGCGATCAGGCAGCACACGCGGCTGGCAAAGTGCCGGCTGCGTGTGCTGCTTTTTATTTGAGCCAAATCGGCCCAGCAGGGCCTGAGCGGCAGGCTCCGGCGGTACTGGACGAGCTGAGCTCGTCCAGACCGCCCAGCAGGTTAAAGGGCAACTGAAGTAAAGAGGTATATGGAGGCTGCCATTTTTAATTCCTTTTAAACAATACCAGTTGCCTGGCAGCCTATTGATCTATGTGGCTGCAACTGTGTCTGAATCGCACACCTGAAACAACCATGCACCTAATCTTGTCATATCTGACAATAATCTCAGAAACACCTAATCTGCTGCATGCTTGTTCAGGGTCTATGGCTAAAAGCATTAGAGGCAGAGGATCAGCAAGATAGCCAGGCAACTGGTATTGCATAAAAGGAAATAAATATGGCAGCCTCCATATCCCTCTCCTTACAGTTGTCCTTTAAATTCAGGGCAACCTAAAAGTGCCTGAAATAACACAACAGTTAAAGAGACACTAAAGCGGAAAAAAAAAAATGATACAATTAATTGTATGTGTAGTATGGAAAATTACTAAAACATTAGTAGCAAAGAAAATATTTTGATTTTCAGTTAGTTTTTTTTTTTTTTTATAACACTGCATCATTCTCTAATATTTGCAGTTTACACACTGCTCAGCATTCTAAATGATTTTACAGAGCAGGCACAAATAAATAACAGCTGGCTGTGGGGAGAGCCACAGCCAGTACATCATCTGCAAGTGGAAAGGACCCACTGGCAGGTACGGAAAAGGTAGCTAGAAATGTAGCTGACCAGAATTGGTCCAAGACAAGAGTAGTAAGGAAAATCAAGACACAGAAATAAAACACAGTCATTCGCGAACGCAATGGAAAATAACAAACGCGCTGGTCTGCGCATACACTGGCGAACCAGCATATGACACAAACCAGCGATGGCTAACAACTAGCTACAGTACGGAAACCACGTATTACGTACAATAGTCCCAAGCATACTGAATGCCCTAACTAACAATAATAGATACAAAACGATATCTCTCTGCACTAGAAGGAGAGCCAAACGCACTCCAAAGGATTAACTAAGATAAACTAGACTTGGAGCTACCTGAACTAGAAGGAGAGGCAACACAACTCCACAAGATAACTAAGATAAACTAGACTAAATATCACAGGAAGAACAAGACATGAAATAACATGAACCCAGGACCGCAGTCAGAGTGAACTGACAGTATGGCCTGAAACACACCAGAGGAGTTTTTCTGAGCGTTTTGAGTTTTTAAATCTGCTGCTGCTTCTTTTGTAAAAAACCCCATAGCATTACACTGGGAAGAGCTTTTAGAGGTTTCAAAAGCTCTTCCCAATGTAATGCTATGGGGTTTTTTACAAAACCTCATTGCTCCAGTGTGCACAGACACATAGGATAACATTAGCAGCAGATTTAAAAACTCAAAACGCTCAGAAAAACTCCTCTGGTGTGTTTCAGGCCTATGGCCCAGTGCACACTGAGCGGTTTTTGGAGCGATCCACCGGCCGCATCCGCCTATAAAAACGCTTGTCTAATGTATTGCAATGGGATGGTGCACACCGGCGGTTTGCGATTTTTGCCAAGCCACAAACGTGCCTCCTGCTGCGCGTTTGCGGATTTCGGAAGCGTTTCGTCCTCAATGTAAAGTATAGGAAAAACGCAAACCGCTCTGAAAAACGCTACTTCAGAGCGGTTTGCCAGGCATTTTTGTTACAGTAGCTGTTCAGTAACAGCTTTTACTGTAACAATATGTGTAATCTGCTACACAAAAACGCACCCAAAACCGCTAGGTATGTTTAGAAAACCTCTCTAAACATACCTAGAATCGCTCTGAAATCAGCTCCCAAAACCGCTAGCGTATTGCGGATCTGCTAGCGGTTTTGGTGTGCACTGGGCCTTAGTGGGGCACAGAGAAAACCCAGGAAATGACTTTTGTGCAAGCAGCGGCCAATCAGAAGCGGACATGCAAAAAGCCAGACGAGCAAATGGTAATAGATCAATCTGCATTCACTTAGTTTGCAGACTGCAAGCTGAGAAAAACAAGTGCATCTCATTAACTCATGCATAACTATGCAAACAGCATAGTATTTGGATTCAGAAGAACAAGCCAGGCCATAACGGAATGCAGAAGAACTGCAAATGAACAGGACACTCAATATGAAAGCAAGGAAAGCCATGCAAACAGCAGTCAGCATTGCCTGGCTGCAGTAGTGTCTGAAAAGCAGAACGGGCAACACAGAGGCGATCATCACAATAACCTTAGTAAATCAGAACCAAAAAGTCACCTTTTCTAGGATTAGTGAATGAGAGTTTCCTTTGTGCGGGAAAATACTATCACTAATATACATACATTACCTAACATATTCCTGATAAGTTTCTAAAATGTACACAATTACATGTATTTCCCACTAGTATAGACAAAGTAACATTTGGCAAATAAAACTATACAGTTTATACTTACACCCATAGAAGGCTCTTGAGACAATCTGATACTTCATATTATCACATAACATTTTGAGAGGCGCTCTAGAAGGAAACATACGTTAAAATGGTTAGTACATTTTTCAAATGTAAAATATTAAAATGTTGCTGCAATCATTACTTGAAGAAAAACTGTACTTTTACATCTAAGCAGGAAGCATTAAAAGTAGCCCGTGAGTAATATTTCACACATTAATTAGTGACTTCACTGCTTTAATCAGGTAAGTAAGGCCCCATTTACATTGGGAATCACAGAATGCTAGCAAACTCACTGTCATTTTGTAAAGTGATTTTCCTGTGATTTTTCACTGTACAGGAAATCGATTTTGCAGCGATAGCTCTTTGTAATTCTTTAATATTGAAATGCAATCGCTCTGAAATCGCAAAAAAAAAAAATGCTGCATGCAGCACCTTTGCTAATCACTGGGGATTGCTAAAAGTGAACATTGCTATACACTTTACATTGCAGTAGTGCTTTTCAAAATGCTAGCGATCACCAGGGATTGAAAGCACTGCTGAAATCGTTAGTAAGATGCTCCACTGTGAATGAGGTCTAAGGCCAAAAAGCATGACATTCCTCACACAAAGGTTATCATTCATGAACAGGCTGTCGGTAAACAGAATCAGTGCGGGAAAACACCGCTGGCGGATTTTTAGACTTCTGGGTGGGCATTCATAAAGATGTATCCGTGTGCGGAAGCAGTGCGGAGATTCCCCGAGCTAAGCTGGCGGTAGGCAGGCGGTAGGCTTGCGGAGACACGGAAGCTTCCGAGTTGATACATTTCTCCGTGTTCCGCTCTGCTGCAGCTGCCTGGGAGGTCTGTGTGTCTCCATTCACTTACATTGATATCGCCACATCAGAGTGAGCGGTACTTCCCGACCTCACACCGCTTGCGGTGATCTTCATGAATGAACATTTTGCTACATTTGTACCGATAATCACCGCACAAGGCGGTGATTTATCACTCTGCTCGGTAGTGTAATTTTTCCATGCGGAAAGAGGCTTTATGAATACTGATTTTGCCGAGTGGTTGGTAAAGTCAGCTGTTTTAAGCATTTCCACATGCGGAAATGCTTTATGAATGATAGCCAATGTTGCTGTTTTTCTTCACCTCCAGCCATTTACCCCACTGATGCTACACTATACTACCCTCAAGTCACATTACTGATCACTGAGTCAGTCAGGAAGGACACTGCTGAATTCACATCCTGTTTGAACACCAGGAACTTACATTAAGGTTTGTATAAACACTAGATAAAAGTCGGCACACACAGGTAAACGACGTCACTCAAACATTTTTTCCCAGGAGATGGACTACATCCACACACCGATATTGCAAATGATTATGTCTTTCGAAAACTGAACGCACAATCGGAAAGCGATATTTCACATAACATTTGCGCATGCTCTGATACAATGTCGTTTAAACGACTTGTACACACCAGCACTATTTCTGCCCAATAGACGCCTAAGTTTATCCACCGGTTTTACTGGCAGAATACTTGATATTGGTCGTGTATTGTTAAAGCGGAATATAACCCTGCATTTCAACTTTGCTCTAAAACATTATTTACAGTATATTATATGCAACCAGCATTTTTTTTTTTACTAGACCAGCATTGGAAGGGTTACACAGAGGTTTAAAGTTCCTGGAGATTTCTGCAGACGCATCCGAAGCTGAGATAGATACATTTTGCTTACATAAATGTATCTAAGGGCCCTTTTCCCCTACCAGTCGCTAGCGTTCACGCTGAACGCTAGCGATTGCTGAATCGCAAAACTAAAAAATTACCGGCGATTTCCCGACGTTTGCGGCCGCGATTTTGCTATGCTATGCACTGCATAGCAAAATCATGGCATATATCGCTCCGCGCCGCGATCGCGTTTCAGGAAAAAATGAATCGCGGTAGTGGAAATACCCTACCGCGATTCCTATGTTATTTAGCAAACCCTAGCGATTGTAAAATCGCTAGCGGTTTGCGATTTTGCGATTCCGCTAGCGCAAGTGGAAAAGGGCCCTAAGTGTTGAATGTGACTCACTCTCTCAGGAGCTGGAGGACAGCCAAAGAGTGTGTAACATTTCTCAATAGATACATTTAACTAAATAGAATGCATCTATCTGAACTTCTGCATATATCTCCAGGGAACTTTAAACCTCTGTGTTTAACCCTTCCAATGCTGGTCTAGTAAAAAAAAAAATGCTTTTTGCATATAATATGCTGTAAATAATGTTTTAGAGCAAAGTTGAAATGCAGGGTTATATTCCGCTTTAAGCTACATACACAAAATCTGTAATTCCTCAGACATTTCAAATGACTTTTATCTAGCATGTGTACAAGCCTTTAGGCAATCAGGTTGCAGAGACAGCAGCAAAGCCTGGAGCTGGTTTCTGTGATCCAAACGTAGTTAGATCCAGTGCCAGGCAACAAAGATGTGATTTCAAGATGAAAATATTGATTTGAGAATGAGCAGATCTCTGCAAAATCAGACTGCAAACTTAAGACCCGCTGATTCATGGTGAAGTATTTTCACTCAAACGCAATCTAATCACAGGAGAGCCTATAACATTTGATTAGATTGAATTGACTTGAACTGTGTTTTCAAGGAATTGAGTATTAAAAAGAGCCTTAGAAACGTCTGCTATTATTACTTAGTATATATATAGCGCTGACATCTTCTGCAGTGCTTTACAGAGTATACAGTCTTGTCATAAACCAGTGATGGCTAACCTTGGCACTCCATCTGTGACAAAACTACAAATCCCATCATGCCTCTGCCTCCCCAAGTTATGCTTAGAGCTGTCAGAGTATTGCAATGCCTCATGGGACTTGTAGTTCCCCCACAGCTGGAGTGCCAAGGTTAGCCATCACTGTCCCTCAGAGGAGCTAACAATCGAATCACTACCATAGTTACATGTCCATTGTAGTCCATTGTAGTCTAGGGACGATTTTGGCGGGAAGCCAATTAACTTACTGTAGATGTATGTTTTGGGCTGTTGGAGGAAACCAGAGTGCCCAGAGGAAACCCACACAGGTGTGTGTGTGTGTGGGGGGGGGGGGAATACAAACTCCTATCTTTTTCAATTGTCTTGTTCTAAACAACGGCTGTAACGATCGGTGTCAACACACAGAGAGAATCTGATTATTGGTGATCTGCAGTATCACCAAGAATACAGATATATACCCGATTATTAATGGTCTGCAGAATCACCAATAATACAAGTATAACTAACCTCTGGACACCTGACAAGTGTAAGTGTTTGGTGCGACAGTATATGAGCCAGTGATTCCCTGACTGTTGGGAATCAGACTCTACTGCAGTCAAAGGACTCCTTTGAGATGGAGTCCCTGACTGGATTGCAGAGAGGTCCCTTTGGGAGATAGGGAGTCTCTGCAGCTACTGAACACCCCAGGAGGGGGTATCAGTTAGAGAGGTCGGCCAGGCCGGGTCGGGAACACACGAGCAGATTTAGGTACAGAGACAGAAGGCTGATTCGGTAACCAGGGACAGGCAGGGTTGGCAACAGTAATCAGATAGGCGTAGGTACCGAATCAGAGAGCAGAAGGAAGGTCAGGAGAGCAATAGGTCATAACAGATATCAAACAGATGCCTAGTCTAGAGTGTGAGGTCCGTGGTCTCAACACCCAGGGACTGGTCTACGATATACACAATGATGATACAGTTTCCCTAGTCTTGGTTGTGAGGTCCGTGGTCTCAACACCCTGGAACTAGTCTTAAGAATAACACAATAATAACACAGAATTCTGGCTAAGTGTGGATTCCCAGGTCCACCTGGTTCCACCACACTGGAGGATCTGACTAAGGTCTGAGTGCTAACACATAAGCATTCGCAACGGCAGACAACTGGCAACTGACAGGGAGGAAGTATATATAGCAAGGTGCTCCTCAGCACCACCCAGTCAGCCAATCGCCCGCTGTTCTGGGATCAGCTGATCGTCCAGATCACCTGATCCTTCTCCTATTGGCATAAAGGGCTTGCCTGTCAGCGCGCGCGCGTGCGTGTAGCCCTCCATCTGTGTGCACTACTAGGTTCAGACAAACCAGGCGCATGTTGTTACGGAGAAACCGCCGGTCTGAACGCGGCACCAGCCGCCTCATTGTCAGACCGCGCGGCGGTGTCTCTGGACTCCGTTACAATCCCTCTCCTATTGGCATGAAGGACTTGCCTGTTAGTGCGTGCGTGCGTAGCTCTCCATCTGTGTGCACTACTAGGCTCAGACAACCCAAGCGTATGTTGCTGCGGAGAAACCGCCGGTCTGAACGCGGCACCAGCCGCCTCGCTGTCAGACCGTACGGCGGAATCTCCGCACTCCATTACAACGGCATTCATTAATCTGTGTGTGACTAGCATTAGTGTGCTATAACCCTCAGTACTGTTATGGTGGCCATATACAATGCATAGAATGGAACATTTATTTTAAGTAGAATGATGCCACATTTTTAAACACATTTTACATTTCCTATATCTTCATATCATACCCATTGTTAGATGCAGTAAATGAAGTGGACAAGCCGTAGTAAGGCATACCTCTCATGATTGCAGCCATTGGCAGGACCCCCATCTGAAGAGCCACTCTGTGAGCATGAGGAGCAGGAGGATTTGCGCGTACTAGGCTGCCACATAGATGGCAACCCAACCCCCTGAGGATCTATAAAATCCTGAGGCACTAGAGAAGAGATAATAATGGAATAAACACATTTACCGGTAAGTCACGGTTCTCTTTTGCACTGTACAATCTCAAATTACACCTCATTAACTTCAGCTTTTCAGGGAATCAAACATATGAGATAGAAAAAAAATATTTAGAAAACCACATCCACTTATTTATGGGTAATGGCTTGGATGTGAGTACACATGTTCCTCATGGCAAGGAAGGGGATGCTAAAGTTATATTTAATGTGGATGCTGAATGCTTTCCAGCAGTTACTGAGTGCGTGGCAACAGCCTGTGATCGTTGGACCTTTGGACTTATCCTGGAGTGATAGTGTGGACATGGACTTGGATTCCTCTATTTCGAAGTCTTTTTTCTAACCTTGGGTTGTCGCCTGATCTCTCTCCTCTTCTCACCTACAATACTACTGTATGCTCTGTCTACTAATCTGGCTTCACGTGAGTCTGAGCAGAGGTCCCTTTAAAGTTTGTCTTATTGTGCATAGCCCAGCCTCTTGCTCCTCGTGTGCTAGTTATTAGCCTGACTGGAGTGACTACTACTGGTTCTGTGTTATGTCTGAAATTGTATTAGCCCTGGGTGGCATGCAAGTCATTCTACTATGTTCCCCTTAGTGCCTATTATTGTGAAGCCCATTCAGCTGGTTAGTTTGCTGCTACACTATGCTTGTTCTCTGTTCTTTTCATCCACGTTTGCCTATGATTCTGCCTTCCGCTCACTTTTTCAAAGGAGTCATTTAGTCAACCAACTGAAATAATATTACCTCTGCTCTTACTAGGATGAAAACGTATAGATGAAAATAAAATTGAATACAATACAAATAAAACGTCCACTACACTTTCACCAGTTTTAGCTCTGACATCTCTATGTGCTCATCTACACTTGAAATTCCTGCTCTTTCAAGGGGATTTCAAATAAAACAATGGCTTTAAAGTCCTCAGATGGGTTCTCCAGAATGTAGAAGAAACAAATAACTGAAAGAGAGAATGCCACCTTTGCTATAGCTTGTGGTAGTGATGTAAGCACAGACTGCTGCACTGATGCTTCACCAGTACAGTTCATGAGCAATGCAAGAAGCTGGTGAGTGGTTCTGCCCACAGGAACTACACCAATAGGGCTTTAGTTCTGAGAAGCCTTATGTTATACAAAGTTATAAAACACAAATTACAGAGATGTGAAACTAGATCTGCAGCATCTACAACAGATCATGAACACAAACTGGT
Source organism: Hyperolius riggenbachi (assembly GCF_040937935.1). Classification (NCBI taxonomy): domain Eukaryota; kingdom Metazoa; phylum Chordata; class Amphibia; order Anura; family Hyperoliidae; genus Hyperolius; species Hyperolius riggenbachi. The sequence goes on from NC_090646.1 coordinate 461,156,223, forward strand.
AAGATTATTGTGGTCACATAATCAGAAATAAATGTATTTACAATACACAGTTGCATTGATGATCGCATGTATAATTAAAGCAGTGCCAATTATGGCCTAATTTTGCTTATTTAATCAAAATACAAAGATCCCTAGTCACCAAGAACCAGAAAGAAGTATTATCCCTCTTCTCACACAGGCTTTTTAGTTTCATGTAGCGCTGTGGTTGATTGGTTCTGAATGGGCTACTGTAAGAGCTGATATTTACCATGCTGCCATTTACTCAAGAAACCAACCAGTATATACAAGTGATGAATGCATGTATGTGCTCCAGCTATACTCTGTATATAGTATTCAGAGTTATAATACACAATCAACACTATTTTCATTTGTTTAGTGCCATATTCTGATGTATTTAAAATAGCAAAGAACAACATGCAAATTGCAGCAATTAAAAGCAACCAATCATGTTCCAAAGGCTCATACCAATCAGTTCCAAAGGCCTTCTAAAGAGTTGAAGGTGAAATCTCATTAGTGGCCATGGACCATCTGATTTTGGCCATGGCCATGGACCATTTTTCCCTTTCTCATCCCATACATTAGCCTCATTAGATCTGCACTAGAAAGCAGTGTGACTTAGACTACTTTATTTTAATTTGAAAATTTGCTTGGTGAGATCAGTAACTTGGGTTTGCTTTCCTAAGTCTCTACAAGGCTGGAGAACAGAGGAAAACATACGCAGTTCTCCAAACCTGAAATGAATTTATTAACAATTATTTGTCAACTAGCGGCAAAAGCCATCACAAATGCAAAGTAAGCATTGCTGTATTGCTAGTCCTCACTATACATAAAGGTACATAAAGGTGACGACTGCAATGCTGTGCCTAATCTTTTAGAGCAGATAGGAAGGTCTGAGTTTAGATCCACTTTAAGTTAGACTCAGTGTAAATACGGGCATAAAGAAACATATAGTAATGCTCAAACCCCACTTTCTCTGTACTTGGAATTACACCATAGCAGTGCATGGCCATGGTCCAAGCATTTTACAATTCCTAACTGTCCAACAATTTCTAAAGTCAATTTGAAGAATGACTTTCAATTGCTTTTAATTGATCCACAATCTCAGAGTTGAGTTAATTTAATTACATGAATGAATATGACACAAGTTTACTTGACAGAGAAATCCAATAAATGTTTTGCCTATGAAATGTTCTATACTGGTTACATGTTGTATTGATGCTTCTTTACATTCAAATGGCAGCATGATTAATCCAGCACAATGATCTGAAAGGAATTATTGCTATGAGGGGTGTGACAGCAAACCCGATATGGTGGGATTGTGGCAAGATGTCTCGGCTTGTTTTTCGAACACTGTAGTTTGACTTGCTGGGCTCTTGGGCCTCGCATGGAAAATGGAGGTGGAACATGGGAAGTGTGAATCTGGAGGATGACAATGATGCTGCACAGCAACTACAAATAAAGGAACATGGAAACAGAAAGTGAAAGATAAATAACAACTGTTCTTATCAAGATCACCTATCACTTTGTTCATTTTGATTTCAGCTAGATTTCATTGGTGGACATATTGCCTGGCATACTGCACATACTGCAAGGATTTAAGAAATCCCATAAAAGACACTACCAGGTATGTCTAGGAATTCCAAAGCATTCAGCTTTGTCTGTGGGAGAGCAAAGAGCAGACTCTAGTTAAGGTACTTAGCTATTAAGATGACACATTAGTGAGTCTATCTATAGCAGCAGTGATGCATCTTGAGCTGGTAATATTGAAATGTAGACATCATATGAAATTAGTGTGTGACTCAACAAATGTTGCCAGCAGTAAAAGCAATGAGTAAAACTGCCAGGCATGAGGAGACTGTGCACATGGGACAAAATAGTGTCTTTTTCTGTAGGACTCAATTTGCTGGCACATAGGCCTTCTCCAGTCAGTGTCCATTGCTGTTGGGCATTCACATGAAACCAGTTGTATCTGAGTCTACAGTTTCTCTCTCTCTGGTTCCCTTACAGCCCTCATTAAAACCATGCATCGGCACAGGGAAATAAAAGGCTCTCGAGAGGAAGAATTTAGAATGAAGCACTTTTTAACGATCATAATTTTAAGTGTGTATTAAAGAGGAACTCCAGTGAAAATAATGTAATAAAAAAAGTGCTTCATTTTTACAATAATTATGTATAAATGATTTAGTCAGTGTTTGCTCATTGTAAAATCTTTCCTCTCCCCGATTTACATTCTGACATTTATGACATGGTGACATTTTTACTGTGGGCAGGTTATGTAGCTGCTGCTAGCTGTTTTGGCCGTTAGAGACAGCTCTAAGCAGCTAGTTCCTGTCTGTGAACACTGTTATATTGTGGCAGTTTGCCAGGAGCACCGCGGTCCTCAGAGCTTCTTGGGGGACAGGTTTCACCACAATATCAGTCATAGAGCGCCCCCTGATGGTCTGTTTGTGAAAAGCAATATATTTCTCATGTAAAAGGGGGTTTCAGCTACTGATTGGGATTAAGTTAAATTCTTGGTTGGAGTTCCTCTTTAAAGTGTACATTCAGTTACAGAGATGGGACTGAAACGTTTTCCAATAAGGCCAGATAGAAAGTTAATAGCCAATTATTAAATACTACTGTTTTCATAAGATTCTGTTACACTGTGTTATGGTGTCTTACCTTAGGTACATGTTCTGTAGTTCGGAATGACTAAGGTAGAGAAGATTATTCTTGTTTACTTAATTTAATTGTGTACATTATCCTTTGTTAACAGTGCTTGTCTGTTGTGTGAGCTGTCATTTACCCCTCCTGGCCCACCCAGAACTCTGCTTTAGGGTCCATTCACACTGGATTCACACTTTGCTGATCGCCAGCGATCAGCAATGTGCTGCTGCACAAGTAATTCTATGGGATTACTCTCACGGCAGTGATTGTGGCGCATCTGCTATTATCGCAGACCGCAAGCGCGCTGCATGAAGTATTTTCACTATTCTAATTTACTGGAATGAGAATCGCAAAACGTAATTGCTGAAAAATCACCAAAAAAGGTAATGCAAAATCGCTATGGATAGGTGATTGTGATTTGCATTTACAGGTGCGAACACGGCCTTAGTAGACTGACAAAGTAGTCTGGGAATGGAATTATCCTTCAACACATTGAAATTTAGGAGGAGAGGAGGGGCAAATGCGGTAATGTCTCATTGTGTGCTATTACAATAAGGGCACTCAACTTGCAGCTTTATAAACTGGTTTTGAAAACCAGCCCGGAGAACATCATTTTGGGGTTAAAGTGTATTTAGAAATGTTTAACTTTGGTCACTATGAACTATTTATCTTCTGAGGAAAATAGGGGGGAACATATGAGCAAATACTTCCTAGGGCAAAAAAGCAATAAAAAGATTTTTAACTAAGGAACGTAACATAATGTAGCTCTGTTCCAAAAAAAAGTCATACCAAACTCAGATTGGCTTCCTGGGTATATAATCCTGAAAACATAGTCCGTTGCTTCATCTTCTTCTTTATCTGAGGTGGATTCTGAGGAACCCTGAGGACTTCGCTTTCTTAGCTTGGGGAACACTTTGCCCTGCATGACATGATGGAATACGGTGTTACACAGTTTTTAAACTGAATTGTGATGGGGCTTATCATTTGTTTTCAGGGATAAAAGCAATAATTCTAAGAATTATTTTTTTTAACACAAAAGGAGTTTAGTGAAGTACAACAGATAATACAAACAGTTGCATACAAATTATTGAGACAATGAAATATCCAACTGGAAGAGAAATATCAAAGGATACAATATTGTAAGTACGTCAGTTACGATAAAACGTAATCATGGGCAGTCACACACCACATTTTAACATGACAGTAAGGAGGAACCATAGAGATAGCAAAACCTTTAATACATAATGCCACCATAAATGTAAAATTATCTCAGCCAGTGCTAAAATGAGAGGTCTGATAGTTTGATAAAGTTTGGAGTATCTAAACTTCTAGGTCTCAACACTGCTATCCGGATGGTAAATCTGGGACTTGGGTAAGATTTCAAGCCATGCCACAGATTAACGATTTCGCCACTTATCCCAGATCCTACCAAATTTAGCAAGAGCATTTCTATGGGCATATATCAGCTTTTTGTATGGTAGTCCCCTATCTACCGGTTTAATCCATTCCACCTTGGAAGGAATACTAGGGCCAAGCCACTTCAGCATGATTTCCTGCCTTGCAGCAAACAGTGTTTCGCTCATTCGTTTTTTTTGTGTCAGTCGAAATATTCTCGTCCGTAAACATTCCCAGGATGCATTGCAACAGGTCCACCGATACAGAGCACCCCATCTTAATGTGAAAAAACTTCACAACCTGTCGCCAGTACTCACGGATAGGGGGGCACTCCCATAATAAGTGGATGAATGAGGGAGCCGAGGTTTGACACCTAGGACATTGATCTGGAACAGTTCTGTTAAATTTGTTTACCATTGAGGGTGTAAGGTAAGTTTGATGCAAAATATAAAGCTGAGTTAATCTCTCCCAATGATTAGGATAGACTTGGGTACCGCAAGGGCATCTTCCCAACCCTCGTCATCTAGGTCAACAATCAGTGCCGAGCATTTCGACTTGCATTTGGCGGTTTTGTCAAGAGCAGTGCGTAACAAAGTCTTTGTGTCTGCTGTATCTCAAACTTAGCAAAAAGATCCTCAAGGGGAAGCAATTTGCCAGTTTGTATAGTCTGCCCCAAAAAGATGATTCCCTTACTAACCCAGAAGTGCATATCAGGAATAGTAATTAACTGAGCTAATAACGGATTGTCCCATAGAGGAGTACGATAATCAAGGCCCTTAAGGTGCAGAAACGTCACCAACCATCTCCATATCAGTATTGATTGTTGCACTATGGTGTGCGGATACTGGGAACCAGTTCTGAAGCCTCTTAACACATATCATGCAAAATGGCCCATATCAGGCACCTGTGTGTAGCCATACATCTCAGGGTTACAACCTCCATTGTAGAGGAACCAGTGAGAGATCTGCTGAGCTTGTGCTGCAATGTAGTATTTATGGAAAGTTGGAAGTGCCAGGCCTCCCATATCCTTTGGGTTTTGTAGAAGAATATACATAAGTTTGACTCTGGATTTATTCCATATGAAGCTTACCACTAACGATTTAGGCTTCTTTCAAAACTTGCGAGGGATATAGAAAGGAGAATGGTGGATGACGTAAAGAACCTTCAGCAAAAGTACCATCTTGATCAAGTTTATCCTACCTGCAATTGAAAGGGGGAGCTTCGACCATCCTTATTCTAACTTGCAAAAATGGCTTCAGAAAATTTCAAGTCTCAACTTTTTTTTAATTTAGTTTGATACTGTACTTTAAAATATGAAATAATTGCAAGTATAATAAAAATTACAACAGTAGTAAAATAAAAAACCCTTTAGGGCGCAAACATAAGTAAATAATTATATATTCAAGAAAGAAAATCTAAAACCTGAGTTGCAGAGCACTGCACAATTCTGAATGCCTCCTTCAGCATACCTTTCCTCTTTGGGACCACAGTGGAGGATCTAGCTGTCCATGAGGAAGAAGACCGTTTTCCATACAGGAAAGAAACTGTAAGAGATGTCCACCACGGGGAAACCTGAGGGGGGGTCGCTGTATTCCATCCTGACTGACCAATACTACAGTGCCACCGCTGTCTACTGTTGGTTGGAGACACAAACACATGTTGGCAATAGTAATCATTACCCATACATTAATTCACTGCCCTCTCCATCACAATCAGAATGATGTATGTACATGACTAAAGATGGCCTGCCATAATCACCCTAGAAGACCCCCATTCTGTTTGTTTGTTTCCTGCACAGTTACTGCAGGCAGCTTTAGCTTTTCCACATAACATCAGAAAGCTCTAATACATCACTGGTAATGACTTTTATAGTTTTATAACTTTATAAAGCTACCATTACTAGGAAGCAGAATCGGTCAGCATCCATAGTAATAACAAAAGGATCCCTGGAGTGTAATACATCTTCATTTTAATACATCTTCACAACTTAATTTAGTTACATATTGGAAAAAACAATTCTGGTACAACTATTTCAGATATACACACAATACAACACAGAATTAATGTTCAAAAGTAAATTGTTATATGAGCCAATTATCTATAACTAACTTTATTGGAATAATAAATAATTTGGTAAATTTTTGACTTTTTCTGTAAAAAGTGAATGAATGTAAAGAACCTCACAAATACAGCATGTGTTACGTGTATATATAATAACAGAGGGACATCTAAAATAATGAGCTCTGAAAACATCTTCATACAAAAATTCTTGACTATAGTCGTCCGGTATAATCTAAAGTGTATATATATATATATATATATATATATATATATATATATATATATATGTATTATATATATATATATTATATATATATATATATATATATATATATATATATATTATATATATATATATATATATATATATAATATATATATATATATATATACTCTGTATATATTCTAAGCGGAGGGTACTTAGCTTTGCTGAATTTAGTCGGTTTCTGTAGTATTTTTTTGTAATAGAGTGTAGGACTCTACACTCTATTTAACAGAGTCCTACACTCTATTACAAAAAATACTACAGAAACCGATTAAATTCAGCAAATGAGGTTCTTTCCAGTACTTTAGGTTATACCAAACGACTACAGTCAAGACTTTTTGCATGAATATTTTTTCAGAGCTCATTATTTCAGATGTCCCTCTGTTATTGACATATACCTAGAAGACAGCTACATTACAAATGACTTCTTCACTACACTAACAGAAAAGTAGGCAAACAGGTCATTTATTTAATTGATACCTTGCTGGTGACAATGCAGATATACTATTTCTTCAAGGCGTATGGTCATTGCATAGTCCCAATAAACGCTAAATCAAATATGAACAGGTGTTAGTAAGTGAAAAAAAAACTTTCTGGAAAATATAAATATCAGATTACTAGAGTGTTATTTCATATTGCACCTGAAAAATTCCATTAACTCACTAATTATTTTTAAGTAGAGCATTGCCTTCTGACTAGCTTAATAGATAAGCTCACACACCATTCCAACATCAGAGTACACCATTAAACAGCTCTTTGAAAGAGGATGCTATGCTTGGCACAGTGTACTTAAGTCATATTAATTCCTTAAGAAGGGCAAGAAGGAGCCTTTTCCCATACTCTTTGTTTTTAAACATCAAAATGACCATGACAAATTGCTTTAGAATAACACAACATAAAAAAGAAAAAAAAAAAGAAAAAAGATTTCAAAACAAATTTTTTTCCAATTAAATTTAGCTGTGACGGAATTATTCTTTCATTAAATAAAACCTAAAAAAAACACTTCAGAATTATTGATATCCGTTTTCTATTTGATCTTAGTACACACACTTTTTGATTTTGTAGTTTTTTAAGCTCAATGATTCTTTCTATCAAACTGTTACCTAGTATGGTTGTATACATAAATGACTGCATTAAAGGAATACTATCGATACCCAAGTGTTCTAAAATGACAATATACAAATAATGTCTAAGTAGCTGTGTGAACATTCCTACTTTTCATGTTAAATATCAGAGGCAAAAGCTGTAATTTATTGAGGGTAGGATTTAGCTATATTGGGACAAATCAATTGCAGAAGGGGTGTCTGCTTCAATGCACAGCCAGAGTTGCATATCAGACTACAGAAAGCAAATATCAAACATATCAAACTCTGAAAGCAAAAACAATATGAAAAAGCTGTGACAATTAGTTACATTTCCTCTGCTTTCTTCAGACACTTCAGTCAGAAACAGAGCTCCCAACAGCTGCAGCTCCTGTGTCCTGTCTCTCTCTGTCACACACAGAGCTACACATAGAGTTAACTGATCAAGTGTGAGGGGAATTTCCCCTCTCCTCATGGCTCATTCAGCCGTCAGTTTTGGCGTCAGTAAACTTTGAATGTATTTTGCTAACAGTAAACAAAGAAGTTGCTACTAAAATATATACACCAGTACTTAGCAGCACTTCCCAAACAATTCCTGTGTCAATTAGAACAAAATATGTGAATCGATAGTATTCCTTTAACTTCAATGTAAACATTTTGGACATATGTTCTAAAACACTGCTGTTAATTTGTGTGCCAAGTTAATGCCAATAGTTAAAACAGGCTTTCTCATGCAGGGTTCCCTGGAACCCCAGGGTTACTTGAGTACTCTGCAGGGGTTCCTTGGCATTTTTCCCATTGTGGGGGAAGTATAATAGAGCACCCTATAATAGGTGGTACTGTAACAAGAAGCACTAAATTGGGGGGTCAGGAGACAGTATAATGAGTGGCAGTGTAATAGGGGGTAGTGAAATAAACAGCCACACAGATTTTTAAGACCATGCCCCCTGCAAAACAAATGCAGGGTTTCCCCGAGATAAAAAAAATAGTTTGCAGGGGTTCCTTGAGATCAAAAAGTTATTTTCAGGGTTCCTCCAGAGTAGAAAGGTTGAGAAAGGCTGAGTTAAAATATTGGTATTATGATATTACTGAAATTTTCTATCAACTTATCCATTACCTAATTTTAACACCCCTAACACCCCTCCTAATACTAACCTCATCCTAATGCCTAATAGTAACTCTGATGTCTGCTGCCCAAACAATTGTGATGCCACAGGTAAAGTACAAGCCGACTAGAGATAGTCGATCGGCTACTATAACACAATTGCTGAAGTATTACCAAAACCACTGGTAATAGCTAATCAGCTAATACTAGTCAAATCTCTTAACTGAACTGCTACCTGATCGGCTAGTGGTAGCCAATCAGCTAGCAAGTCGGGCGCCCAAATCACCAACCTGGTGCCATACACTGCAATTACGATAGCAGTATATTTAAAGCGCCTGGCATAGCCAGTGCCTAGTTCATCTGCTTAGACATTTTTGGACAAAAGGAATTCAATCGATGTATCATATAGCTGTTTTGCCATAAGTTATCAACTAAATGCAATACAGAAATACCGTGAATGCTTTAAAACATAACAAATTAGCTGAAATTAGTTGTTTAGCATGTAACGTGAACAAAGTACACATGGATACTGGGTGGGTTTCTTGATAACTTTAATAGCTACACTAGGCCTGTAACCTGTGAGCTTTGTTTTTACATCTGCAGATACATCTTTTTACTATTTCCTTGTTTGAACTTCTTATACAGTTGTTGTTTTTTACAGGGAGTGCAGAATTATTAGGCAAGCTGTATTTTTGAGGAATAATTTTATTATTGAACAACAAACATTTTCGCAATGAACCCAAAAAACGAATTAATATCAAAGCTGAATATTTTTGAAAGTAGTTTTTAGTTTGTTTTTAGTTTTAGCTATTTTAGGGGGATATTTGTGTGTGCAGGTGAAAATTACTGTGCATAATTATTAGGCAACTTAACAAAAAAACAAATATATACCCATTTCAATTATTTATTTTTACCAGTAAAACCAATATAACATCTCAACATTCACAAATATACATTTCTGACATTCAAAAACAAAAAAAATCAGTGACAATATAGCCACCTTTCTTTGCAAGGACACTCAAAAGCCTGCCATCCATGGATTCTGTCAGTGTTTTGATCTGTTCACCATCAACATTGTGTGCAGCAGCAAACACAGCCTCCCAGACACTGTTCAGAGAGGTGTACTGTTTTCCCTCCTTGTAAATCTCACATTTTATGATGGACCACAGGTTCTCAATGGGGTTCAGATCTAGTGAACAAGGAGGCCATGTCATTAGTTTTTCTTCTTTTATACTCTTTCTTGCCAGCCACGCTGTGGAGTACTTGGACACGTGTGATGGAGCATTGTCCTGCATGAAAATCATGTTTTTCTTGAAGGATGCAGACTTCTTCCTGTACCACTGCTTGAAGAAGGTGTCTTCCAGAAACTGGCAGTAGGACTGGGAGTTGAGCTTGACTCCAGCCTGAACCCGAAAAGGACCCACAAGCTCATCGTTGATGATACCAGCCCAAACCAGTACTCCACCTCCACCTTGCTGGCGCCTGAATAGGACTGGAGCTCTCTGCCCTTTACCAATCCAGCCACGGGCCCATCCATCTGGCCCATCAAGACTCACTCTCCTTTAATCAGTCCATAAAACTTTAGAAAAATCAGTCTTGAGATATTTATTGGCCCAGTCTTGACGTTTCTGCTTGTGTGTCTTGTTCAGTGGTGGTCGTCTTTCAGCCTTTCTTACCTTGGCCATGTCTCTGAGTATTGCACACCTTGTGCTTTTGGGCACTCCAGTGATGTTGCAGCTCTGAAATATGGCCAAACTGGTGGCAAGTGGCATCTTGGCAGCTGCACGCTTGACTTTTCTCAGTTCATGGGCAGTTATTTTGCGCCATGGTTTTTCCACACGCTTCTTGCGACCCTGTTGACTATTCTGAATGAAACTCTTGATTGTTCGATGATCACGCTTCAGAAGCTTCGCAATTTTAAGAGTGCTGCATCCCTCTGCAAGATATCTCACTATTTTTGACTTTTCTGAGCCTGTCAAGTCCTTCTTTTGACCCCTTTTGCCAAAGGAAAGGAAGTTGCCTAATAATTATGCACACCTGATATAGGGTGTTGATGTCATTAGACCACACCCCTTCTCATTACAGAGAAGCACATCACCTAATATGCTTAATTGGTAGTAGGCTTTCGAGCCTATACAGCTTGGAGTAAGACAACATGCATAAAGAGGATGATGTGGTCAAAATACTCATTTGCCTAATAATTCTGCACTCCCTGTAATTAAAACCCTGCAATGTTTGCAGGCTACACTTATTATTAACCAAGAGAGACATCGCAGACTTGACACTTACAGCATGATTCTGGAATAAAATCTCTATAGGGCCCTATTCGCCTTCTAGCTCCTATCTAAAAACAATACCTTTTTAGTACTAACACAGCTGTGAGCTATGAGTTAGTTTCAGTGCATTACTTTGTTAAAAAAAAAAATATCAGACGCGTAGTGATTTTTTTATGGCCTCAACAGATTTTTTTTTTTAGCAAAACAGTATGAAACTTTTTTCTTCACAGTGAAGCCACTCTGCGATAAAATATAATGAAAAAAGACACTGCAACACAGAAAAATAGTATATACAGGAATATGTAATCATCCTTGTCTATTTGTGGTGTTTTGTAGTAAATTAGGGTTTTTCTTTTTACAGTAACTATTTTTGACATTTTACTTTAAAGTCAGGAAAATATTAATATTACAAATGAGAATACATTTGTTTAGAATTTGGCAGGCAAGCTTTGTAAGTTCAAGAAAGGCCACCTTTTAAGTGTAGAAAAGGTAAGATAGTTCCATAGACAACCAACCAACCAACCTAGTTATCCTTCACCAGGTCTGGAATTTATACATTTGCACTATTAAAATATTTTTCACTGCAACACTAAAGTGGTAATCTCTCCTATCTTCTGCTCAAGAAATCTTACAGGAAGAAATAACTCCCAAAAGTAATAAACTGTTCCCATAATGTAACTGGGAGAGGGGAAGAAATTGGTGCTGAGTGAGGCTTATGACACACCTGCTGTTTTTTGTTTTCCATGTCTAATGTATTTATAATTTCTGTATAGCACTATTGAGCACTCTAGCACTATGTTATAGTATCCCTGACGAAAGCCCCTATTTTTTACGGGGTGAAACATGTTGGGATGTATGGTAGGGTGATGTGTGTTTAGATAAGATACAGTCTGGGAAAGAGGGGCTACCTTCGGTGTGAGGATTTATATAGCCTCACTCACAGGGCTCTGCAAATTTCTTTCCCCTCTACCAGTTACGTTATGGAAACAGTTTACTTCATTTTGCAGGCTTAAAGAGGAACTCCAGCCTAAACAAACATACTGTCATTAAGTTACATTAGTTATGTTAATTAAAATAGATAGGTAATATAATCTCTTACCCACACTGTTTTAAAAGAACAGGCAAATGTTTGATTTCCTGATGGCAGCCATCTTTTTGGTTGAAAGGAGGTGACAGGGAGCATGAGACACAGTTCCAACTGTCCTGTGTCGTGAGCACCTCTCCCAGTTGCTAGGCAATGTGAATAACAACATAGGAAATCCCATCATGCTCTCCACAGCATCAGGAAAAAAAAGCCTGGGCTTTTTTTCTTTGATGAGTGGAGCGTAGCTAAAAATGCAGCTAAAAATTATGCTTTGGTAAGAAAAACAAAGTTCTGATGCTGTGAAACTGTTAAAGAAACACCAAGCCTTTTCAGTTCTGCTGAGTAGATTTTTAGTCCGGAGGTTCACTTTAAGGTTTTTAAAAAGCTGTACCAAGACAAAAGCTACATAGCCTTTGTATGTCCTCCCAGTGTTTGCATAGTTTCCCTCCACATCCCAAAACAAAAACATATTGGTAAACTCTTTGGCTTCCAACCCCTCAGATAATGTCAATGCTATATCAATGCTCAATAATAATAATGATATTTTGAGTCTGCTCTGACGGGTCCAGCATAGAGAATCTGTACAGGGAATAACAAAATCTCAACACTATCAACATATCCTGAGTGAAACATACTGTTCAGTGTCAAAAAACTTGATCACAAGTAAAGCACTGGTGAACTGCTGAGAGCAAAACCTGCTGACAAGTGCTGAAATCTCATAGGCAGCTATGGGAATCCCTGTTTTGCAGTGATTGCTTATACAGCACAGTGATTGCTTATACAGCACTGTGGGGCAGCACAGTGGCGTAGTGGTTAGCTCTCTCGCCTTGCAGCGCTGGGTCCCTGGTTCGAATCCCAGCCAGGGCACTATCTGCAAAGAGTTTGTATGTTCTCTCCGTGTCTGCGTGGGTTTCCTCCGGGCACTCCGGTTTCCTCCCACATTCCAAAAACATACGGATAAGTTAATTGGCTCCCCCTAAAAAAATTGGCCCTAGGCTACAGTACTTACACTACATAATATAGACATATGGCAATGGTAGGGATTAGATTGTGAGCTCCTTTGAGGGACAGTTAGTGACAAGATATATATACACTGTACAGCGCTGCGTAATATGTCGGCGCTATATAAATACTAAAATAATGATAATAATAATAATGTGCAACAAAATATTAGCTTAAGTGTCTCATCACTTTCGTCTATGGCATTTCATAAATTCTGTAGAACCGAAACTGTAATGCAAGGCCTGATTTTAGTCAAATACAAAACAATGGAAGACAATTGCTTTTTAGTAAAAAATATTTTTCAAAGAAGGTTGTTGGTTCATCATTTTCATGGAGGGGAATAACTTACTGCACTTGTCTATCACTGTAACTTCACCCTAGGTTCTAGTTCTGTCCCTGAGTTTCTGCCATCACTCATTTGGGTAAAATCACTGCTTCATGGTTAAGATTGTAATGCAATGGTGTCAAAAAATAGCACTGTCAGTTAGACATACAGTGAAGCATACAGTACAATGAAAGTATGCTTCACCACCACTGTAAATGCACATGTTGACCAGTAAATGTTATTTGATCGGAAATAGCTATACTACAGTCAATTTGAAAGCACCATAGGGATATCATTGCATTGCATTGCGATAAAACTAAATGAACATAGTGTGAAAGGATCCTCAATATTTCTCACCAAACAAATTGAAGCGCAGCACAAGCAGATTCTGTGATCCTGTTTTAAAACAGGTCGTGCTCCTTATTTGGTCAAAGCAGAAGTCAAGAAATAATTTTGTCTTGAATCTAACATACATTATTTGTTTGTTTTTTATTTATTTTATTTATTTTTTTAGCAACATACATACATACATGTTTTATAAATGAGAATAAATATGCCGCAAAGGGATTTGCAGATGACGTCAGTATTAGAGTGGGGATTAGATTTCAGCAATCAAGCTTTTTGATGTGTTTGTGCTCCCAGAGACTATTTTCTCATGCAATCCCAGTGTCTTAATACTCAATACATAGAAACGGGTTAAAATGTAACCTAATGTATCCAATAAGAGTTAGATGGTAAGATAAATTAATATGTGCACAAAGATAGAAGATCTCTTTTGACAGACCCAAGTAGTGAGTGCTGAGTGTATAAGGCCCGGTTCACACTTGCGGTTCTCTGCCAAACGGACCGGATGACCTGAACGGATCCGGACCGGATCCGGATCGGAACCGTACGGTTCTGATCCGGATCCGATCCGGATCCGGTCAGGTTGCATCAGGTGTTCATCAGGATGCGATCCGGATCCGTTTGGCAAAAGATAGTAGAAATAGAATAAAAATGTTGGGGTCTGGGAGGTCAGCAGAAGGTGGACCTGTGGAATCAGGCCCTCCGCTGTTTAGCACTCACCTCCACCTCCGACATACTGCCAACATCTCCAGCACGTTTAAAATCACTGCTGCTCCACTCCAAAATGCTTGCCCATGTGTCCCCATCCAAAATCGCCGCTTCAATACGCATAGGAAGTGGGGTAGAACATCCGGATTTTTAGCCAGTGTGTTGTGCGCTCTCCGGTTCTCATTGGTTTGTATTGGCCGGATGGTGCAGTCCGGCTCCGCTCCGGATACGGCTGCCGGAGGAGCCGGACCAAAAAATAGCGCATGTTGGGTCTTATGCCGGAGTCCGGATCCGGTCCGGACGAAACGGACGCATGTGAACGGAAGCATAGGCTTTCATTGCTATGCCGTGCGTCCGTTCCGTCCGTTCTGCATGCGGTCCGGCTCCGGCACGGCGATTCCGGACGGCGACCGCTAATGTGAACCGGGCCTAATACTGTCAAAGTTTATAACAGGTTAGGGAGAGTGAATGCATTGCTTATTATCTCTGGATGTTCATTTGTATACACACTATCAACATTTCCATAAAGAAGTACAGTATAAACATGAAGTCTGAAAATAATTCTCTCTACATTTTAACTGCCAAATAAAGCACAGAGGACAAATATGGATAGCGCTGTGGGTTAAACTTTGTGCAAACTTTACATTACTATCACCTGAACTGACTGTTTATGGCCGGGACAAGTCCCACTGAGGTTTCTATAACCCTTCGCAGTGGTGCACACCACGAGACCTTTTTAAACGCTAGAGATTTTAAAACTCTTGCTAATGCAATGCTATGGGGATTTTTACAAAATCACATTGCTCCAGTGTGCACACACATAGGATAACATTAGCAGGAGCTTTTAAAATCACAAAGTGCTCAGAAAATCTCTTCTGGAGTGCACCAGCCCCAGTCATTCACAGCTGACCTTGCTCAGAGGAAAAGCAATGTTTTGCCATGTTTTTGTTTTAATTAAGTCCTATTGCATTCCCCTACAGTGAGAATCTCCCTGCTCCTTTTCTCCTCCTCCCCTCCATGAAAAAGAAGACCCCCTTCAACTTACTAAAGCCTACAAGTCTGCACAAATATGCTTTGCATAACCCTACTTTTATCAGCTGTAGGTACTCAGCTTTGGTTGGTAGTGTTATGGTCTTCCATTGCTGGAATTTTACATGCTAGGCCCAACAGGAGTACAATACTATGCATGGAGTTGATATGCTTTTTTCTGCACATGAAAAATAATTGCATTCCTCTGAAGTCAAAGCCATGCCCAGGCACATATCCAAAAATCTCATAGCCTAATAATCTGAATACTCAAATGTTACCTTTTTGTGTATAAGAAGGCTGCCCCAGGTAATTGTCCCATTCTGAAATTTTGATCACATGCTCATATGTTCAGAAGCACAGGTGCAATAAGTTTGTTTTTAGCTCTATGGGTGTAACTGTAGACCCTGCCTTGATTACATCATATCACTATTCAAACTGCAAGAAATAAGACACACTGAATCTCTGTGAGGAGGCGGTGGCCTATAGCAAGGATGGTCTATGTTGCAGGGGCCAGTTTCTGTGCTCCTGACAAGGCTAATTTTTTCGCCCATAATTTTACAGCAAATCTGTAGCGATAAGGAAAAAAAGGTTACTACTTATGAAAAGGGAAGGCTGTGGAGCCTACTGAGCCTTCCATGTCCGCTCTTTGTGTTCTTGTTCCCTCGCTGTGCCCAGTGAAGTTCCGCTATGGACAACTGGGGAAGTTACGCCACCTCCAGGAACCTGTGCTAATGGGTGGGTGGGTGCGCAAACGCAGTACGGAGCCACCCATGTCCGGGAGGTCTCGGGACACAAGTGCCTTCTGAGGATACCCTTAGGCATAATCGACCAGTTGGTTGAATACATGCAATGGGGGTGACAGTGCTGGAGCGAGGACAGGGAAGGCTCAAGAGGATCCAGAGCCTTCCCTCTCCATAGGTGACACTTTTTTTCTTTCCTCGCTTTAGTTTTACTTTAATAAGGACCTTCAGCACAATCAAAAACAAAATGAGTGGCTGATTGCCTACACAGAGACATGGGAAAACATTTGTGCTTGGAGCAGAGATTTAATATTAATAAAGGCGTGCCTGTGGAGATATCACAAGTGCACTATATGAGTGAAAGTAAATTAAAACTTGACTGTGTAATTTTTTGATATGTGTTACACCGCTGTAATTGCCTGTCGGTATGACTCAGCCATTAGAGCCTCCCTGACTTCCTCCCCAGCATCACTGCATGCTGAAGCTGTGCTTATCTCACAAGAGCTCATTACGCTTTTCTTTCACATTAACATTCTGATTCTGTTTGCCGGCGTCAGAATAATGACATAAAACCAGTAAAAATAGTTCATTTTCTCTCCATTTTCCAGACATTAAGGAGAGGTTACTCATCATTTATTCACACTTTTCATTTGTGTTCTTACTGCAAGAGGTAAAACAAAGGGACATTTCACAATCAGACATGTTCTTTTCCAAGAAATGTCACGGTACCTTTTGTTTAATATCTTTCCACCGTTGCAAAGTCCTTCTCAACTGCATCAAAATGTACTAATTCAAAGAATGTCTTTATTGTTCTCATAATTATGATTTGTCTTCTATTCTTGGTCATTAGTTTTCAGCACATTTAAATGTCACCTATAACATTATTCAGAGAAATACTAAACATTGTGGGGCAGATAGAAAAAGAGCAGTTGCCCAGAAAAACTAAAATTTGCATCAAGGGGATGACAACTCTTGCTTTTGCTGAAGGTTTCTTTGAACCCTATAAAAAATGTTTTATTACTGCCATCACTTCAGGATTCTACATGGCCCATACAGGGCTAGTGCTGCCATAGGGGCAAACTGGGAAATTGCCCCAAGGGCCCCAAGCCAGCTGTCAGGTCTCCTCCAGATCTCCCCTTAACTTTATTGTGGTCTCCAGGGCACCTGCAAAGTTTTGTGGCAGTGTAGCAACTCAACTGTCCTGGCCGACTTGCTCCTCTATTAGCGTCTCTATGCGTTCCCATCTTCATCTCATCTTCATCTTCATCAAGATACGGCCAGTGGAGATGATTGCATGGGACCACGGACAGATGGAGGAATGTGCTGGCTGGGACAGGTGAGTCGCTACACTGCCGCAAACTTTGCAGGGTCCCGGGGGAACACAATAAAGCTGGCAGTTAACTCGGGGGGCCAAGGGGGGGAGTCTGTCGGGGGGCTCTAGGTTGATTTTGCCTGGGGGCCCAACTGTAACTAAACTGACTCTGGGCCCAAATTTTGACACAAGCTCATACATGTACAGTGTCAAGCCTCCTACAAAGCTAAGTTTAACTGCACTTACTTGATTTGTAGAAAAAGGAAATCTGAGCCTTTGCATATGGATATTGGAGATGGGGAATAAAATGCTAATAATTCTGACTTGCATACAAACTTCATGCAAATACTATTCATCTTGGAATTGTGCTGATCAAATGCACATCCTGTAGGCATGCACTCTGGCATTCTCAGCATCTCTCTGACTACCTTTAATGAACATAAATATGTGCTATGTACCTTTTCAATTTTAAAAATAATTACACAAAATTTCTACCTTCCCGCCAGTGCACCGAACTGCAGGTTGGACTTCTCTGAGCAGAGACAACAGCCAGTCTGATTGCTTTAAGGTCTGTGCCATGCCATTTATTAGCACTGGGGCATGATGGGAAGGTGCTGCTATCGGTTAATAGGTCTCTAAATGGTAAAATGAAGGTAGCCCTCACAGTCAAGCACTCTGTAACATCCACATATATTAACCTGTCTGGACCAGGCATTCCAAAGAAAAACTATTCGCTAACTCTATCCTAAAGGCGCCCATTAATGGTGTAATTTATAGCAATCATATGTTTGATATGGTCATTCAGATTGAAAGAAAAGACTGTATCGATCCACAGCATTAAAGTACCTAAACCAGTTGGGATAATATCTATGGAAAGTCCACCATGTCAATCAACCATTGACAATCAATAATTGTTCAGGATCGATTTGGCCCACCAGCTCTTCTATTTTCTTACACTACAATGTCAAAAAACTGATCAATAATATAACCTTTTACTTAAAATTGTACCGTTAACAGGCATTTTAAAGGATACCTGAGGTGACATGTGACATGATGAGATAGACATGGGTTTCTACAGTGCCTAGCACACAGATAACTATGCTGTGTTCCTGTTTTTCTGTCTCTGCCTGAAAGAGTTAAACACCATGGGGTTGATTCACTATAACAAATAGTGTGCCTTATCAGAGTTAACATGCCTTATCAGAGTTAACATGCCTTATCTGAGTTAGTGTGCCTTATCAGAGTAGCATAGTGAGCGCTTCAAACTTTTGCCTGCTAATTGGCAATGACAAGAGCTCCACTCATCCTGCCCTGAGCCCCTGCGGGTCCAATCACTTTAAAGGACATTATCACCGCACTTTGATTGGCCCAATAGGCTGCCTATCCCTTGAAAGGAAACTTGACAGGCAGCCTATTGGGCCAATTTCATTATGGTGATGAGGGTATTCCAAAGGAAATGCACTATTACTAGCGTCAGTTACCACAACATAACATATAGTCATAAATCAAACGGTGATCTTAAAAATAGTAGCCAGGAAAAGAATAATGCTAAAATATTAGGTAGGTCTGTAATTTCGGTCTCTGACCATAATCTTCCCAGCCCCATTCAGTAATACAGCAGGAAACCACAGGTTTGATGGAAATTATAGTGAGGTCTGTGAGGTATCTGCAGGGCTCTCTCTTCTCTCCAGCACACTGACAGACTGACTGACAGGCCACAATTCAAATGAAATTACTACTTCAGCAGCAGATTACAGCTGGTTAGACACCCTTCATAGAAATGGACATTTATTTAGAAAATATATTTAACAATTTCAAGGCAAAACTATAGTTATACTTTAAGCTGAATTATTCTTGACTGAAAACCTAGCACTTCAGCTTTATATGACTCCATTCATACAAGTATGTATATTGTTCTGTAGTAAATTCAGATTTTAGGTAAACTAATAAACATAATACAAACTGAGTATGATACGAGAAGAGCACACATCGCTCATAATGAAGTAGCAGAGATAATACATATAATACTCTCTACTAAACAGACATAAAAATGAGTAAGAATGGTTTTACACTGTGTACCAGAGGTAGCGGTGCGATACGATCAGATGATCACATCACAACGCTAAAATTAGACATTGGGGATTTCCGTAGTGCAGTAAGCCCCTTGCTGGGTGAAAAGCTAAGCAGGAAGTGATGCTCTCTAGTGCTCACTTCCTGTGGCTGGAATTATGATTGCATGGAAGTGTATTGAAAAAATACGCTTCCGCGCATGAATGCCACAATGCCATTGCGAAAATGTTTTAAAAAATCTGAGACTTACATGAATTCTGGTCCACCACATATCGATGCACAAGCTGGCCGCCAACGCACGGATGCCATAGCGTCAAAAATGTAACTTATGGTGCATCGCATCGGTCAGATATGAAATGCCCCATAGACTTTCATTGCCTTAGAGTTACCCTGCAGTATCGCAATGCAATAAAAATGCCTCAGTGT
Organism: Hyperolius riggenbachi; assembly: GCF_040937935.1. Taxonomy (NCBI): domain Eukaryota; kingdom Metazoa; phylum Chordata; class Amphibia; order Anura; family Hyperoliidae; genus Hyperolius; species Hyperolius riggenbachi. The sequence continues at coordinate 461,176,094 of NC_090646.1, forward strand.
GAAAGGGGCCTTAAATCGGATCCGAGATGAAAAACTAACTATAACAAGTAACTTGTCTATATATCTTATCTAAAGTTTAGATGGTTTACACAGCAAATCTAGCTGCAAACAGCTTTAATAGAATATGATTATTTCTTCCTGTGATACAATGACAGCTGCCATGTTGTTTGTAAACATTACCCAGAGGCAGGCTTATCTGTATCTTGAGCAAAAAAAACCTAATCCCCCTCCTCCCTCCTCCCCTCTGCCTCTGAAATCTCTGGCTAGTAACACCTCCCCCTCCTCCTGCCCAGACTGAGCTCCCATGAGCCCTTGCTACTGCCAAGGCTCTCTGAAAACCTGTGGGCGTGGCTTATTTAGTTTATAGGGAATTGGAGTATTAAAACAAAAACAAAAAAGTATTTGACTTGAGGAATGCCCTATAAACAATAGGAAAGGAAAACAATTATACAATGAGTAAAAGTTCACAGCGGATCCACTTTAAAGGGAACCTTAACTGAACGGGGGGTAAAGAGTTTTACTTACCTGGGGCTATTACCAGCCCCCTGCAGCAGTCCTGTGCCCTCGGCGCCGCTCTGGAATCCTCTGGTCCCCCGCTGTCACTTAGTTTCGTTTTTGACGACTCACCAGTCGCCGGCCGCCATGCGTATTATTGGACGAATTCACCAATGCAATTAGCGCTATTGCGGACCGCAACGCGTACAAAAATACGCGTTGCCGCATCCCGCACGCGTAGATATACAGCAACGCGTATTTTTGTACGCGTTGCAGTCCGCAATAGCGCTAATTGCATTGGTGAATGCGTCCAATAATACGCATGGCGGCCAGCGACTGGTGAGTCCTCAAAAACGAAACTAAGTGACAGCGGGGGACCAGAGGATTCCATAGCGGCGCTGAGGGCACAGGACTGCTGCAGGGGGCTGGTAATAGCCCCAGGTAAGTAAAACTCTTTACCCCCCGTTCAGTTAAGGTTCCCTTTAAGCTACATTCACATTGGTGTGTTGTGGTTTGTAACATGGCTTACTGCAGCGTGTGCAGCATGGTAACACACTGCATGCAGTGAGTTGCCGAAAAACACAATACCAGAAAAAAAGCAGATTTTTTCTATTGACTGTATGCTTTACTGTATTGGACACAACGCACGGATAATGTGTGGTGCTACTTACCCTTTGCGTTGTGTTCATTCTGTTACAGAGAACACAACATCCACTGTAGCCTTATTCCATATAAACCCTACAGATATGGCATTGTAGTACTGTAGTACTGTAGTCTGCTAAAGCTAGACATAGCTTACACATGTACTGTTATACCTGGTTTCTTGCTAGTGCTGTTAAGCCTGAATTTTAGATATCCAGGTCACGTGCTTTATAATTTCTGACTGGCATTTGTATAGTTCAAAGGGATAAATATAGTATTGATTCATTGCATGGGAGCTGTCAAGGTTGTCTTAATTTGATCTGCACTAATTTCTGAGCAGCAGCATAGTGCAGGAAACATACTGCTCGCAGGCCATGTTTAGAATACATTATTTTAAATTGTAACTTATAATGTGACAGTACGACAGGTTGAAGTGTACATACATCTGTTATTTTGCACTGTGCTATTCAACTAATCTGTAAAATCATCTTACAGGAAATGCACTCGTTTTTGCCCAGCACATTTATTTATTGTGTTTGGCACTAACAATTTTTTTTATAATGGACACATGACAAAAATAACAATTCCTATTTGTTGAAGTTCCATCTGTTGATTTGTCTTATAAAAAAATGTTGAGCTGAAAAGCTTATATTACATTACAAAAGCAAAGTCCCCAAACTTGGTGAATGATAACTAGGTCCTACCGTTCTCTACGGAGTGATCTGTGTTGCTACACAGCAGTAAAATAGTACTTTTCTTACACTCACAAAGCTTGTAATTTAAAACAGCAGGTGGAACAATATACAAGTACCAAATTTTCATTTGTGTTCTTTAACATTATCATTATAAAAAACAAAACAAAAAAAACAACCTTTTTTTTCAGAAGCAAACTATTTAGCAGTATACAAATACATTATAGAGAACATCAAAATACTTTTCTTTCAAAGCACAACTTAAAAGCACAAACATTAAAGCACAACTCACATAAAACTATTAAAAATATTAACTCTAATTCACTCTGGTGAAAACATAGTTTTGTGTTTTCCTTTAAGAGCTACATGGTTACCTTTTCTCATAGTCTAAATCTCCAACGGAGCCATTCATCAGCTGGTTGGGTGTCCATTTCAAGGTCATGGTATCTGCAGTTTGATGGAGAGATAGGTACCCTGGGATTGCTTCCATATCATCTCTCTAGATGCACAATGACAAAAACATAGCTGTTATGAAGATTCAGCCCAAATAATGGATATGTAACATACACTTACTTAATTACACCTCTGAGTTTTAATAAACTGCACCCCATTATGCTTTCTAAATAGGCTTAGCATACTATGGCCTCGATTCATCAACACTTAGCAAATTTGTTAACAACAGTTTGGTAAAATACCGAATTTGTTAACTTCATTTCAGGATTCATCAAAGTTATCTACAGCTGTTAGCGAACATTCGGTAACGATTCGGTAATGATTCGCTAAAACGGAATAAAGTGCAATTCATGAAAAAGAAAGTGGGCGTGGTTTAGCGTTACATTTAGGATTAGTTATCTTCTTCACTGCTCTGTCGTTATTCCTGTCAGATCATTGCTGACAGAGAAGATGGAGCCATTTGAAGTGGTTATGTATCAGCTGAGAGTGATTCAAAGGCGCAGAAGGGCAAGAATAAGGTCTGCAACCATAAAAATTTGTAAGAGAATAGATTTATTTGCTATAACACGACATCTGCATTTCTCTTGAATCATCTTGTAAGAGAACACAGGCAGTGTCAGGGTTAACTAATTTGCTAGCTGCACTATAATTTTTTAGAAAAGGCTCCTATCAAATTGTGGGATTGTCCCAACCACTTTCAGAATCCTGGTCCAGGTGTAAAGCCCTATTCAGAATGTTGCTACGTAGTGCTCAAAGGACTGCCTTTTACCCACAATTCCATGGGAATCTTATGGCCTTGTGTTAAAGTACCACTGTAAAATGGAAATATCGACACGTTACCGAATGGTTCTTGAATTGTTATCGAATTCACACCGAATGAGGAAAAACCTTGATGAATACAACTAGAAATCGCTAAACTTCGAATTCGGTAATTTAACAAACTGGAAAAAGTTATCTCAAAGAGAATGATGAATGGAGGCCTATGTCCACACTTTTAGTTTCAATCTTTTTGACTGAACTTAGGTTAAATTTGACAAAACAAAGCTAAACAAGAAAATTGTACAGCTGTTAACTACAATATACATTAACCTGCTTATCTCATAATTTCTTTCCTTAACATAAGTAAGGGAAAAAGAAAAAACAAGAAAAGAATGGAAAGGACAAAAGCAACTATTTACATTCTGGTTAGGTATGGGAAGAAAACAGTTTTGTCACAAGACAGATATTTGCTTTAGGTCTGGTTATTAAGAGCATGCACATTTTTAATATACTGGTTATGCTTTAATTCAATATACTACTGTATATATTCTTTACAAATGTGCTATTATTTTAAGAAAAATTTCACCCCTCCATCTGCTTCTATGAACAATATGCAGATACAAATAATAAAATTGTCTATTTTATTATCAACTTCAATATCTATCTTTAACCTTCTGGGGACCACTGCAAGTAAATCCTACGCTGCACTTGTGGCTGCCTAAGCTTGATGCGGCGTAGGATTTACACCACCTGCTTTGAGCACTCCCGGCGCGATCGTGTTCACCGAGAGGGGACATTAAGCTGTCATATGACAGCCGACATCTCCCCCTCACTTATCAGGAGCTATGGCAATTGGCTCCTGATCACATGATTACTACGATCGCTGGCCAATCGTAGTGATCACAGAAAGCAGCGGCGGTAGGAGAGTAAGAAGAGGACCAGGACTCACCTTCTTACCATTTCCCCGGCGATCGTTGCTCCCCTCTGCTCTGCCCGGTATCTCTGCTTGCTCTGCCTTGAGTTTCGGGTCCAAACCTGATGACGTCAAGTAGGCAGTACAAGCAGAGATGCAGGGCAGAGCAGAGCGCGTTAGAGCTGTTCATTGCTGGAGCCTGGAAGGTGAGTAAAGACTGCTGGCTATACTGGGGACACCTGGCTATACTGGGGACACCGATGCCTAGCTATCTATACTGGGGATACGGCTGCCTGGCCCTCCAAATGCACCCCCCCCCATATGTAAAATGCACTGGGCCTTAACCTCCCTGGCAGTATGATTATTTCCAGTGTTTAGGGTCTTTTCTGAACATTTCAGACTCTAAAATCAGGAAACAATCATGCTGCCAGGAAGCCAGCAGCAGCACCTGCTCTCACTCACCTCCCATGGCTCCAGCGCTTCAAATTTACCTCCATCCACCGTGTGGCAATGTAACACTTTGGTGAGATCAATGAAGGTGATCTCACCAGAGTGACTCAGAGCCTCAGAGGACAGGAAATAAAATGGCTACCGACGTCTGGATCGCCCGGGAGGTATGTAAAAGCTCCCTGCTGCCTCCATTCACTTCCATTATGCCTCCTGCGGCTAGCCAGGGAGGTTAAGGGGGGTTAGGCAGCCAGTCCCCAGAAGGTTAAAGTGGCTATACACTAATTAAACTGACCTAGCTAAAGAATACTAGCCTGTTTATAAAAAGCACACATATGGCCCTGTGTGAAAAAGAAATTGCCCCCTGAACCTAATAACTGGTTGGGCCACCCTTAGCAGCAATAACTGCAATCAAGCGATAACTTGCAGCAAGTCTATTACAGCGCTCTGGAGGAATTTTGGCCCACTCATCTTTGCGGAATTGTTGTAATTCAGCTTTATTTGAGGGTTTTCTAACATGAACCACCTTTTTAAGGTCATGCCACAACATCTCAATAGGATTCAGGTCAGGACTTTGACTAGGCCACTCCAAAGTCTTCATTTTGTTTTTCTTCAGCCATTCAGAGGTGGATTTGCTGGTGTGTTTTGGGTTATTGTCCTGCTGCAGCACCCAAGATCGCTACAGCTTGAGTTGACGAACAGATAGCCGGACATTCTCCTTCAGGATTTTTTGGATTTTTTGGTAGACAGTAAAATTCATGGTTCCATCTATCACAGCAACCCTTCCAGGTCCTGAAGCAGCAAAACAACCCCAGATCATCACACTACCACCACCATATTTTACTGTTGGCATGATGTTCTTTTGCTGAAATGCTGTGTTACTTCTACGCCAGATGTAACGGGACACGCAACTTCCAAAAAGTTCAACTTTTGTCTCGTCGGTCCACAAGGTATTTTCCCAAAAGTCTTGGCAATCATTGAGATGTTTTTTAGCAAAATTAAGACGAGCCTTAATGTTCTTTTTGCTTAAAAGTGGTTTGCTCCTTGGATATCTGCCATGCAGCCCGTTTTTGCCCAGTCTCTTTCTAATGGTGGAGTCGTGAACACTGACCTTAATTGAGGCAAGTGAGGCCTGCAGTTCTTTAGATGTTGTCCTGGGGTCTTTTGTGGCCTCTCTGATGTGTTTTCTCTGCGCTCTTGGGGTAATTTTGGTCGGCCACTCCTGGGAAGGTTCATCACTGTTCCATGTTTTTGCCATTTGTGGATAATGGCTCTCACTGTGGTTCACTGGAGTCCCAAAGCTTTAGAAATTGCTTTATAACCTTTACCAGACTGATAGATCTCAATTACAGTACTTTTGTTCTCATTTGTTCCTGAATTTCTTTGGATCTTGGCATGATGACTAGCTTTTGAGGTGCTTTTGGTCTACTTCTCCGTGTCAGATAGCTCCTATTTAAGTGATTTCTTGATTGAAACAGGTGTGGCAGTAATCAGGCCTGGGGGTGACTACAGAAATTGAACTCAGGTGTGATAAACCACAGTTAAGTTATTTTTTTAACAAGGGGGGCAATCACTTTTTCACACAGGACCATGTAGATTTGGAGTTTTTTTCCCACTAAATAATAAAAACCATCATTTAATACTGCATTTTGTGTGCAATTATTTTATCTTTGACTAATAGTTAACAGTTTTTGATGAGCAGAAACATTTAAGTGTGACAAACATGCAAAAGAATAAGAAATCAGGAAGGGGGCAAATTGTTTTTCACACCACTGTATGTTATGAAGTATATGTATGGCACATACCTAAACTGAAGATATAGGGAGGAGAAAAAAATAATTTTACATTAAACAAAAGTGGTGGCTGCTTCTACCAAGTCTTGTGTAAGATAGAAGACCTGTTATGATAAAGATGTATTGCTATTCTCTATAGGTTTGACCTCACAATTACGGCGGTGCTTGGACCCACACATTGGGAGAGAGAAGTCCTAATGCCATCAGGATTTTTGCAGTCAGTTTAAGGTACAAAGTGTGACGATTAATGCCACTACTCAGATGACTGAATATTGGTGATCTGCAGAATAATGGTTTTACAGGACCTTACCACAGGAGTTGGTAAGGAACACTCAGGACACCAACAGAACAGACTAGACACAAGGCCCCCTAGTGGGGTTGGAAGGTACAGACAGATAAATACGGTTCTAACGGTCACCTGTGGAGCAGGTGATTCATACCTTACTGCAGTCTCAGAGATACAAATAACACGGCTCTAATGGTCATCTGTGGAGCAGGTGATTCAGACCTTACTGCAGTCTCAGAGATACAAATAACACAGCTCTAATGGTCATCTGTGGAGCAGGTGATTCATACCTTACTGCAGTCTCAGAGATACAAATAACACAGCTCTAATGGTCATCTGTGGAGCAGGTGATTCAGACCTTACTGCAGTCTCAGAGATACAAATAACACGGCTCTAACGGTCACCTGTGGAGTAGGTGATTCAGACCTTACTGCAGTCTTAACCACAAGTTCCTTCTGTAGTCTGGACTCTCCACGGGGAGGAGTCAGACAGGGAGAGGGAAGGACAGAACGTGAGTGACACCAGAGAGAGGGTGTCACTAACAGATCTGGCGTTCTGTAACGATAGATGTAACACAGAGAGGGTCTGATTACCGGTGAACTGCAGTATCACCGAGAATGCAGAATATACCCGATTATTGGTGATCTGCAGTATCACCGATAATCAGATATATAAGCTAACCTCTGGACACCTGAGTAACGAGTGTTTGGTGCAACTGTAATGTTTTGAGGGCTGCACCTCAAGAGCAGGTACAGGGCAGCAAGGAGTACTGCACAAGTACTGATTCCTTCCGAAGGCCTAGACTTCTCCGAGGGAGAAGTCAGGCTGAGCGCAGGAAGGACAGAGCGTGAGTGACACCAAAGGTAGTGTCACTAACGGATCTGGGAACTGCCTTTAACAGTAAGGTCAGTTCTCGCGGTCGGGCAAGCCAGGTCGAAAACACATGGACAGATAAAGTACAGATTCAGAAGGCAGAGGCGGAGTCTAAAGTACAGGCAGGGTTCAGCAACAGGGTATCAGATATATCGGGGTACAGAATCAGGAGGCAGATGCAGAGTCTAAGGGTAAGCCGGAGTACGGCAACAGGGTATCAGAATAGCAAGGTACAGGATCAGAGTTCAGGAGAATAGTCAGGCAGGCAGAAAGTCATAACAGATAATACAGTATAATTTCCTAACGCTAAGGTGTGAGATCCGTGGCCGTCAACACCTTGGGAAACTATGCTAGAACACAGATACAAAGCAATTAGTACTTTAAACTATCAACAGAATCTGGCTAAGTGTGAATCCCCGGCTCCGGCCGGTTCTAGCACACTTTGGGATCTAACTATGGTCTGAGTATTGACACAAGTGTACACGACGACAGACGAAGACAGAGTAACAACTCCATGTTTAAATACTGACAGCAGATTCAAGCAGCCCCGCCCGAGGGGCTGAACCAACCTGCAAGGAAGATTGACAGGTGGAAGTCAGCTGACCACAAAGTCAGCTGATCTGTCTCCTCTGCCCATAAAGGTCCTTTAGCTCCATGTAAAGGTCCTTTTGCTCCATGTGCAGGCGTGTGGACCCAAGCTGCTGCAACAGAGATCCCTGTCCCAGCTGAGTCGGGAAGCGACACCCGGGATGGCTTGGCCAGAAAGGTGACATCAGGTGTGAAAGCAGCTGCGCTGCTTTCCACCACAGAGGTAACGTTTAAGATCGTTACACAAAGCTAACATGTACCAGCAAAAGGCAAACAAATGACTTGTGGGACAGTGGAAATAAATCTTTGGCCTTGTAGTTTTTAAAGGAGTTATCAGGCAAAAAAAAAAAAAAACGAGTTTCACTTACCTGGGGCTTCTACAAGCCCCATGCAGCCATCCTGTGCCCTCGTAGTCACTCGCTGCTGCTCTGGTCCCCCTCCGTCAGCTAGCTTAGTTTTTGCAGACCTTGGGGTCAGCAGGCCGCATTGCATACATTTTTACGCATTGCCGCTGGTGCAGGAACATTAACACATACATTTTTACGCGTTAGTGGTTTAACATGTAAAAAATTACGCATCACTAAAGCATAAAAATGTATGTGTTAATGTTCATGCACCAGCGGGAATGCGTAAAAATGTCCACAATGCGGCCCGCCGTCCCCGAGGTCGGCAACAACTAAACTAGCTGATGGAGGGGGACCAGAGCAGCAGTAAGTGACTACGAGGGCACAGGATGGCTGCATGGGGCTGGTAGAAGCCCCAGGTAAGTGAAACTCATTTTTTTTTTTGCCTGATAACTCCTTTAAGAAAATCGATTTTAAAGTTAGGTTGTAAAGTTATATAAGTTCTAAAGTTACAATAGGATAAATGTTAAAGGTGGCTGAATGACCGAATGTTGCAGTTTGCTAAATAGCATGTTTCTATACATTTTATTACATTTTAAAAAATGGACAGCGTGGGATCCCCTAAAATATTTTTTACATCTGTTTTTTTTCCATTCAGTATACTCCCTGTAACCGTGTCTTCTTTTGTATACTTTTATCTTCTTCTGTCATTTTGATCTGTATACTTTTTTCTCCATTAGACCTCCACTGCCCCCCCCCCCTTGCAACACCAATCTGTGCCTGGGCTCCAGGCCAATAGAAAATACCAGCAACAAATTCAAAGAGGCTTTTGCTAGTTTTGCTAGGGATCCCTGTAGTATTGCTATTCTACTGTAGAGTGAGTCCCATCATAAAACATTTTTTCATCTGCCGTAAGGACTCCACCTTGGTCTCTCAGCAGACCAATGGGTATCCTCCTTACAATATCAATGAAAATCTTTCGAGCCTGGCATCCAAAATTATTAGCTTTTAGTAATGTGCAAAAATTCCTATTGTAGTTACAAAACAACAAGATTTGAAATGTTTAGTCATTCATGGCCCTTTTACAGTTAAAATCACAATTGTGATGGCAAATGCACTGTGATCAGGATTGGAGCCATTCTCACTGTGTGTATTGAAACATGATTATCGGGTGTTTGGACAGGCTTAAAGGGAACCAGAGATGAACGATTCACACAGAATAAAGATATCAGTTGATAGCTTGTAAAGAATAAATACTCTACCCGATAATTTTGCCACTCTGGTGTGCCTTTTTGATTGCTTTTTATCCATTATTGCTCCAGGAAATATCCAATATGGCCGCTGGGTCATATTCCTTCTGCTTCCAGGTTATGAGGTGTTCTGGATGTGCTGTCTAGCCTTTATGAGACTATAGACAAGCAGGGCTGCTTCTGCAGCATTTCATCTGTGTGCTTTCAACTTCATATTCTGGTATGCTGTGTGGCTGCCTGTAGGAAGTGTCTCTCATAGTAATGAAACTGCATATAGTAGATAATAATGATGACTGGCTGCACAGACAGAGCACACAGATCACACAGCCACACTTGTCTGTTAGACAGAGATTTTTTCTGCAGCAGCAGCCCCTCCCATGTCATCACAGCTCTCAGTATGCAAAGCAGGAAATCTAAGCCAGGAGGTGGCAGGCTTGGGCTTGAAAAGACTCCACAGAAGAAAGACTCTTAGGCTATAATGAGTCCAGGTCAAACCTCGACTGAATAGTCAGTGGATTCTTATCACAGTTGCTAATAGACTAATTAAGCAGATAACAATGAAACTAAAAGCAGGGTAGGTGTTTATTGTCATGTTCCCACTGATAAATGTAATAAAATACATGAGGGTGCTTCGTCTCTGGTTCTCTTTAACAGCTTAATTGTGTTTGCGATTATTGAGGACCAAAAGCGTAGGACTTAACTAAAACACCAACACTGGAAAAATACAGCAATGTAATGTTTTGGCATTTAGGTAAAAATCAAATCACACAAGTGGGAAAATGGCACCACAATGACTATGTTAGTTACAAAGTCCTTGCGATTGGTAAATCATATCCGAAAAAATCAGATCAAATCGCTGCAAATGGAGAAAGGCCCTGAGACACATAAATGCATTTTACACCCATCAACGCCTCACCATTCCACATAGAAATATTCTTATATGAGATCTGGAACACACAAACCAACAAAAACAGACCCACATGTCAAGCTACTGGTAAGTACAAACTGTTCTGCTTACAGGTTGGACCATGACGTTGTTCTTGCCAAAAAGAAGAGTTGCTCTTGAATTCTGGTGTAATGATTCCACATAATCTCTTGCTGACAAGGATGGCCTGTCATCCATACTTCCACTTGAGTGCCTTTTCTGGATCTAGACATGTAGAAGAAAATACATTGTAGGTTTATATTATTGAAAATATACAAACATAAAAGAGATATTCATAGGCAGCGCCTTAATCTAGCGTGAGTCCATCGCATATGATTCACACACGTTTCCAGTGATATTTTGTCATAGAAGAAACTGAACAGGTGCCTAAGCTGCAGGGGAAAACCAACTAGCATGACAAGAAGCCTCAGCTCCCAATCTACTGAGAGGCAATACTGTACTGTAGAGACGCATATGGAGTGGCAATACAGCTTAGCAATAGCCAGACAGTCTTCCTTTATCTGTTTACGTCAAGTTTAGATTGTCCTTTCGGAATTTGAAATAAGTGGTGGCACCAGGTGTATTTTCTCTCCTTTCATTGTTTTTCTTATTACTGTATAATTTATTTTGAAAACCTACTTTATCCTAACTGGATACCTCAGTTGAATACAGTGATAGGTTGATTCACCTACCTTACTTCTTATAGCGCTGGGACACGTGTATTTCTGTTACAAGTCTTTTCTATTTCAAATTATACAGGGGCCATCCTGGATGCCTAATGGAATTATCCTGCTTTGTAATATCTGCAGTATAAAGAGCTATGGTGGTAACATTTCTCCTCTGGAGGTCCCAAGAGATATCATTATTTAGCATGAGACTGAAACTTCTAGCAATCATGCAGAACTGAGATTTCACCTATGGATGCAGCTGGATTTTAATAGGCTATTACAGACAAATTGGTAAAATAAAGTAAGATGAACATCCGTTTTCCGAATGTTGTCATTAGCTAAGCTCACTTACACACAGGGCGGGCCTCTTAGTTGGAGAATCTTGACGGCAATGGGAACTATGAATGCGATGTCTCTGCACAAGTTCATCTGCTGATGGGTCAGTCCAGAAATGATCTGCTGTCTTCATTTTTGTGTATTCCAGGGCACAAGGACCAACTGTACAATATTCACAAATACAATTAAATATTTAGCTATATTCATTCAGTAAAACATCAATATTGATAATCTCTTAACCCTAACCTACAAAGCTCTCCACAATCTCTCTCCCCTGTACATCTCCTTATTAGTTTCCAGAGACCAACCCAATCGTAATCTCAGATCTGCACATGACCTGCTGTTGTCCGCCTCTAAAATATCCTCCTCGCATTCACGTTTACAAGATTTTGCACAGGCTTCACCCCATTTCTGGAATGCCCTCCCACAACACATCTGTCACTCTCCAAGCTTTGTAATCTTTAAACGCTCTCTCAAAACTCAGTTGCTCCAACAAGCATACGCTCTACCTTAGGCCACTTCCCCTTTGTCCTAAAGCCAAGCTGCACTCCTACTAGATATCCTGAAACACACTGCATCTAGGTATGTTTATTGTATACTACCATACCTCTTGTTTCCCCCCTATTCCTTTAGATTGTAAGCTTGCAAGGACAGAGTTCTCTCCCCCTTTTGTGTCTTGGAATGTATTATACATTTTATTCATCATGTTACTTTTGTCACTGTCATTAACAATTTTGTATTTTGTATCGATTCTGTATTTTGTCACCAATTATGTGTAGTGTATATTGGTGTATTCCATTTGTCTGCATTATTATGTGGCTGGATAGAGTACTGGTTAAGGGCACTGCCTTTGACATGGTAGATGGGGTTCTAATACTGGCTAGGGTCAGTACCTATTTATTAAGGAGTTCAAGGCAAGACTCCCTAACACTGCTAGGTGGCCTGCTGAGCGTGTCCCAGTGGCTGCAGCTCTTGAGTGTTTTGAGTCCAACAGGAGAAAAGCGCTATACAAATGTTCGTATTATTATTATTATTATTATTATTATTATTATTATTATGTGCCTTATGTTCTTTTCTTACTTTATACAGCGCCATGGAATATGTTGGCACTTTATAAATCAATAATAATAATAATAATCTAAAGGCAGTGCTTTCCAAACTTGCCCCCCAACCGTACGCATTTAGTGGATATCCAGAAATACGGGCAATCCCCATTCCTGAGACCTTATCACCCTACTTGGGCATATCTGTGTGTGGTCACCTGCATGTTGTGCACAGCTTGCAAGGACATTTTTTGTGCTTCACAACACTGATGCTCCCTGGGGTACTCTGATATCATGTTACAAGGAAACTGCTATTGCTAAAAATATCTTATCAATAACCTGACATGTATAAAGCCAATGATGATACTTCACTGTGGGTTTTAGGTGGTCATCTGGTTACAGAAATAAACAACAAAAAGGATATAAATGACGTTTGTATTGAATGCAAGATTGAAGTGTATGTATAGGGGTCGATGAATTACAAAAGACAGAATTTCCAGTGCACGTAACTTAAACACAATAAGAAGTTATAAAATATTCCACACAATTGAATCCTTTAATGTATAACTGAAAGTCGTCTGAAATTCTGAAATAACATTCAATAAAAAAGTGTTTTCCTACTTTCTATTGCTCAGTTATCATATTTGCATTTGTGTACAAGTAATATTGTCTGTCTACAAATTACAAGTTTCCAAAGTGTAGTTTATCTTGCCCTTAAAGCTGCCATTGCATTTTATTCTTCTTCTATTATAATTGCTTTTTATTATATATATAAATCTTCTAATGAGCTATTCTGAACACTGTGTGTGCCTGAAGCAGAGACAGCTTTTCAGAGAGTGTTTGTTTACATTCCAGTGTTGATACATTTGTGTTTAACAAGTAAAAAAGATACTTTTATCTCCAGTTTGGATGCGGATTTGAAGCTGAATTGCAGGACAAAATGCTTTGTTTAACCATTTCAGTGATGTTCTGCTAGATTTTTTTCTGGGATTGTAGCTTTAAAGCTGTAAGCAGTGCCCAATTCAGGCAATATGAAGCGCACCATGGATTACGTATTACTTGCATCCCATGGATTACTTATTAGAGCACACATTTACCCAGCTGAGAGTGAAAGGGCCTTTTTCCTCGTCAATTCCAACTGCATTTGATTTAGTTGTCTTCAACCCCTCTACCATATCACATCTCCTCTTGTGTGAAATAACCTCTTTTATCAGGTTTAATTATCTTCCTATTTGCTTAAAGAGAAACCGTAACCAAGGATTGAACTTCATCCCAATCCGTAGCTGATGCTCCCTTTCCCATGAGAAATCTTTCCTTTTCTCAAACCGATCATCAGGGGGCTCTGTTTGGCTGATATTGTGCTGAAACCCCTCCCACAGTGTGATGTCAGGACCATGGTACTGACATCACACTGTGGGAGCCTTGTTGCATTGTGGGAAATAACAGCTGTTTCCAACTGCCAAAAAAGCAAGCAGCAGCAACTTCCACTGACATCACCCGCCAGCTGTAAAAATGTCACCATGTGATAGATGTTAGAATGTAAATGAGGGAGAGAAAAATTTTACAAGAGGCCAACACTGGCTAAATCAAGTATACATAATTATTGTAAAAATTAAGCACTTTTGTTCATTATGTTATTTTCACCTGAGTTCCTCTTTAAGTCCTTTTAGCAGAACATGGAACCTGGATAAAGGCTACTGTTGAATTGCTGACAACTGAACCTAGACCACATATTGATTCAAAAATACCCCATATTTCTTTCAATGTCGCTACTTTAAGAAAGATTACATTTTTCATGTTCTGACATAAAAATCTGTACTGAGAGTGTCCTCTTTAGATCCAATGACATGTTGCATTATTATTGTGTCAGGAGGATGGACTGATCCACATAGTTATTAGACCACTTAACTACATGGCACTGTCATTTCACAGCCAAAGTGCCATACATACAGTATAGAGTGCTCATACTTCTGTGTCTGCTCTCTGCACAGACTTTGGAACCTGCCCTCATTTCTTTTGCAGACTCTGAAGTTATACGGTGAACAGCAAATCGGTGCTTTCCAATTCATGTGCTCACACTTGCATCACACTCACATGGATGTATGGGGCTTTATACTCATTTGAAAATGGCCAATATAAACAAAGCAAGAAAAAAAAACATCAAAATGTCTTTCATTACAATATTCAGAGGATTTTTAAATCCTTACCGTATTTCCCAATTGTAAGACCCTTAAAATTAAGCCCACAGGAATAATAAACATAGTGGAGCTATGTGTAGGTACGCCCAGAGTTTAGGTTTAATCTGCCATTAATCTGCCTTAATACCAGTTTGCAAGCCTTTATTTGCCTAGATTCAGACTGTGAGGTTTTTGGGTATTACTCAGTGGGCATAAAAAATACATTACATTTCCTTCCAAGTGAACGAAACATAACATGTGAACTGCAAATGACCCTTGCTAGGTCATAATTATTGTCCAATTATTGTCAATCATCCTATTTTCATCCTATTTTCTGTACAGTGTGAATGAGGGCAAACGAAATCAGGCAAAGTGCAATGCAGAGACACTATCAACATCAAAGCAGCAGCAGATCCACCATTTATAAGACTCTTTTAGTCACGTATGTTTAATCTAAGTCTGTATTTACAGTGTAGCAGAAACAAATTTTGCTTAACAGAACTACCATGTCTCAAGAAAACAGTGCATTTAACTGAATAACAAGGGAAATGTTTTCATTAACAACCCCTTAACAGCAATGTATTGGACACTCTGTGCTGTTAATTCCTTGGGGCTCGCTTTAATAGAGCTATCTAATGAGGATTTCTGCAAACATCAAACACATCTAATACATTGTTTACCTAGTAAAGAGGCGAGGATCGGACCTTCCACTGGATCCATTAGAAGTGCTTCTTTTTCATAATATTTGCTTTAAAAACAGAAATAAATAACATTTGTTAAAGCAGCAGGAACAGCCATACTATCCCAGGGAAAAAAAATACATACTGTATATAAGTAGATAACTACTTGTTCTACTTACATAACATATGTATTTTGATTTCAGTGAATTTTATATAGTAACTAAAGAGAATTCTGCTTCGAGCATTTGCCATCTTGATTCCCTCTGGCTGAAGCCAATCCTGATGTCATTTCCTCCCTTACTTTTTTCTCCTGGAAACTAAATTGTCATAGCTAGCTTGCTTTGTAAACACATGAGAGCACAGTATAGATCATATTTCGGCAGCTCAGTGAATTGCTCTCAGCCAATCAGTGATGTGGGAGTGATGGTGACAAGCTTCCTTCTTGTTGGCAATGAAACAAATAGAGTCAGGCAGACTGAGATAATATTTATTACAACAGAAACGTTTCTGAATAGATTGGAGTGCTTGCAATGCAGGGTAAGGTTGCAGGCTGCATATTAACCACTGACCAAGTGATTTCCCATTGATCTGTGCTGGGTGGGCTCTTCAGCCCCCAGCACAGATCGTATTGCAGGCAGGGCGATCAGAATTCCCCCCTTTTTTCCCCACTAGGGGGATGTCCTGCTGGGGGGGTCTGATCACCGCCGCTCTGCTGTGCCTTGTGGGGGGGTGGGCTCCTCAAAGCCCCCCTCCGCAGCGCTATTCCCCGCTCCCTCTCCCTGGCTCTGTGGGCAGTACAGGACGGCGATACTGTACCGCCTCTGATAGGCTTCAGCCTGTCAGACGGCGATGATCCCCGGCCTATCTCCTTTATGGGGCTTCTGCAGCTGCAGCGCCGTACAGTGTAAACACCGGGGATTTCTTCCCCGCATGTTTACATTTCGCCTGCGAGACGCGATCGGAGGCTCGCAGGCAGTTCACGGAGACACCCTGCGGGTTTCCATGGAAACCCGCAGACAACCAGTTTACGCCGGTCGGCGTTAGCTGGTCGTCAAGAGGTTAAACACAGAGCAGTGGGTAAATTGAATTTGATTTTGTGGCTGACAATCCCTCTTTAAAGGGTAAGTTTGGTAAAAAAAAATTATCAACATATAAATGGTTAGCCTTATTTTTATATGCAACCAGAAATTACCCACTACCAAAAGTCATCCAAATCCTAACAAATGGCAAACTGTGCATTGATAAGTTACCAAAACATTCATAATATTTATACTGTTAATTAAAGCGGTTTAAAACTCTGACAAAATTTTCAACCAAAATGTGTTTTCCTACTTTTTATAACCCATACAATTATCATATTTGCTTTTGTGCACAAGTATTAATATTCATTTAGATATTATAACTTCCCAAAGTTCAGTTAATTTACTTTGAAAGATGCTGGTGCATTTTATTTATAACTGTTGTCATTCTGTTTAAAATGGTGCCAGCAGTGAGGCCTAGTGCACACCAGAGCGGTTCGGCTGCAGTTTGCGATCCGCTTGCGGGTGCGGATCTGCTAGGGTAATGTATTTCAATGGGCTGGTGCACACCAGAGCGGGAGGCGTTTTGCAGAAACGCATACTCCCGGGCTGCTGCAGATTTTGGATTGCGGATGCGTTTCTGCCTCAATGTTAAGTATAGGAAAAACGCAAACCGCTCTGAAAAACGGCACTTCAGAGCGGTTTGCGAGGCGTTTTTTGTTACAGTAGCTGTTCAGTAATAGCTTTACTGTAACAATACATGAAATCTACTATACCAAAACCGCTACACAAAACCGCAAAACGCTAGCTGAAACGCTGCAGAAAAATAAGAAAAAGCGTTTCAAAATCTGCTAGCATTTTGCGGATCTGCTAGCGGTTTTTGGTGTGCACTAGGCCTTATTTCTGATTTGTTTTTCACTTCAGCACTCATCAGCTGAAGTCCAGCACAGCCAGAGAATGTTTACATAAATGCATCAAGTAAAGAATGTGTACACAAGATAAGATTATAAGCAGTTCGGATGCGGGTTCTCCCTGCAGAAGAAAGAGTCAGCCCTGTGATGTAACCCTTTGAATACTGTTTTACTAAAAAAAAAAAAAAAAAAAAAAAACATTTTGTTAGTATATTATATGCTGTAAATAATCTTTTAGAGCAAAGAAGAAATTCTGGGTTATATTCCGCTTTAATGGACCATTATATTGGCCTCAATTCACTAAGCTTATCTCCTGTCTTTAATAACGTTTCTAGAGTGATCACCATGGTGATGAGGCATACATGTATTTAGGAAACATTTTACCTCAGGCAAACCAAAAGTTAACTCTTCTGTGTTTAAGTTAACTCTTCAATCCTTAAAATAACTCCAGAATTCTAATGCTGGGCATACACGGCATTCTGGGCAGGCTTATCAATCGAGCCTGATGGCTCGATTGACAATATCCGAGAGGTCCGATGACCTGCCGGATAGATTCCCTGCTCGATCCCCGCCGGCGGGCAATAGCAGGGAATCGAGCGGCTGATTAGGAGCGCCCGCGGGGACGAGCGGGGATTGATCCGCGCGGACGAGTGGGGACACGACGGGGGTTGATCCAGGCGGCTAATCGGCCACCGGATCGACCCATGTATGCCCAGCATAACAGGCTGTCAACCCTCCTGGTGGTTTATTAAAATCCGCCAGGGGGCAGCACGTTTTTTTTTTAATTTTATTTTTTTTATATCATGTAGCAAGACAAGGTCTCGCTACATGATAGCTGCTGCTCAGCGGCATCCCCCCAGCCCCTCCGATCGCCGGGATCTCCTGGAGGACTTCCCCCGTCGCCATGGCGACGGGCGGGATGACGTCACCGGCGTCCTCGACGTTGTGACGTCAAAGGGGACTCGGATCCACCCCTCAGCGCTGCCTGGCACTAATTGGCCAGGCAGCGCACGGGGTCTGGGGGGGGCGGCTGCGGCGCGACGGATAGCGGCGGATTGGCAGGGAGCGGCGGTGATCGGATTGCACACGCAGCTAGCAACGTGCAAAAAAAAAAAAGTGCAAAAAAAAAAATTTATGCAAATCGCCCCAGCGGGGCCTGAGCGGTGCCTTTTGGCGGCATAGCCCGAGCTCAGCTCGGGCTTACCGCCAGGAAGGTTAATTAACTGCGTGGGAAAATAACTACAGAGGAGGTAACTTAAAGAATGAAGAGATAAGATAACTTTCTTACTGTGTGGTGGCAAGTTTTCTCTTGCCTTATTTTCTCCAGCATGATCTTAGTGAATTGAGTCCAATATTAGTGCTATGTAATTGTTTTTGGCACCAAGAGCTCTGCATTGAAACATAATGTACTTTGCTATCAATAGCTTTTATTAAGTTTTTAACAAAGTGATGTAAGAAATGAAATCTTAATATTTAGTATGGATCATCACTTACCTACAATTCTCCACCAGGTAAAGTACAATTTTATCTAAGACTTTTTCAATGAGCGCTGTGCGAATCCACAGATGCTTAATGGCTTGCGGTGAAAGATTTGGAAGCCTCTGTGTTTTTCTCATGCTCTCCTGGATACCATGCATCTGATTTTTTCTGCGGATAAAGAGGGAACAGAACTCTTAGAATTATAACACAGACATGTTAGATGTGCACAGAGACAGAGGAAAGCAATTTTTCCATTAGTGCCCATATATGCCGGGCACCTCTCAGGCTGTAGCAAGGTATCTCTCCCCCAATGGATGTGAAATGCAAAGATAAACTCTGTTCCGGTTTGCAGAGTTTGTAGACTTTAACCCCATACCTGGCTCACTTGCTGGGGATATACTGCTTTATCCCCAGCCTGCCATGAAATGGCATGAAGGATTTGTTGACTGCAATCTCTCCCAGGTATATAAGTTACACTGAAATTTTAAATGCTGGTGGTTAAAAGCGGCCTTAGTTTGAAAAGGCGGTCTCTAGCTCCACTGTCAGTCAGGTTTTGGGCATTATTGTTGAAATGCAGAAATGTCATCATCATTTTATATTGCAGCATTGGCATGATTGCAGAATAAGGGGAGTAGTGTACTCCAGTACTTTCTCCATTTTTTTTGTTTTGCTAAGCCAATATTAAATGTTAACCCTAGGAAAACTATGAGCTTGTTAACAGTTGTCGGCACCCATTGCGTGGCATAAGTGGATGAGGGGTTGACAGCTTTGAATTGTATGGCATATAGGTTTGTCTCCTCCATGATAAACTGCAGAAATGTTTCAGGAAGAAACAGATGAAAAACGTCAATTGGTGACAAATTTCCTATGTTCATCATTATGCCACACTGGCTGCTAGAAAAGGAGGTATTTGAGTTGCTTCCATGTTTGGAGGTACCCCAAGTGGGTGCACAATTTCAAATGGTAGCTTCTTTCTTGTACATCTTGGCTGATGCCTGCTTGCTCTCAGAGTACCCTGACTTAGAGACCTGCGCAGGTCTAATTTTTCAGACCCGCACCCGCTGCCTGCTACCAACCCGCAACCCGTTTTTCTGGTGAATCTGGTACCCACACCCGACCCGCACTCGCAGATCCGCTACCTGCACCCAACACTCAACCGGATTAAATCAAAACGAGTACTCGAACCTGACCCACATTTTGGGTAACCCGCGGATACCCGCAGGTACCCAACCTGATGCATTGTGCAGGACTAATTTTTCAGACTCCCGCTACCTGCCCCGACACTCAACCCACTTTCTGGTGAATCTGGTATATGCACCCGACCCGCAGACCCGCTACCTGCACCTGACCCACAATCGGATAAAAATCAAAATGGGTACCCGAACCTGACCCGCATTTCGGGTAACCCTTAGGTACCTGACCCGATGCAGGTCTCTACCCTGACTACTACCACTACCTCTGTGATCTGAGGGCCCCACTCTCTCAGAGTCCTCAGTGTTGCTGTCACTGTTGATGACAGATGCAGTGACACTTGAACACCCCCTGCTATGAGGCCTGGACTGCTGTAATGGCCTCTCAGATTTAGAGCTGGAGTCACTGTCTGTCTGCATCTCTAAATTTTCTATTGGATGCCACTTATAGACACAATCCTCCTTACCAGCGATGCTCAAATATATCCAAATTCGATTCGAGTACATTCTAATTTGGGTCCGGGTCAAATTCGGATTCGGCCATGATCACGACCATAGAATTCGATTTGAATTCGAGTCATGATCAGTAATTGAATTCGGGTAATAGTCGTGATCACGAATTCGGATAGCCTTAAAGCAATTTTTTTAAAAGGGAAATCACAATTACAGGGAGTGCAGAATTATTAGGCAAGTTGTATTTTTGAGGAATAATTTTATTATTGAACAACAACCATGTTCTCAATTAACCCAAAAAACTAATTAATATCAAAGCTGAATATTTTTGAAAGTAGTTTTTAGTTTTAGCTATTTTAAGGGGATATCTGTGTGTGCAGGTGACTATTACTGTGCATAATTATTAGGCAACTTAACAAAAAACAAATATATACCCATTTCAATTATTTATTTTTACCAGTGAAACCAATATAACATCTCAACATTCACAAATATACATTTCTGACATTCAAAAACAAAACAAAAACAAATCAGTGACCAATATAGCCACATTTCTTTGCAAGGACACTCAAAAGCCTGCCATCCATGGATTCTGTCAGTGTTTTGATCTGTTCACCATTAACATTGCGTGCAGCAGCAACCACAGCCTCCCAGACACTGTTCAGAGAGGTGTACTGTTTTCCCTCCTTGTAAATCTCACATTTTATGATGGACCACAGGTTCTCAATGGGGTTCAGATCTGGTGCACAAGGTGGCCATGTCATTAGTTTTTCTTCTTTTATACCCTTTCTTGCCAGCCACACTGTGGAGTACTTGGACGCGTGTGATGGAGCATTTTCCTGCATGAAAATCATGTTTTTCTTGAAGGATGCAGACTTCTTCCTGTACCACTGCTTGAAGAAGGTGTCTTCCAGAAACTGGCAGTAGGACTGGGAGTTGAGCTTGACTCCATCCTCGAGCCGAAAAGGCCCCACAAGCTCATCTTTGATGATACCAGCCCAAACCAGTGCTCCACCTCCACCTTGCTGGCGTCTGAGTCGGACTGGAGCTCTCTGCCCTTTACCAATCCAGCCACGGGCCCATCAAGACTCACTCTCATTTCATCAGTCCATAATACCTTAGAAAAATCAGTCTTGAGATATTTCTTGGCCCAGTCTTGACGTTTCAGCTTGTGTGTCTTGTTCAGTGGTGGTCGTCTTTCAGCCTTTCTTACCTTGGCCATGTCTCTGAGTATTTGCACACCTTGCGCTTTTGGGCACTCCAGTGATGTTGCAGCTCTGAAATATGGGCAAACTGGTGGCAAGTGGCATGTTGGCAGCTGCACGCTTGACTTTTCTCAGTTCATGGGCAGTTATTTTGCGCCTTGGTTTTTCCACACGCTTCTTGCAACCCTGTTGACTATTTTGAATGAAACGCTTGATTGTTCGATGATCACGCTTCAGAAGCTTTGCAATTTTAAGAGTGCTGCATCCCTGTAACGATTGTGGAATTCTCTCCGTGATCAGCGCACAAGACGTGCGCTGACACTGCGGAAATCCTCCACAAGCGTATAATTTGAGGGAACCCAGCAAAAGGTGCAACGCACCTGTAGAGGGAAATTCCTGTCGGCAGGTGGAGCTGTGGAGTGCAGAGGAACAGCTCCTCTGCCCTGCCACAGACGCCATACAGGAATTGTACGAAGGGAAGAAACGCAGGGCAAGATAGCCCTGAAAGAGAGAGATCAAAGCGACAGAGAGTATGTGTGTCCACCAATCTAGTCGCCACCCTGCGACGATGAGCACACAACCATGAAGATCAGGTGAGAAGGCAATCGCCAGAGATGGCGATTGCTAACAGCGACACAAGACCGAATAAGCACAGATGAGGAATGTATGTATGTCCACCAATCTAGCCGTCAACCTGCGACGGTGGACACACAACAGAGGAAACTAAGTGAGAACGCAATTGCAAGAGAAGCGATTGCGAAAGAGAATGAGCACAGGGACAGAATGTATGTATGTGCCCCAATCTAGTCGCCAACCTGCGGCGGTGCACACACAACAGCAGAAACGAAGTAGGAACGCAATCGCGAGGGAGGCGATTGCCAGAGGTGACACAAGGCTTAAGCAAGACAGGGCATGAGAGTAGCAAAGGCACAGCAATAATACAATGAAAAGATAAGGAAAATAACAAATTCTAACTAAACGCGAACACCGCACTCATTCGCAACAACGAACGCGTTTACTGCGCGGTCTCCGCGTGTTAAGCACAACAGAGACAAGCACGCCTAACTAACCACCGACAGACAAACATGAAACATAGGACGCGAGCGCTTGCTTAACGGTTACCTCACCGAGCCTCCAGCAAGCGTTAGTATCAGACAAGCCAGATACACAAAAACAGGAATAAGTGAGAGATACGATCCACCGCTCTTTCCGCCAAAGCGAGTGCGACCCAAGTAAGGCAACAGAGCTTGCAGGATCCCCTGCTCTTTCCGCCAGAGCAAGTGCGATCCAAGTATAGCAAGATAGCTTTAGCAGGATCCACTGCTCTTTCCGCCAGAGCGAGTGTGATCCAAGTATAGCAAGAGAGACAGAACAGGCAATACAAATAATACAATCATGACTGCTCTAGCAAGGATGCCTAGCGCAGTCCCAGGAATTACTCTAAGCTAATCTTCAAACAATAAGCATGGCTGACACTCCAGGAGTGTTTCACAGGACAAACCCTTATGACCAGCGACGTACTGTGGAATCACATGGTATATATAGAGCAAGCCTACAAAAGGATGTGGCTAGGCAATTTGCATGACAAACGTATGCAAATCCCTCAGCAGCAGCAAGCTGCAAAACTGACAAAAGGTCTCTTTTCCAGAGACCTGCAGAATGCAGACCTGAACAGTGGTCAAAAAGCTGCCTGCCTGCGCAGGCAGCTGAGCGGATCATTACAATGCCTCTGCAAGATATCTCACTATTTTTGACTTTTCTGAGCCTGTCAAGTCCTTCTTTTGACCCATTTTGCCAAAGGAAAGGAAGTTGCCTAATAATTATGCACACCTGATATAGGGTGTTGATGTCATTAGACCACACCCCTTCTCATTACAGAGATGCACATCACCTAATATGCTTAATTGGTAGTAGGCTTTCGAGCCTATACAGCTTGGAGTAAGACAACATGCATAAAGAGGATGATGTGGTCAAAATACTAATTTGCCTAATAATTCTGCACTCCCTGTAAGTAAGTGTAATAAAAAAAAATGGTGGAAAACTTTTTTCTGCATTTGCTTGTTTATTCTTCTTCACCGTCTTCACCTTCTTCTTTTTCTTCTCTCCATCTTTTTCTTTACCGTCTTCTTTTTCTGTTTTATCATCTTCTTTCTCATCACCATCATCTTCATCATTTTCTTCTTCGTTGGCACCTGGTTCTTCATCTTCTACTTCTTCTTCTGGTTCATCTTCACTTGGTTTTTCATCTTTTTCTTCACCTGGTTCTTCTTCCTCTTCTTCTTCTTCATCATCATCTGGTTCTTTTCTTCACCTGGTTCTTCTTCTTTTTCTTCACCTGGTTCTTCTTCTTCTTCTGCACCTGGTTCTTCTTCTTCCCCTGGTTCTTCTTCTTCTTCTTGTTCACCTGGTTATTCTTCTTCACCCGGTTATTCTTCTTTTTCTTCTTCACCTTCTTTTTTTTTGTTTTTGTTTTTTTCATATTCTTCCTCTTGTACCCAAATTAATATCTTTTCACCTTACAGAACTCAACTGTTGTAACATTTTTTCTTCAACAGCATAGCTAAATTTGTGGCATAATAGCTAGTGGCTCATGGCAGCAGCGCATAATTTTGTGGCCCCCGGCAGTGGGAACACAGACAGCAAGAGGTTAAATACAGCTGCAGGAGGAGGAGTGACGTGTGGCAGCAGGCAATGTAACGGTCCATGGCACCTAGCGTTGGTACCACGGCTGTAAATAAACACCAACAGCAGGAGGTTCCAGACAGCAGTCGTGAAGCCCACATTGTGTCCAATACACAACTGAGACAGCACAGTTTTCAACTCAGACACCTCAGACTCCCCTCCTCTGATTGGTTGCTAGGGCCTCAGCTGGGGGCCTTCTGATTGGCCCAATGACGTCATCCCCTGGATACCGAATCCGAATTCGTGCACACGGGTTAACACCCGTGATCACGGCCGAATTCGAGAGTGACTATTCGGATACATTCAAATTCGGGATCAGTATTGATCTTCGAATTTGAGTTCTGGAATCATGAAAATCTACCCGTGATCACAGATAAATTAGAATTTGCAATATCTGGTGAGCAACCCTGCTCCTTACTGCTGCTGGTGGGGGCAGCATAGCGCACACCTTCATAGCTGTATACAGCCTCTTCACCATTTTTCTTT
The DNA here is from genome assembly GCF_040937935.1 of Hyperolius riggenbachi. Lineage (NCBI taxonomy): Eukaryota > Metazoa > Chordata > Amphibia > Anura > Hyperoliidae > Hyperolius > Hyperolius riggenbachi. The sequence goes on from NC_090646.1 coordinate 461,200,883, forward strand.
TTAGCAATAGATGAAAGATAAATAGAGATAAGAAATAGGATCAATAAGTCAGCACTTGTCAGAGCTGAAACTTCAGTTCTCACACTGACAAGAGATCTTAAAGTGGTCTGAAACTCATGACATCACATTCAATAAAAATGTGTTTTCCTACGTTTTATTACTCATACAGTTATCATATTTGCTTTTGTGCACACGTAATATTGTCTGTTTACAAATTACAAGTTTCCAAAGTGTAGTTTTTCTTACCCTGAAACCTGGCATTGCATTTTATTCTTTTTCTATTATAACAGCTTTGTATTATATATTAAAACCTTCTAATGAGCTATTCTGAAGCGACAGTTTCTCAGAGAGTGTTTGTTTACATTCCAGTCTTGATACATTTGTGTTTAACATGTAAAAAAGATACTATTATCTCCAGTTTGGATGTGGATTTGAAGCTGAATAGCAGGACAAAGTGCTTTGTTTAACCATTTCAGTGATGTTCTGCTAGATTTTTTTTTCTGGGATAGTAGCTTTCAAGCTGTGATGAATCTTTTAGAGCAAAGTAGAAATGCTGGCTTTCAGACCACTTTAAGAAACAGCAGCTCTTCAAGAGCAACATTGTACATATTTACTTTTACTCGAACTGAATGAGTGCTGCTATTGGCTGTGGCAGCTATTATTCACACTAATAGATCATCTGATTGGCTCTGTGAACAAAAGTTTGCATGCACCAATCATGAGAACAGCAGCTCTTCAAGAGCGCTATTATAAATTAATTTTCACTTTGCAGTGGATGATGCTGCCATTGACTATGGCAGTTATCATTCATACTACAGATCGTCTGATTGGCTACGGCAGCTATCATTCATACTAAAGATCATTTAATTGGCTCTGTGAACAAAAGTTCACATGCACCAAACAGTGGAGCGTGAGTCTCACATTCAAGATTGTTTAGTGTAGCAAATTTGGAGTTTGCCTACTTTTTATTACCCATACAGTTATCATATTTACTTTTGTGCACAAGTATTATTGTCCATTTACAAATTACACGTTCCAAAAGTACAGTTTATCTGCTCTGAAATGTGCCTTTGTAATTTATTGCATGGCTGCTGTATTTATATATATTAATGTATCTACTGAGAATTTGTCTTCTGTGTGCACTTTCTGCTTGTGTTCAGCTGAAGCACTGCTTGGAATGTTTACTAGTGGCTGATAAGGAAACATAAACAAGATAATGTAATCACTTCTTCAACTTCGGATTCAGAAGCTTCCCACTGAAGACGAAAGTGCCATTTTAACTGTTTGAATATTGTTCTGCTAACAATTTTTTTCATACCACTTCAAGGATAACTGTATTTACAGATTATTCAATTTAACTGTAACTGCTTTTGAAATCATCAGTGCGTCTATATTTCTGAGAGTATTAGCAAGTACAGTCTTCATCTGGAAAACCCTTGTCTCCTGGGCATCTTCTTCATACATCTAAAGGCTGACAGGAAGATAGGCTACACATTCAGAGCAACACAGAGCCTGTCTCCGAACACTAAACTATAGTGGTGGGTAGAAAGGTAGAGAGGCTACACATTCAGAATAACACACAGCCTGTCTCCCAACACTGAACTGTAGTGGTGGATAGACTAGAAGATCAGCTACACATTCAGATTAACACAGAACCTGTCTCCTAACCCTGAACTACAGTGGTGGGTAGACAGGAAGATTGGCTAGACATTCAGAGTAACACAGAGCCTGTCTCCCAACTGTAGTGGTGGGTAGAAGCTAGGACAGACTCATGTCAACTAATGGCCTACTAAGCTTCATAGTGCATGTAGCCTACAATTACATTTAGCCATAATTCTCTGAAACGTAGTTATCAAAGAAACATTTTCACAGTGAGTAAATAACTTACTTGCTCTCGAGTAACTGCTCTAACTCCTGCACTTTCCTGCAAAGTTCTTCTGCAAGAGGAAAAGTCTTTGCCACTTTCATAAATAAAGCAGCAATTTTATTACTGCGCAGGAAGCCAGCAGCCCTCCGCTTCAGTCCATGTAATACACATGCTTCAACAGCAGCTGCAAGAAAACAAAAGCATGTCTATCAGAATGGGCCTTCTGTGACAAATAAAATGCTTCTTCTGCTCCAGCTTTTGCACATCCACATTTTCTTTCATTATATAGTTTGTGCTTCCAAAACCCATTATGCTCTTTGCTTTGCATTGACCTTCATTTTATATAAAACAATGGAAATGAGCAGTTGCTGACTATGGCATTCTGCTTGTGTTTAAACATGAGTAACCATATGCTAAGATCTTCCATAAACACAGTCAGTTTCGCTATACCTTGAGCAGATGACGACTCCCACACCTTAAGAGAAAAGGAAGTTATTTTATGAATCATATCCAACAGATTTTTATGATTCATTCATAAATGTATTACTGTTCGTGAGCTGTAGCAACTGGAATATGCAAATTTCCAGAGAGGCAGGGAAAAGGAGTTAAACACAGTTAGGGGACATTTAATAGAAATGCAAAGATTATTAATGCAAACGAATACAAAGGGTTTTTTTCTAACCATGAATGGAATTCTGTAAAATGTGTACTGCTGCTGAGACCTGTATGGTAATTCAGCTTGGGAAAGTTATCAGAACATTTTGTTGCTAATAATGTTGATTAAAAAAAAGACTGGAATCCTGACATCAAGACCTTAATCGATGGGTACATGTGGTGCACCAGTACCAAGTCCAAAGTGGCAATCCCAATGTTTTAGCTCACAAGAAGCGAAGAGCCCTGAAGTTCAAGGAGAACCATTAATTATGTCTAGTATTGAGTTCAACAGCATAAACTACATACTGTGGAACTTCATGTTACACAAATGAAATGTGCCCTCAGCATACCCACAGTATCTAAAGCACCAAGAGCTGGTTGTATAATTACTATTACATTCGACCTAATAAACCCAGGTGGAGTCGACTTGCATAGCCATATTGTAGTCAACTGATATCGTATTCAATAAAATTAAATTACAATTTGATAAAAACTGTTATAAACATAAATCAGCACTACGTATGTCTTTTTGTCTCTGGGACCTGTTTCAGCCAACAAGCAAACTTTGTCCAAAGGTGCTACAATGCAGTTGGGAATGGAGTTTCTCCATATTTTTCTGGATGACTGTGGAATGGATATGTAACACTGAAGCAAAAATATCCATCACAAGGTATCTTAGTCTATATTTTTGAAGTGAAAGGCCTTTTATTCACCAATTGGTCAGTGGAAACAGTACAAACCAAAGTAAAATGTGTATGTATAACTTGAGCAATGTGCAGGGTAAAGGCATACCACTATAAACATAGTGCAAGGTTATCACCTCCCAGGACATCACTAGGTGGCTTTAGTAGATAGACTCACATGGCAAAAAAAGGAGGCCCAAAGCTGATATCCTGCCTAGGGCTCACTCTAGTCTTAATCGGGCTTTGGATTTTCTCAAATCCTAGACACACACTGGCGTGCAACACTGTACAATGCAAGTATAGAGCCAAGGTCTTGAAATGGTGGATGGGTATGTGATGTCCTAGATGAAGTTATCACAGCTCACTATAATTGTTACGTTAGTCCAGGTATGCAAATAGAATAACAGATGCTACAAACATGATGTTATGAAAATTCATGAGTGGTTTCAAACTAAAACAAAAAGACCACTAAAATAACATATATTTACGATATCAAAAAAGTGTTTAACATTGATTTATGTTTACAGCAATTTTTCAACAAAAGTGAAATTTCAGTCTAAAATGAATCTTGACGTTGATTTCACAGGCTGCCAAAATCAAGACAATGTTTTTAGCAAAACTGTTTTCTGGAGCTTTTTCTAAAACTGAACATATTATGTAACAGTGAAGGCTAGCATCTATGGTCCATATTCAGAGGTGATGACCCCATAAAACAGCATTGTCTAGTAATCACATTCAGAGAGGCGGCTATGTCGGGTTTCATTCATTCCTATCAGACAACCTTGAGATTATAAAGACATAAAGCCTGCAGATATAAAGAGATGCTTGTGTGTAATAAAACTAGTCCCTGAGATCAAACTGTACCGTAAAATTATGTGGATACTCCGTACATGAAAGATACTCAATCTTTTTTATTATTTCAAATAAAGCTGCTTTATTTATTTATTATTATTTTGTTTCCTGAGTGCCCGCTGGCTTCCTGTCATTGGTGAAACCAAGGAAATTAGGGAACGTTTCCAATGGTGGCAAAACACTAAAATCACTTACAGTAAAAAAAGATGTTTTTATTGCTATATAAATAATTATTAGCGCTATTGTAGGATTCTCTTGTTTTAGTGGAAATATGAGCTCTAATGTCTAACTGTAGTAACAAACAAACAAAAAATATGCTGTACTCAACTCTTGTATGGTCAAAACTAAACACAATACCAAATGAAAAAAATACCTTTCACTATCCCAAACATCTCTACAGAAGTAAGTAGGTATGATCAACATAATTTGGATCTTGAGGTGGAATGCAGTGAAGATAGTGGGGAACACAGACTTGGGAACACCCCAGCCCCACCTCCCCCGCCGAACCCCCCCCCCCCCACCCACCCACCCCCACCCCACACACACACATTTTGCCAAACATCCCAAGATGACACACATTCACAGAGGAGTGTCTTTCTTAGGTTCATGGGAAAAGTGAAAGGAGTGAGATCACATTCTGGTCAGCCTCATGAAGGGCATGACCAATAGAAAGAATGTGACAAAGAAACACCTAGTTCACCCTTCTGGACAGGGCATTTCATTGTTAGTACTATTGTTAGTACTGCAGACTAGAGGACTATGCTATTATTCAAGCAGTTTGCATATTCAATTCAACTGTTCCAAGCATTGCAACAGACTTGTGAAAGGGCCCTTAGGATTATCATACAATTTGAAGATTAAATAAAAGTCTGGTGTTTTCATTTAATGGGATGACAATCAGGTATGAGTGAGAGGCCGTTTCTCAAAGCTTAATCACATATCAAAGACATTTGTGCATGTGTATCCTGGCCCGAACAAAGGTGTATTTAAGGACCCTTAAGAAAAAGAGTTCTGTAAATACTTTGAACTCCCCCCAATCAACAATCAGAGAAATTGTGCACAAATCGAGGAAATTTAGGACTGTTGTTACCCTACCCAGTAGTGGTTGAACATCATAGATTATTATAGCTGCAAGGCCTGTCATAGTCTAAGAGATTACAAAGGAACCTTGAGATTACAAAGGAACCTTGAGATTACAAAGGAACCTTGAGGAACATTTAAGCAACTGATGCCATGTCTCACATTGGTGAAATATCACTAAAATTTGGTGAAAATTGGTAAAATATTGTTGCAGTTTGCAAAATGTCATGTGGATAAACCAGAAGATTCTGGAAGAATGTTTTGTGATGGATGAAGTCAAAACAGAACTTTTTGGCTTAAATGAGGAGGGTTATCAGGGCCGGGCCGAGGCAGAGGCTGAAGAGGCTCCAGCCTCAGGGCGCAGTGTAGGAGGGGGCGCACAATTCATTCAGCTGTCATTCCCAATTGTGTTTGAAGCAGAAAGAAATAAGAAAAGGGGATACATGGCAGTGACTGCAAGCCAGATAAGTAGAGATTGAGGTTGGGGGCCCTCTTAGTCTAATAGCAATCAGTGTGCGTCGGCTGGGGTGGGAGGGATGGAGGGGCGCACTTTGGTGTCTCAGCCTTGGGTGCTGAAGGACCTTGTCCCAGCTCTGAGGGTTATATTTGGAGAAAGAAGAACACTATACTATCCCATCTTCAAAACATGATGGTGGGAGTGTTCTGGTGTGGGCCTATTATGCTGCATCTGGGCTTGGTCAGCATGCCATCATTAATGATGCAATGCAGTCTAAATTATAACAGAGATTCTAAAGGAAAGTGTTAAGAAGTCTGTCAATGAACTGAATTTCCAGAGACAGTGGGTAATGCAGCAAGACATCAATCCTAACAAAGAAAGGTTAAAGCAGCAGGGTCAGCCATACTATGCCAGGAAAAAAACATATATAAGTAGATAACTACTTGTTCTACTTACATAACAGATGTATTGTACTGTCCACACATTTCAGTGGATTTCTGTTCTGGCATTTGCCATTTTGGTTCCCTTTGAATGAAGCCAACACTGATGTCATTTCCTCCCTTACTCTTGCAATTTTCTCCTAGATTCTGCTCTACCTAGCTTGCTTCATGGGAGGACAGCAAGATCGGATTTCAGCCTCATGTCACACTGAACTTCCCTTAGCCAATCAGTGAGTAGCAGGAATGTGGGAGGGGTGATAACAAGCTTCCTTCTCATCCTCAATGTACCAAATATAGACAGGCTGACAGATGAGATTTATTGCAGCAGAAACATTTCTGATTAGACTGGAGTGCTTGCAATGCAGGGTAAAGGTTCCAGGCTGCATAATGAATACAGAGCAGTGGGTAAATGGAATTTGATTTTTTGGGGGGCAGACAATCGCTCTTTAAAGTGAACCCAAGCTGAAATTTTCTTCAAAATGGAAATACTTAACTAAACTGTTTAACACTATGAGGACTGCTTTTATGTTTCTAGGACCTTCTAGACTGGGGGCAATGGCTACCTATATCTGCTATGTTTAATGCATCCTGAGGGGGGGAGGGGTGACTGGTCCCTATCGTGACTTTTGGTGACGGCACTCTACAAGGCATGTGACTTTGCACTAAGTGTGTGTGCTGTGCAAATATTACACCCTATGTTTCTCGTTTATGCTTTGATTTATCTGAGGTTGAACGCATTACAGAGGAGTTGAGTGGATCCAAGCGTCCCCACCTCTACATACAGGAGCGCAGCTGGACATATCTATAAAAAATCCTTTTAGCCTATCGCATTGTTAGGGGGTGTGTTTATAGATAATGGCAGTTGGTGCTGTCTAGTTTTTTTCATGTCTGCCAGTAACAAAGATGATGATGTGCAGACTGACTGTGGATCAAACAACATGAAGAAATTACATGGTGTATATCAATCACTTCTTGAGGGCTCTTTTTTTTTTTTTTTTTCTCACTTTGCAAAGTATTGATTTATTATTTTCCTCCTACTACAATTTTTTGGTAAAGTTCCTCTTTAAGCATAGCTGGTTAATGTACATTTCCAATAATATGTATTCAATAAATGGAAAGGTGAACTTTTGCCTTAAAGAGAATCTGTACTCTAAAATTATTACAATAAAAAGCATACCATTCTATTCATTATGTTCTCCTGGGCCCCTCTGTGCTGTTTCTGCCACTCCCTGCTGTGATCCTGGCTTGTAATTGCCAGTTTTAGACAGTGTTTACAAACAAAAGGCATGGCTGCTAACCAGCTTGTGATAGGCTGAGAGGAGCTCAGTCTGTGACTCACACAGAGCCTGCAGGGGGCGTGGAGAGGGTGTGTATAGCTTCTATCCTATCACAAGCAGAGCAGCACATTCCTGCCTGAGTGCCAGAGCCCCACAAAGCTGTCAGAGGAAAGAAGATTAGATTATATAACTGTGCAACTAGGAAAGGCTGCAATAAGACAGACCACATTAGAACAGGTATAGGAAATTATAGGATAGAAGAAATAAGGCTGAAAATGTTGTTACAGAGTTTCTTTAACAGCCCTGCAAAACAGATGAGTCATCAAGCGCCCAGGAACATGGCTAACAAGCACTACTCCTGGGTCCTGAAGATATGATTGCTAATTTTATAGGGCGGATGCTGCCTGCATTTACAATGTAAAATAATTTTTCCTGGAAGTACAACTGTAAAACAGTAAGATTTGAGAAAATCATCATATCAGTGTCTGCGTTTTCTATTTGCTAGGTTTCAATAAGCAGTAATTGTTTCTCACACACAAGATGAGGAAGAATAGCAGTGTGCCCCTGTCTCTCATTATCACCACTCCAGCATTTATTTCCATCGTTTGTTTTCTGCCTCCTCCAATATTTCCAGTGCTACAACAAATCCCATCAGCAAACAGGATTAGTTGTGCAGATGCTGTGCTGTTTAACAAGGCATGGAAATATTTTCATTTGCAGCGTTTTCCAGTAGGAATCATTGAAACATTGCATGGGGGATTAAAAGTGCTTTCTCTTTTTGTACCTGGATTACAACTGTTAACCTCTTGGAGCAAAACATATGCCAATTTGCATACATTTTCTTCTGTTAAAGATTAAAAAACTAATAAAGGGTGACTTTGCTTTTGAGACAAATGGTACAAAGACTAACTTCAGGAAAAAATAAATAAATAAATAAATACATACAATTTAATTTTGTGGAAAGGTGTTAACAATCTTTTGTATTTTGCAGCTGCCAGTGTTCACATTATGAAGATACTTTCTCAGCTTTTGCCCGGAGACTTCCAAAACATTTTATAGGTGCTCATACATCTAGTCATGATGGGCAGATTCGACCAAGAGACGTCACACACGCGCCACGTGCTATACCCCGGCGGCGTGTATACCGCTAGTGGAAGAGCGTGGGATGCCGAAGATGGATGGGCACCCAGCGGTGGGTGACACAAGACAGGTAATGTATAAATGCACACACGGGAGCACATTTATACACTAGGGTGGACAGCGACGGGGTTCCAATATCGCTCGCTGTTACCGCAGTGCACATGATCGATCACGACGGTTCAGCATAATGCAGCATGTCCAATCGATACCTGCGACCAATGTCGGCCCAAAATTGGTTGCATCATCAATCAGGCATGCTCTTGGCGCCATCGATTTTCATTTGATTCGATAATTTGATTCGAAAATTACCAAATCGAATGGTCGCTCAGCAGCCAAGTTATATACCAAAAAAAACACCTTTTTGGTTACTGGACTTTTTGGCATTGTGGCAGCTTTCATGAGGATTCCAGAAGCCACCAGGGGCCATTTGCAATGTGAGGTGATAAGAAGCTCAAAACATTCAAGCGTCTTATCAGACATCGCTTAGGTTTTACTGGTAAATTCAATTGCCTGAACGATGTACAGTTATAAAGAACATAACTCTGGGGAATATGATGCCCTTGTGTCCTGTGTGATGGCAAGCAACAGGGAGAGAAGTATTTTTACCATGAATCTGTCCATGGCACTGCCACCTGGCCCCCCAGGGAGATGTGCGCACACCTATCGTTGTTACCGGACATCTGTCACTACAGCAGGCTCCCGGGCACTTACACAGAGCTCGCCACTGCATGCCAGGCTTTCCTGGCACCATTGCTGCCTATTCAGGGAGCCCAGGCAAGGCATCTTTTAGCCTCCCAGGGTTTATAACCAATGGGAATGAATCCTCCCTGAGGAGGATTTTAATTGGTCCTCTAAGCTGACCCATAAAAATCCTCAAGGTGGATTCCCATTAGCTAAAACCCTGGAATATGGGGAGCTCAGGTGGGAGCTTCAAGCCTTGTTTTTTTTTTTTAATAAATTCTTTTTATTGGTTTTTTTTTTTTTCTTAAAACATGTAAAAATTAACAAACCATTGCTCACACGCAGGTGAGCATGAAAAAACTTAAAACTTGCACATTGCTCACTAGTCAGACAAATACATTATAATATCCTCCTCCCCCCCCCCCTCCCCGCTCATTAAATTCCATCTCAGAATCTTAAGTGATTACTATTTAGATATTGCAGTGTACAATCAAATTACATTTCTGAGATATACATATTGTCAGCAGAGTATTTTGTTGTCAGGTATAGTCACTTACATCATATTGTGATTTGTATCTGTTAGGCTTGGGGGTGTATTCTCCACGGTCAGCACGTGATGCATAAGCTGACGGGAAGGAGGTACACACACCAGCACAAGGAATCAGGATATCCCCAGTTTAGTGGAGGAGAGGACTGACTCCGATAGGAGATTGTGGCGCACAGAGCCGGTGCAGATCCGAACAGCCACAAACAATACTTTCGTGATAACGTCTCAGCGCAAAGTTGCGCTGAGCGCATAAACCAGAACTGAGGAGATCAGGGCAGGTAGACAGAATGAACGCCTGCTTAACTAGCCACTACTTAGTGACAGCAAGCGTCCACAACAAGACAGACTGGAATGAGGCAGCCAATGCGTTTGCAGCGATGGCGTGCCTCACAAAGACAGGACAGGAGAGTCAAGAAATAGCAGGATCAAGATAGATGAACGTAACACAGACAAATATACAATAAGTATGTTTTCCTAGCGTATTACTATTACAGCTATCAATGAAACTATTTGTAACGTCTGACTAACATATGTATATATCGGCAATGAACCAATATATGACATAAGCAGGAACACTGACTAGCACTGGAGCAATACAGGGAACAGGACTCAGAAGGATTCGCTATCTCTTCGCAGAGATGAACGCAATCCACAAACGGTAACAGGACAGGAATCAGAAGGATTCGTTATCTCCTCGCAGAGATGAACGCAATCCACAAACAGGACCAGGAGCAGGATACTAACTCAGCACGGGTGATCACGATACGCGCAACCACCAAAACGTGCTGAAAGGCTGACTAACTGAACACAGGAAATAAACAGTTCGTGTACGTATATATCAGCGACACTGATGTATCAACGTAACACGAATACAAGGAAAATAACAAAATGCGCAAGTATGCGTATATATTGGCGATGAACCAATATATGACACAAGACAAGCAGAGTAACAACTTCTAGAACAAGAGCAGAACTAGGAGGACTCGCTGACCCCTTCGCAGGAGTCAGCGCAGTCCACACGGACTAGGAACGAGGTGGGGCACGAGCAGAGTAACAGACAGAATCTGAGACTATGGTAGCCCATCAAGCATTGCAGGAAGCAGTTCTTTATACTGAGGTCATCCAATGGGAGCAGACCTGCAGATTCCCACACAAGTGAATGGTAATTAATCACAGGCTGACAGCAGGAAAAGGCAGACAATGATATGCAGCCTGCAGGAAAGGGATTGCCCCTCCATTGCAGCAGACAATGTTTGTTTACACAAAAGCATATTAAACTGTCATTAACTTCAGAGCGACTGCAGATGGAATCAGCAACTAGTTTAAGTGCAAACCAAACTATGCAAGCAAATGCATGTAATGACATCAGAACTGCTTGGGTTGCAATACCACTGCAGCCAGCAGTAAACGCTGCAGACATGATCATAACAGTATCCTTGTTACTGGTCCATGGTTCCCATATTTTTTTAAACTTCTGTGGACAACCTCTAGCTATATAAGCAGCCTTGTATAGGTGTATTGATTCATTGACTAGTTTTTTCCAACATTGTAAAGTGGGTGGGTTCGCGCTCTTCCAATTTAGGACAATAGCTTTGTGATAATAGAATAATAGGAGCCCCACTAAGGACCTTTGGGCTCTTGTAGAGGCAAGCCTGGTGGTGTCTCCTAAGATACAGTGGTGAGGATCTACTGGGATTTTTATTTTGGTAATGGAGGATATGTAGTCGCAAATAGTTTTCCACATAGGAGCAATTTCTGAGCAATGCCAAAGTATGTGGTCTAGGTCTGCATTTGGAGTATTACATCCCCAACAAAGAACTGATTTAGTCGTGTCGAATTTTGTTAGTTTGGCTGGAGTCAGATATGCTCTGTGGAGGATTTTGTATTGAATTAGTCTGTCACGGGTTGCTATTAGATATGTGAAGGGTTTAATTCATACATCCTCCCACTCCTCATCGTCTAGGGTTGGGATGAGGGTAAGCCAAGGCTGCTTATATATAGAAATATGAGGTTCTGTAAGGAGTATAATATTTTGATAGATTTCTGATAGCGCCTTTTTGAGGTTTTCTTTGTGTAGTATATCCTCCAGTTCAGTAGTTTGCAAGCGTATTGACATCTTTCCAAACTCTGCATAAAAGGCATGCCTGAGTTGTATGTACCTAAAGAAGTAAGAGTTTGGAAGAGAAAAGGTGTCTTTCAAGGTGTTAAATTCTGCTAATGTACCAGCTACGATGATATGTTCCAGATTAACGACTCCTTTAGAGATCCAGATTATTGGATCTGGAATTGTATAAAAAATTTGGCAGTTTAGGGTTATTCCATAGAGGAACTTTGGGGGATTGTTTGTGTTGAGAGGGGCTATTCCATTTGTGGACTATATCCCATGCTCTAATGACGGTTATCATATTGGTAGTTAGGGGGTAAGGGGCATTTGTTCCTCTATATACTAGTTGTCTAAGAGCTTCGAGAGATCCTAGAGTCGCTGTATCTAATATGGTTGAGGCATTTGTGTGATCCTGAGTTAGCCACCAGTGTGCTGTAACTAGTTGGCATGCAAGAAAATATTTAAATAGATCAGGAAAGGCTAATCCACCCTCAGTCCATGGCCTCTGTAATTTCTTGATACCAATTTTAGGAGTTTTGTTATACCAGATATAGCTTGTAAGAATAGAGTTGAGTTGTGTAAAAAAAGTTTTTGGTACCCAGACTGGGCAGTTTCTGAGGGTGTAGAGGTATTTCGGGAGGAGTTTCATTTTAACCAAGTTAATTCTTCCTATCAAAGATAGGGGCAAGGTTTGCCATCCCGTTAGTTTTTGTTTAGTAAATTGTATCAAAGGTATGAGGTTATCTGTTATGAAGTCATCTGTGTTATTGGATATCCATATTCCTAAATATTTAGTTTTGGTGATTATCTCTAGTGGAGTCTGAGGTATGGATATGGAGTTAATAGGAAGTAGTTTTGATTTAGACCAGTTGACCTCCAAGCCCGTGAATGGGGCAAAGGTGGAGAACACTTCAAGTGCACCGACTAGCGAAACTGCAGGGTCAGTTAGATATATACCGTAACTAGGTCATCCGCGTACAGTGACACCCTCTCCTCAAGTCTGCCAATCGTAAAACCATTTATTTTGGAGCTTTGTCTCAGTGCTGTGGCTATTGGCTCCATTGCTATGGCAAACAGTGCCGGAGAGAGAGGGCATCCCTGTCTGGTGCCTCTATACAGTTCGATTGGAGCAGAGACTTCCGATCCTATTTTCACTTGTGTTAATGGGGCTTTATATATAGTCTGTATCCAGGATATGGTTTTGGAATTGAACCCAAGCTTCCCTAACACCACCCATAGATATGGCCACTCTACCGAATCAAAAGCTCGTTGGATATCCACGAATGCTCAAGCTTTAGGGGGGGGGGGGGTGTATTAATAGGAGATTGTATGTGGGTGAATATACGTCTAACGTTTATATCCGTTGTTTTATTTGGCATGAATCCTGTTTGGTCGGGTTTATAATTTCAGTAATATATTTATTAAGCCTAATAGTAATTATTTTAGTTAGTATTTTGAGGTCATTATTTAAGAGAGATATAGGGCGGTATGATTGGCAATCAAGGGGATCTTTTCCTGGTTTTAGTATTAGTATAGTATGTACTTGGTAGAAAGTAGGGGGGAGCTGGCCACTTGTGAGGCAGTGATTTAGTGTGATCTTAAGGTAGGGAGCTATTAGTCTAGAGTACCTTTTGTAAAATTCAATGGGGATGCCATCAGGGCTGGGAGATATTTTGCGTGGGAATGAGGAGATTGCGTCTAAGATTTCATCCTCAGTAATTTCTAACTCCAATTCCTTTGTGGCTACTTCCGAGAGAAGTGTGTCTTGAGGTGTGTTACTAGTAGATTTATACATAGTAGTAAAGTATGAGTGGAAGGCATTTAATATCTCTTTAGGGGAGGATGTTAACTCTCTAGATGGGAGGCGTATTTCAGGGATATTTGTTTGCTCGTTAGGGCTTCTAGATATATTTGCTAAAAGTTTGCCGTTTTTATCCCCTTTTTCAAAGGTGTATTGTTGCCACTCCCGAAGGGAAAGTTTAGTAATATCAGTCATGTGAATGTTTATATTTCTTTTAGCTTGCATAAGATCATTAAAGGCATTATCTTCTGGAGTGTCAGCAAATTTCTGAGAGGCTAGAACTTCTGCGTCATGTAGAGAAGATAGTGTGTTATTAAAGTTTTTCCTCTTGGTGCTGATAAGGTTTATATAGTTACCCCTGATAGTAGCCTTAAAGGCATCCCATGTCATTGGTATTGTAGCTGAGCCTTCATTTAGTTGCCAGTATTGATTTATTTCTGAAGTGACACTATCCCCTATTTCTTTATCCTCTATCCATTTGGGGTCTAGTTTCCATAGTAATTTATTGTGTGTGAGGCCAACTTTACACATTATTTCTAGCGGGGCATGGTCAGATAAGCCACTAGGGAGATAAGAGGCTCCAGTAATACCTGTTAGCAGGTCTACATTGGCGAAGGCCAGATCAATTCTTGAAGCTGATCTGTGTACTGAAGAAAAATGTGAGTATGCTGTAGTAAGTGAATTTTTCCATCTCCACACCTCCATCAGTGATAGTGCCTCAGCCCAGTTGCAAAGATCTGTGTTTTGTGTTCTTAAGGGGTTTGTGGAATCTTTACCAGTAGATATTATATCATTAAAATCCCCTATAATTAAGAGTTTTGCTGGGAGATATCGCTGAAGAGTGGATGTGATTGTATTTAACAGTGCCTTTTGTATAGGAGGAGGGGCATAGAGACCAACAATGCAAAATATTGATCCCATAATAATAATTCGGACAATTACAAATCTACCATCTGGATCTAGGTATGTGCTGATTATTTTATGCGTTAAAGTTTTACTAATGAAAATAGAGACTCCTCTAGAGAATGTGGAATATGTAGAGTGGAATGCTTTAGCTATCCAAGGCTTGGTTAGAGCTTTAATAAGGGAACCATCTAAATGCGTTTCTTGCAGTATTGTTATATGGGGTTTGTGCTTCATTAGGTACTGGAACATTAGAGATCTTTTAAATGGTGAGCGTAGCCCTCTTACGTTCCAGGATATAAATCTTTAGTGGGGTTTCCATTGTGCTATCTTAATGGTTATGACAGGTTGTAGGTTGATTAAATGGGGGGAACCCGCTGGGAGGGGGGTGAGAGGACAGAAAGAAAGCGACATCAACAGTTTACAGTTTATCATATCCAGTGAGATCTTGTGCAATATAAGATAACTTAGCCCGACAACTGCAGGCAACAAAATATAAAACCCTACTGTAGTATTAAAGAAGCTAACCTGAACTTATACCACAGTTTTATTCCCAACCCTTAGTGCGACCAAATAGCCGAGTCAGTGAGACAGTCACTTGGTTACACTAATCACCGGTGCTATTAAATATGCTACCTCTATAGCCTCCGGTTAAAGCATACCTCAAAACGAAAAAAAAAAAAAGGAAAAAGAAAACTAAACAAAAGCTGTCAAATTATAATAAGTAAAGTGAGGTGAGTGGGGGTGGACAAGAGAACCAGCGTGTCACCGCCCAGCAGCTCTCAGGGTGCATAATACCTGCTGAGGGTACTTAAATACTTGAACCGTTACAAACCAAAATTATTAGTTTTGCTTGTGACTATTCCCAGTGATGCATAGCTACTCCCTGAGTAAGTGTGTCCGGTACTACAATCGCAATTACCCACTAGCGTGTCTCTATGCTTAAGTTGTATTGTATGGGCAGAGGGACCAAGCCACGCTGCTCTGTGGGCTGTCAGGGTGCCATTTCCGCGCTGGGATCATTCGTAGACATATATAGTTTAGAGTGTTCTGGTACTGTGTCTAGGCTTAAGACACCACTACATACACTGAAGATAAGCCCAGTAGTGGCCACCTACGTATGAAAGAAGCAGCCAAGACATATTTAAAGTGAACATCAGGTGGAGTTATAAGTCCCCAGCCCCCATCCAGCTTCAAGCCTTGTTAACATTGCGTTCCGTTCGCGTGTCCGTCTGCGTTGGCAGTTTTTGACGCATATTTTTTTTCCTGTTCCCGGCGCTTGGGTGGGCTATTCATTTTTATGCTTAGCGGTTTTCTAATTCACTCCCTGATGCAAGTCAGAAAGTGTACTCTTTGACCCAGAAAAGAATAAATACAATGGGTTGATTCACAAAGCGGTGCTAACCGTTAGCACACTTGTGAAAAGCCCCTCTTCACGCCTAAACGTCGCACTACATGCGACCTTATAGGCGCGATGCGACGTTTCGCGCTCACCAGTGCTAACCTAGTTAGCACCCTTCTTATCACGCCCAAAGTCTTTAGGCGTGCTAACTAGGTTAGCACCGCTTTGTGAATCAAGCCCAATGTATTTATTCTTACAAACGCGAATGCAATCGCTAAACAAAGCGATTTTGTGAGCGTTTTGCGTTTCTCCTATCCTTTCCACTGAGGCGGAATCAAAAATGGTACACACACTGCTTTAATAATAATAATAATCTGAACATTTATATAGCGCTTTTCTCCTGTCGGACTCAAAGCGCTCAAGAACTGCAGCCACTGGGACGCACTCAAGAGGCCACCCTGCAGTGTTAGGGAGTCTTGCCTTGAACTCCTTACTGACCCTAGCCAGTATTCGAACCCTGTTCGCCATGTCAAAGGCAGAGCCCTTAACCAGTACACTGTCCAGCCACTGCTTTACTGATCGGACAGTGCACGACCCGTACTTATATGAACCTTCTCATACATATTCATTGTCCACGCGGTTGGGGGGCGATTTTAAAAATCGTGTAAAAAAAAACCAAAAATGCCTGCAGTGTGAACAAGCCCTCAATGATGCTTTGACGGAGCTCTCTGAATAGTGTAGCCGTACAGCCGACAAGAAGATGTGCGGCGTGTCCGGGCTCTAGCGGGGGATGAGTGTCCCGGCAAGCAGTGGAGGAGCAAAGGGTGGTCCTGTTGGGCAATAGGAGAAAAAGGTGTTTTTTTAATCTTTTTTTTTTAACTAATGAATATGGAGTGATAAATGA
Source organism: Hyperolius riggenbachi (assembly GCF_040937935.1). Classification (NCBI taxonomy): domain Eukaryota; kingdom Metazoa; phylum Chordata; class Amphibia; order Anura; family Hyperoliidae; genus Hyperolius; species Hyperolius riggenbachi. Next base: position 461,217,615 of record NC_090646.1, read on the forward strand.
CTTCCTTCGCCTACTAAAAAAAGGCATCTGTGGTCTCCTTAGTAAAGGAAACCCCAAGATGCCCAAAGAAGCAAGCGGGACATGGGCAATATGGACTTTTAATATTCATCTGCTTGGAATTCAGAATTAGACACTACTGCAAACAGGATTCAGGAAATCCTGAATATGTGATTTAACACTTTGTTACATTATAAAGCAACTAAAATAAATGTAAAATAAAGAATTTGCCAAAGGGCTTCTCTCTAATTTTTAATGATCAGTAAAATTATATGTAATTAACTTCTATGGATAATTGCATTTTGTAGATTATCTTTCTTTCCTCGCTGGTTTTATAAATAAACTCTCTTGAGGGTAGATACAACAGGGAGAATTCCTAAAAAGTTCTGCACATAAAACTAGCAATGAAAGCCAGCATGTCCAGATCCTAAATCCCACTACATGAATCATTTATACAGAAAAACAAACAACTGTCTGGTTGCTGCCACAGTTCAATGCATATTTTCTCAGATACATCAGTCTTTATCAGAGTTACTAAATATCTACTAAGAAAAGTATGTAAGAAGACGTGAATATTGCATCAATGACTGTATCAAACAGCTGAATAGCCCCTTGGGCTAACCCTCAGAGAACAGTGGATCAAGGACAAATAGAAAGTAAAATGCTTTCTTTATTGATTACATTTTCAGGCTTTTGAGATAGCTGAGATTTGTTGGTTTGCTCAATAAGAAAGATGATCAGTGAGCTGCAAATTTTTCTAATTTTATGTACATTTTGCAGCAGTTCGTATGCAGCTTGGAGCGAGTCCAAACAAACACAGTTGCAGCCACATTAAATTGGTCAGCTTCAAACTGCATATGAATTGCAACCAAATTTGCATAAAGTCAGAAATATTAGCATCCACTATATCATCTGTAATCGATAACAGGTTTTGCTTAACTCTTCATATCCCTTCTTCTACTGATAGCTAACATGGTATATTCAAGTAGATCAATTCAACCTACTGCAATATTAATTGTAGAGCTAGCTTAACTCCAGGCACAGATGTTTCCATAGACCCGTGAAGGCATACAGAGGCAGAACTTGTTTTAATCTGTGTATAAGTGCCATGATCATCTAAAGCCAAATACATTGAATTAAGCTTACTGATTAGGAGCTTTTTCAGCAGCTGTTCACTGCATCATAGACTTCTGTATCTGGAGGTCACGGTCTTCTCTTTGTGTTGCTTACGCCCGTTATTTGTAGCCACAGTTTGCAACCCAATATCTTATCAAGTGCCTCCAGTGCCCACATTCCCTATAGTAACTGATATTAGTTTGAGGCGGTTAAGGTTAGGCGTGGGTGGGGTGGGTTTTAAGGTTAGGTATCGCTGGGGGGGGGTCATCAGTGGGAGGGGTTTTAAAGTTAAGCATCGCTGGGGGGGGAGTCTTAAGGTTAGGCCTTGGTGGGGTGGGTGTTAAGATTAGGAGTCACTGGGGTGCAGGTGTCTTAAGGTTAGACATCGTGGGGGATCTTTTTAAGCTAGGCATCAGTGTGTGTGTGTGTGTGTGTGGGGGGGGGGGGGGGGTCCTTAGTGTTAGACCTCAGAGGGGGGTAGTAAGGGTTAGGCATCAGCAAGGCGGGTGGTTATTGATAGGCATCAGCAAGGGGGGGGTCAGGCATCATAAAGGGGTGGTAAGGGTTAGCTATCGATAGAGGGAGGACTCTGTGTGAAAATACATTTCCAGATGCCCTTTTTGCATGTACACATTGTATCAACAGAAGCCTAATTTGACAAAGCATTTTGGGTACTTTGGTCACTTAACTATCAGATGGCATACATATATATATACAGGGGCGTCGCTAGCCCTGTTTTAGGGGGGCACGTGCCCCCAATCTTTCCTGGGGTGCCACGGATCTCCCGGCCGCCGCTGCCCCCTCTGTCAGCGGCTCCCTCCAGCCGCCGCCGCCGCGTCTCAGACCTCAGGATCAGGCGGCGAGCCGGCGACCAATCGTGCGGGCGCTAGGACCCAGCGCCCGCACTGATATGCGGAAGTGACATCACTTCCGCATATCGAGCGGGTGCGTCCAGCGCCCGCTCGTACATCTGGTCGGGTCGCCGCTGATCCTGAGGTCTGCTGAGAGGTAGGGGGGGGAGCGGCGGCGGCTAGAGAGGGGGCCTCCCTGTCACTCACTCACTAAAGGGGCTCCCTGGCACGCACTCACTCCCTAAAGGGGCTCCCTGTCACTCACTCACTCCCTAAAGGGGCTCCCTGTCACTCACTCACTCCCTAAAGGGGCTCCCTGTCACTCACTCACTCCCTAAAGGGGCTCCCTGGCACGCACTCACTCCCTAAAGGGGCTCCCTGTCACGCACCCACTCCCTAAAGGGGCTCCCTGTCACTCACTCACTCCCTAAAGGGGCTCCCTGTCACTCACTCACTCCCTAAAGGGGCTCCCTGGCACTCACTCACTCCCTAAAGGGGCTCCCTGGCACTCACTCACTCCCTAAAGGGGCTCCCCTGGCACTCACTCACTCCCTAAAGGGGCTCCCCTGGCACTCACTCACTCCCTAAAGGGGCTCCCCTGGCACTCACTCACTCCCTAAAGGGGCTCCCCTGGCACTCACTCACTCCCTAAAGGGGCTCCCCTGGCACTCACTCACTCCCTAAAGGGGCTCCCTGGCACTCACTCACTCCCTAAAGGGGCTCCCCTGGCACTCACTCACTCCCTAAAGGGGCTCCCCTGGCACTCACTCACTCCCTAAAGGGGCTCCCCTGGCACTCACTCACTCCCTAAAGGGGCTCCCCTGGCACTCACTCACTCCCTAAAGGGGCTCCCCTGGCACGCACCCACTCCCTAATGGGGCTCCCTGGCACGCACCCACTCCCTAAAGGGGCTCCCTGGCACGCACCCACTCCCTAAAGGGGCTCCCTGTCACTCACTCACTCCCTAAAGGGGCTCCCTGTCACTCACTCACTCCCTAAAGGGACTCCCTGGCACTCACTCACTCCCTAAAGGGGCTCCCCTGGCACTCACTCACTCCCTAAAGGGGCTCCCTGGCACTCACTCACTCCCTAAAGGGGCTCCCCTGGCACTCACTCACTCCCTAAAGGGGCTCCCCTGGCACTCACTCACTCCCTAAAGGGGCTCCCCTGGCACTCACTCACTCCCTAAAGGGGCTCCCCTGGCACTCACTCACTCCCTAAAGGGGCTCCCTGGCACGCACCCACTCCCTAAAGGGGCTCCCTGGCACGCACTCACTAAAGGGGCTCCCTGGCACGCACTCACTCACTAAAGGGGCTCCCTGGCACGCACTCACTCACTAAAGGGGCTCCCTGGCACGCACTCACTCCCTAAAGGGGCTCCCTGTCACTCACTCACTCCCTAAAGGGGCTCCCTGGCACTCACTCACTCCCTAAAGGGGCTCCCCTGGCACTCACTCACTCCCTAAAGGGGCTCCCCTGGCACTCACTCACTCCCTAAAGGGGCTCCCCTGGCACTCACTCACTCCCTAAAGGGGCTCCCCTGGCACGCACCCACTCCCTAAAGGGGCTCCCTGGCACGCACGCACTCACTAAAGGGGCTCCCTGGCACGCACTCACTCACTAAAGGGGCTCCCTGGCACGCACTCACTCACTAAAGGGGCTCCCTGGCACGCACGCACTCACTCACTAAAGGGGCTCCCTGGCACTCACTCACTCCCTAAAGGGCCTCCCTGTCACTCACTCACTCACTAAAGGGGCTCCCTGTCACTCACTCACTCCCTAAAGGGGCTCCCTGTCACTCACTCACTGCCTAAAGGGGCTCCCTGTCACTCACTCACTGCCTAAAGGGGCTCCCTGTCACTCACTCACTGCCTAAAGGGGCTCCCTGTCACTCACTCACTGCCTAAAGGGGCTTCCTGTCACTCACTCACTGCCTAAAGGGGCTTCCTGTCACTCACTCACTGCCTAAAGGGGCTCCCTGGCACTCACTCACTGCCTAAAGGGGCTTCCTGGCACTCACTCACTGCCTAAAGGGGCTTCCTGGCACTCACTCACTGCCTAAAGGGGCTTCCTGGCACTCACTCACTGCCTAAAGGGGCTTCCTGGCACTTACTCACTGCCTAAAGGGGCTCCCTGGCACTCACTCACTACCTAAAGGTGCTCCCTGTCACTCACTATCGGGGTCCCTGTCACTCACTACCTAACTGGAGGCGCCTGTCACTCACTAGCTAACCTGGGGGTCCCTGTCACTCACTACCTAACTTGGGGGGGCTACCATATTAAGGGGGCATTCTGCCTATTTATGTGAAATGCTGTCTATTTATGTGCCTCATGACTGCTGAATGTGTCTTGTTGGGAGCCTTATGATTTGTTGGGGGCCTCATGATTGCTGAATTTGTCTTGTTGGGGGCCTCATGATTTGTTGGGGGCCTCATGATTGCTGAATTTGTCTTGTTGGGGGCCTCATGATTGCTGAATTTGTCTTGTTGGGGGCCTCATGATTTGTTGGAGGCCTCATGATTGCTGAATTTGTCTTGTTGGGGGCATCCTGATTTGTTGGGGGCCTCATGATTGCTGAATATGTCTTGTTGGGGGTCACATGATTGCTAACTGCGAGACTATGGGAAAAGCTGAATCCTTATCATATGAGACAATAGCATTAAACCTACTTTTTTAGCGTTTTAAAACAGAAAATAAAACTGGGAGGTTCTAAAAAATTGAATACATTTTTCAGGAGTAGGATGGATGAAATTGTTTATCTTCACAGTTTATTTTCAACTTGGATTTTCCATAATGTTCATGTATGAGTTAAAACGTTTGTACAGTATTTAGTTTAAATTGCTGTTGCCACTTTGCGATAGATACCGGTAAGTGACTTTTGGGTTGCAGTTTGGGCACTCGGCCTCCAAAAGGTTCGCCACCACTGTCCTAATCTGATGTCCCACCATTGCTAGGTTCATGTAAATTTGTCTCCACCCGTTACCACACCTATATTCTGGTCCATGGCCCACCCATTTTTTGGTGCGGCGCGATAAGCACGCCACACAACGTGATCGTCATATTTTTGGCACGCTAGCTGCAGTGTGCTGAATTCTGCTGCCTACAGTATGTACAGTATACGCTGTTCTCTAATGCTTGCACTGTGTGCTGATTTACCTCCAGTGTGTACAGTGTAAGGTGTTACTCTGTGCCTTTATTGATTGTAAACCAGCTGTATTGTATGCTGATCCCTGCTACTTTCAGTATGTACAGTATTAGCTGTAAAGCCTGGTACACACATACAATTTTGATTAGCCAATTTTAGCTCTGTTCATAAAATTCATTGTCTGTTGGCCCACTTACTGCACGGGGGTGGGAAATTGGGGGTCAGTGATTGACCAATCAAAATTGTATGTGCGTATACATCTTTGATCTATGCCTATACTGATTGTAAATGATCGAAATAAAGGACAGGGGGCTCCGTCCAATATTTCGATGGGCAGGCCCGTTATCCGTAGCTTACACCGCTGCTAAGTTCATGTACATTTGGCCCCACCCATGGCCACGCCCACTCACCGCATGGCCACGCCCATTTTTTGCCGCGGCGCGCGCACCTCCCCTCCTGGTGCCCACAGGTGCCACTGATCTCCAGGGACCCTAGAAACGCCCCTGTATATATATATATATATATATATATATATATATATATTTGTAAATGTAGTCAGGCCTTAAAAACCCTTTAACTGCCAATAATATGGTTTGCTTGTCATGGGAAGGTAAGCAGCTTACTGTAATACAAAAGTGATCACAGCTTCGTCTGACCAGGTAGTAGCCAGTGTAAATCCCACACTATTGAAGCTGATTACTGAACCACTGGTAACATGGCAGTGGCAAAAGTGAGCTTGGGCATAGGTAGGCATAAGCTTTGTATGTGTCCATAGTTGGATCAGAAATCGTACATACAGGACGGGTGCAAATTTAAACAGAAAGAGATCTCACTTGTTAGTTCCAGTAAGTTAACACCAGGGGCATAGCAATAGCCATAGCAGCTGCTATGGGCCCCTGGAGCCGAGGGGGCCCAGGTGGTACTTAATTTATTCACCATTAACTCTTTGGTGTTTCTCTACCCTCTGACTTCAACTCAGTGCCCATGAACTAAGTACAGTGTGGAATGTATGAGAATGCATGAGAATATAAATTGCCCAATTAATTCATATGCATAGGATAGGGGCAGGTGGCATTGCTTAAAGAGAAACTCCGACCAAGAATTGAACTTAATCCCAATTAGTAGCTGATACCCCCTTTTTACAATCTATTTCTTTTCACAAACAGACCATCAGGGGGCGCTGTATGACTGATATTGTGGTGAAACCCCTCCCACAAGAAACTCTTGAGTAAGTACTCTTGGCAGTTTCCTGTCTGTGAACCTTGCTGCATTGTGGGAAACAGCTGTTTCCAACTGCCAAAAAAACATGGAGCAGCTACATCACCTGCCAACAGTAAAATTGTCACCATGTGATAAATGTCAGAATGTAAATCAGGGTTTAAAATATTTTACAATGGGCAAACACTGACTAAATAATTTATACATAATTATTGTAAAAATGGAGCACTTTTTTATTACATTATTTTCACTGGAGTTCCTCTTTAAGAATGCCTACATCTAAGGGCCCCATGAAAGGTTTGCTATAGGGCCCATGATGTCTAGCTACGCCACTGGTTAGCACTAGCTAATAACTGAACCTGTGTGAAAAACACTTGGTGGATAACCCTGATATATAGAATAATGTTTTAACCAGTGAAATTGGCATTAGATTTTAATATTTACTATAAAAATGCAGAATGTTTCCTTTCAAAAACAGTGAGCAGTCTAATTGTGCTGACATAATTCTTATTACTGTTATTCTGTTATTTTAAAGTATTTAAAATAGACTATAGTTAGATTTTCTTATTGACAGAGATTGCAAATATTCCCACTTCGTCAGCAAAAGCTTCCTAATCTAAATGCTAATACTTCTTATCCACCAGGGCAGCACATACTGCGCTACAGAACCCATTCATAAGATTTGCGTAACTGGGAAATGCCAGCGGCAGTGTACATTCTCTAGAGATAGAGTGAGTGGGCAGCAATCTGTAGAAGTTATTGTTGCTTACAGGAGATATTCAGCAATAGTAATATGTACATAATTATTGTCTCCATTCCCCTGGCAAAGATGTAGCCAGCTGACTATCGTTTTGGAAACATACAGGAAATTCATAAATTCCCTGGATGAAAAGGCAAATGAGAACAGCAAGAGGATCTATTAGGCCAGGTCCTTAGGAGGGTAATTTGAGCAGCTTACCAAATGCCTGTAACGGTTTTGTGCCATTTCGTAAGCAGTTTGATAAGTGTTTAAAAAGAGGTCAGAGAGCACATCAAGTTGTTAAAGCTCTTAGCAAGCAGAGGACAGGAGAATGCCTTCTTAATACATGTGCCGCCAACCATTGCCATTATGTGCTGCTAACCACTGACATTAGCAGTGTGTGTGTCGTGTGTGTTGATAAGTGACATCAAAACTAGCAGACAATCAATTACATTTTATACTGCTTCTTATAGTAAGGAATATGAATGAAGAAAGATTCTGCTAATTTGCCATGGAGAACCTCAAAGCCTGTTCTTTCTTTTTTTAACCAGTTTGAATGCTACAGTCAAAGAATGAAGATACAAACATCTATACAGTTTACCATATCTAAGCCAGCCCCTTCCCCCTATAATCACACAGCTAACAAACTGGACAGAGTGGAGAAAACAAAATGAGTGGATGGTACAGCCGGAAAAATGACACATAGAGCCCTATGCAATTCCAGAATATAAAGACTCAGTAGCATCGTACACAACTTAAAGGCAAATTCAATTGTCCAGTTCTCACTCCCGATGTCTATGTGAGGTTACCCCAGCACAGCATGTTAAATAAATCGCCTTGACCCAATACTGGACTTTAACCAATTTTGGACTGCACGGCTCTGGCCCCAAAAGGGCCAGAGTCTTTTTTTTTATTCTCATGATCACTGTGATTGTCTCACAGTTATTACTTGGTGAGGAGCCAATGAAACTGGCTCCTTAACGATAGGCAGAAGCTTGGCTGTAGCATGACAGCTGAATGTGTAGCTGCAGCGAGCAGCAATCGGCTAGGGACCATGGAAAGTCACGACATACAGTCTACCCTGCATCATTACTTAGAGCCTCATGGGAGTACGGTCCCGCTTGGGCTTTGGCAGAAAAAGCCAAAGGTGGCTCGTGCTTGTGCAGTAGCATGGACCTGATCAGACTCAGCTTTTTATCTGGAGCCTGACTGGGTCCTTGTTACTGCCCATGCGTGAGCCATTGACAAGCCCTTGTCGATGGTTTTCGGGCAGGGACAACGCTGGAACAGGCCGGTGGAGAAGGACAAGGAAAGCCTCTGGGGGATCTAGAGGCTTCCCTCTCCCGAGATAAGTACTCAAATTGGGCACTTTTTTCCCTACACCTTTCCTTTAAAGAGAAAATCACCGGTATCATTAGAAACTCATAAATCTTTCTAGAAAATTTGAAGGCCATGGATCCGGTATGAATTTCCCCCCAAAAAATGAAGTAACGCTAACCAATATACATTATCTCGTAAAACTGACTCTTTTATAACTATGCCTAAACTTAAACTCTAACCCTATCCACTTATGCTAACCCTCATATAACTAAGCCTAACACTACTACTGTACCCGAGCACCACAGCCAATAACATGACTGGGCTATACCTGTGCCGGAGCCAATCTAGAGTCTGTTTACTTATTGCCGATATCTGCAGTTCAGCTATATAATAGCCGAACTCCAAAAGCGACTGCATTCCACTGCATACTGCATCAATATCCGGAGTTCGGCTATATAATAGCTGAGCCACAGTGTCCAATTTAATCACTCGGTGCACCACAGCCACAGATTCACGTTGCAGTAAATTATGGTGCCTGAGTTAGTGAACCGGCTCTTCTTTGATGCTAACATACATTTGATTTATTTGTATTCTTCTTCCTTTTTTTTTTTTTACTACCGGTATGACCTCTTCCGTACTCCAGCTCTGGGGCGGTTGGGTTGACTGTTGGATAATCTTGGCAGGTCTAGATCCTTCCATTATCTGGAAGATGCCTCCTTCCACTTGTTATTACTTGAATGTTTTTAATTCACTTTTTATTTTGAGTATGCTAGACTTATATTCTGATATTATTGTTTTCAATACATACCTCTGAAAAACCTCAATAAACATACAAGCAAATAGATCAGCCAGTTCACAATATGATTTGATTAGTAGGGAGCTAGCTGTGACAGAAAACACAATGCTACACATTCCATAAAAGTTTATTTTGCAAAAAAATTAAAAACTGATGCAGAAACTAAAATTTCTGCAATGTGCAGCAATGGTGGACACAGTGTAAACTTGTATCTTACACTTTATAAATAGCTCCTAGAAGAACCCACAATATCCAACCAACCATAACATAGGACTTTAAAGAGGAACTATAGTGAAAACAACATAATAAAAAAAAGTGCTTAACCACTTCACCTCCAAGAGTTTTTCCCTTTAAAAACCAGAGCAATAGCGCTCCTTCCATTCATTCGCCTATAACTGTATTACTACTTATCACAACAAAACAATCTATATCTTGTTTTTTTTGACGCCACCAATTAGACTTTATTTATTTATAATTATTCTAACTCCATTTTAACCACTTCACCACTGAGGGGTTTTACCCCTTGAGCACCAGAGCAATTTTCACCTTTCAGCGCTCCTTCCGTTCATTCGTCTATAACTTTATCATTACTTATCACAATTTAATGAACTATAGCTTGTTTTTTCCGCCACCAATTCGGCTTTCTTTAGGTGGGACATTATGCCAAGAATTATTTTATTCTAAATATGTTTTAATGGGAAAATAGGAAAAAATGTGGGAAAAAATTCATTATTTTTCAGTTTTCGGCCATTATAGTTTTTAAATAATGCATGCTACTGTAATTAAAACCCATGAAATGTATTTGCCCATTTGTCCCGGTTATAAAACCGTTTAAATTATGTCCCTATCACAATGTTTGGCGCCAATATTTTATTTGGAAATAAAGGTGCATTTTTTTCAGTTTTGCGTCCATCCCTAATTACAAGCCCATAGTTTATAAAGTAACAGTGTTGTACCCTCCTGACATAAAAATTTAAAAAGTTCAGTCCCTAAGGTAACTATTTAAGTATCTTTTTTCATTGGAAATTTTTTAAAAAAATGTTTAATTACAAAAAAAAATGGGGAGTGTGGGAGGTAATGAGTTAATTTTTTGTGTATAAGTAATGAATTTGTATGTGAAAAATGCTTTAGGGTGTAATTTTACTATTTGGCAACAGTAACTTTTTGTTATAATGTGACCTCCAAGCGTCCTTCCGGGCGCTTGGAGGAAGTACTTGGAGGCTGGATACGTTTTTTTTTCACAATGATCGCGCTGCTTATCAGCAAAGCAGCAGATCATTGCGGGGCTTAGATCAACGAACAGGAATGGATTTTCCCGTTCATTGATCTCCAGGCGAGCGGCGGGCGGCGTGTTTACGAGCGGGAGTGCGTGCTAGAGCGAGCAGGATGCGGGCAGCGGCGGGAGCGCGGAAAGTACGGATTTCTCCATCCCTGGGGGTGAAAGGATGGAAAAAGGGACGGAGAAATTTGTACGGGCGGGGGTAAAGTGGTTAAACACTTTTTTCACAACTACAGTGTCCTCTGTGGCATCCTCCAAGCCACCAGGATGTAGATACACAATTTTAGCTTGAAGCTCTGCTGTGCACATCAGGTGCGCTTCAGAGTGCACACCTGGGACTGTCAGCTGCATTACTAATTGGTGAAAGGGAACATGTTCCCCTGTAGCCAATTAGAGACACCCCTCCCCCCCCCCCCCCCCCCGCGGATGAACGATCACCGCTGTAGCCAACAGTGGTGATCCTTCATCTCTCCCCTCCATGGCCAAAGAATGCTGCTGCTAGAAGAATATCTCACCTTACCTAGTTCCTACGATCATTCTACAGCCCCAGCTGAATAACCGGGTCCCGGCTTGATGACGTCATCAAGCCGGGACCCGGATGTTCGGTATCATAGGGCTGAGTGTAGCGTGGTGAACAAAGGCTGGGGCTGCAGGATGATTGCACGAACCAGGTAAGATGAGATATTCTCCATGCAGGGGCATTTTTTATCGATCTGGCCATGGAGGGGGCTGAGTGTTAAGGGGGGGGGGCACATCTGGCTATCCATAATGGAGGGTGGGGGCTAGATCTGAAAGGGGGTGTGTGAAATTTTATTGGGGCACATCAGGGTAACAGGGGGTGGGGGATTTCATAATGGGGGCACATCTGATGGTCCTGAGGGGCATAACTTAATATTGGGGGCACATATGGCTATAATGGGGCAGGGGACGCTAATCCTGGGGGCACATCTGGCTATAATGGGGAACGCTGATCCCAGGGACACATCTGGCTATAATGAGGGGCGCTTTTCTGGGGGGTGGGGCATCTGTCTATATATATATATGGGGGGTAGCAAGTATGGGGACACAGCTGGCTATACTGGGGGGCTGAAGGAAGGAGATGCAGCTTTTTTAGCAGTTGGAAATAGCTGTTATTTCCCACAATGCAACAAGGCTCCCACAGTGTGATGTCAGCACCTAGGTGCTGATATCACACTGTGGGAGGAGTTTCACCACAATATCAGCCATACAGAGCCCCCTGACGATCTATTTGAGAAAAGGGAAAGATTTCTCCTGGGAAAGAGGGTATCAGCTACTGACTGGTATGAAGTTCAATCCTGGGTTACAGTTCCTCTTTAAATCTTCATCTCACAACATGCATTCATAGGCTCCTTCTTCCTTCTCCTGGTTTACCATTAATTAATCTGCAGTGGAAAGCATAACTGACAGCAAGCATTGTGCAAGATGGCATTTATGCTTCAGCATGCGTGGCTCTCAGTGCACTGGCTTTGGTTTTGCTTTTAGCTCTTGTCTGATCTGACATTTGTAAGAAAAGTCAGGCAGTATTCAACGTGACTACTTTTTACTGTAAGGATTACTAAGAAACAATGCATTGGAAACAGAACACTTGTGTATTTTCACATACCTACTGTATAAACAGAATACTAAAAGCCTATTCAAATTGTATGCATTGTTTTGTGATTCAATGCAATGCGTACCAAATTATAATTGTTAGCTGTGAGATTGTTTCTGTGGAGTCATCACTGCTGTACATATTTTCTTTTACTACATGGTTCTGTCAGGTCAATGTTATGAATTGGATCAGTGCTGCACTGGATAATAGTATCCCGCCTTGTCATGTTCCAGTAACAGTACTTCACCTTGAAGGACAGGTAAAAGGCAAGGTGTGCAGACGTTTCTAGCCTAATGCTGGGTACACACTATGAGATTCTCTTGCCGATTTACTGTCAGATTGATTATTTCCAACATGTCCGATCTGCTTTCCGAGCATTTTCGTATAGACTTCCTATAGAAGTTAACAGAAATTGATCGGAAAATGCTTGAAAAACGATCGGAAAACAGATTGGACATGTTGGAAATAATTGATCTGACAGTAAATCAACCAGAAAATCTCATAGTGTGTACCTCGCATTACTGAACACTGAAGCTTTGCTGAGCCTCTGTTATACTAACCTAATATTTCCCTGGTTTATACAGTAGATGAGACACAGATACATAAGCTTGTTCAGAAAAAACAAAGCAAAGAACAAAAAGACCTAAAAGGTAACGCAAAACCTTAAAGTGAACCTTTAGACTAAAAATCTACTCAGCAGCACTGAAAAGGCTTGGTGCTTCTTTATCAGTTTCACAGAATCAGAACTTTGTTTTTCATACCCTAGCCTCATGTTTAGCTTCACAGAAGAAAACTACCCAGGCATTTTCCCCTGATGCTGTGCAAAGCATGATGGGATTTCTGATTTTTTTTTTGTGTTCTCGTTCTGAAGTTTTGGGGCAATTTCTTTCTTTTTTTTTTTAATTCTTAACCACTTCAGGACCACAGTCTTTCTACCCCTTAAGGACCAGGCACTTTTTTTCCATTCAGACCACTGCAGCTTTCACGGTTTATTGCTCGGTCATACAACCTACCACCTAAATGAATTTTACCTCCTTTTCTTGTCACTAATAAAGCTTTCTTTTGATGCTATTTGATTGCTCCTGCGATTTTTACTTTTTATTATATTCATCAAAAAAGACATGAATTTTGGCAAAAAAATGATTTTTTTAACTTTCTGTGCTGACATTTTTCAAATAAAGTAAAATTTCTGTATATATGCAGCGCGAAAAATGTGGACAAACATGTTTTTGATAAAAAAAAACCCATTCAGTGTATATTTATTGGTTTGGGTAAAAGTTATAGCGTTTACAAACTATGGTGCCAAAAGTGAATTTTCCCATTTTCAAGCATCTCTGACTTTTCTGCGCACCTGTCAGGTTTCATGAGGGGCTAAAATTCCAGGATAGTACAAATACCCCCCAAATGACCCCATTTTGGAAAGAAGACATCCCAAAGTATTCAGTGAGAGGCATGGTGAGTTCATAGAAGATTTTATTTTTTGTCACAAGTTAGCGGAAAATGACACTTTCTGACAAAAAAAAGAAAAAAAAAAAGTTTCCATTTCTTCTAACTTGCAACAAAAAAAAATGAAATCTGCCACGGACTCACTATGCTCCTCTCTGAATACCTTGAAGTGTCTACTTTCCAAAATGGGGTCATTTGTGGGGTGTGTTCACTGTCCTGGCATTTTGGGGGGTGCCTAATTGTAAGCACCCCTGTAAAGCCTAAAGATGCTCATTGGACTTTTGGCCCCTTAGCGCAGTTAGGCTGCAAAAAAGTGCCACACATGTGGTATTGCCGTACTCAGGAGAAGTAGTATAATGTGTTTTGGGGTGTATTTTTACACATACCCATGCTGGGTGGGAGAAATATCTCCATAAATGACAATTGTTTTATTTTTTTTACACACAATTGTCTATTTATAGAGATATTTCTGCCACTCAGCATGGGTATGTGGAAAAATACACCCCAAAACACATTATACTACTTCTCCTGAGTACGGCGATACCACATGTGTGGCACTTTTTTGCACCCTAACTGCGCTAAGGGGCCCAAAGTTCAATTAGTACCTTTAGGATTTCACAGGTCATTTTGAGAAATTTCGTTTCAAGACTACTCCTCACGGTTTAGGGCCCCTAAAATTCCAGGACAGTATAGGAACCCCACAAATTACCCCATTTTAGAAAGAAGACACCCCAAGGTATTCCGTTAGGAGGATGGTGAGTTCATAGAAGATTTATTTTTTTTGTCACAAGTTAGCGGAAATTGATTTTAATTGTTTTTTTTCACAAAGTGTCATTTTCCGCTAACTTGTGACAAAAAATAAAATCTTCTATGAACTCACCATACTCCTAACGGAATACCTTGGGGTGTCTTCTTTCTAAAATGGGGTCATTTGTGGGGTTCCTATACTGCCCTGGCATTTTAGGGGCCCTAAACCGTGAGGAGTAGTCTTGAAACCAAATGTCGCAAAATGACCTGTGAAATCCTAAAGGTACTCATTGGACTTTGGGCCTCTTAGCGCACTTAGGGTGCAAAAAAGTGCCACACATGTGGTACCGCCGTACTCAGGAGAAGTAGTATAATGTGTTTTGGGGTGTATTTTTACACATACCCATGCTGGGTGGGAGAAATATCTCTGTAAATGACAATTGTTTGATTTTTTTTTACACACAATTGTCCTTTTACAGAGAGATTTCTCCCACCCAGCATGGGTATGTGTAAAAATACACCCCAAAACACAATATACTACTTCTTATGAGTACGGCGATACCACATGTGTGACACTTTTTTGCAACCTAGGTGCGCTAAGGGGCCTAACGTCCTATTCACAGGTCATTTTGAGGCCTTTGGATTCTAGACTACTGCTCACGGTTTAGGGCCCCTTAAATGCCAGGGCAGTATAGGAACCCCACAAGTGACCCCATTTTAGAAAGAAGACACCCCAAGGTATTCTGTTAGGAGTATGGTGAGTTCATAGAAGATTTTTTTTTTGTCACAAGTTAGCGGAAAATGACACTTTGTGAAAAAAAAAACAATACATATCAATTTCCGCTAACTTGTGACAAAAAATAAAATCTTCTATGAACTCATCATACACCTAACAGAATACCTTGGGGTGTCTTCTTTCTAAAATGGGGTCACTTGTGGGGTTCCTATACTGCCCTGGCATTTTATGGGCCCAAAACTGTGAGTAGTCTGGAAACCAAATTTCTCAAAATGACTGATCAGGGGTATAAGCATCTGCAAATTTTGATGACAGGTGGTCTATGAGGGGGCAAATTTTGTGGAACCGGTCATAAGCAGGGTGGCCTCTTAGATGACAGGATGTTTTGGGCCTGATCTGATGGATAGGAGTGCTAGGGGGTGACAGGAGGTGTTTGATGGGTGTCTCAGGGGGCGGTTAGAGGGGAAAATAGATGCAATCAATGCACTGGGGAGGTGATCGGAAGGGGGTCTGAGGGGGACCTGAGGGTTTGGCCGAGTGATCAGGAGCCCACACGGGGCAAATTAGGGCCTGATCTGATGGGTAGGTGTGCTAGGGGGTGACAGGAGGTGATTGATGGGTGTCTCAAGGTGTGATTAGAGGGGGGAAATAGATGCAAGCAATGCACTAGCGAGGTGATCAGGGCTGGGGTCTGAGGACGTTCTGAGGTGTGGGCGGGTGATTGGGTGCCCGCAAGGGGCAGATTAGGGTCTAATCTGATGGGTAACCGTGACAGGTGGTGATAGGGGGTGATTGATGGGTAATTAGTGGGTGTTTAGAGGAGAGAAGAGATGTAAACACTGCACTTGGGAGGTGATCTGATGTCGGATCTGCGGGCGATCTATTGGTGTGGGTGGGTGATCAGATTGCCCGCAAGGGGCAGGTTAGGGGCTGATTGATGGGTGGCAGTGACAGGGGGTGATTGATGGGTGGCAGTGACAGGGGGTGATTGATAGGTGATTGACAGGTGATCAGTGGGTTATTACAGGGAATAACAGATGTAAATATTGCACTGGCGAATTGATAAAGGGGGGTCTGAGGGCAATCTGAGCGTGTGGGCGGGTGATTGGGTGCCCGCAAGGGGTAGATTAGGGTCTAATCTGATGGGTAACAGTGACAGGTGGTGATAGGGGGTGATTGATAGGTGATTGATGGGTAATTAGTGGGTGTTTAGAGGAGAGAATAGATGTAAACAATGGATTTGGGAGGTGATCTGATGTCGGATCTGCGGGCGATCTATTGGTGTGGGTGGGTGATCAGATTGCCCGCAAGGGGCAGGTTAGGGGCTGATTGATGGGTAGCAGAGACAGGGGGTGATTGACTGGTGATTGACGGGTGATTGACAGGTGATTGACAGGTGATCAGGGGGGATAGATGCATACAGTACACGGGGGGAGGGGTCTGGGGGGGGGGGTCTGGGGAGAATCTGAGGGGTGGGGGGTGATCAGGAGGGGGCAGTGGGCAGGGGGGGGGGGGGATAAAAAAAAAATAGCGTTGACAGATAGTGACAGGGAGTGATTGATGGGTGATTAGGGGGGTGACTGGGTGCAAACAGTGGTCTGGGGGGTGGGCAGGGGGGGGTCTGAGGGGTGCTGTGGGCGATCAGGGGGCAGGGGGAGGGAAATCAGTGTGCTTGGGTGCAGACTAGGGTGGCTGCAGCCTGCCCTGGTGGTCCCTCGGACACTGGGACCACCAGGGCAGGAGGCAGCCAGTATAATAGGCTTTGTATACATTACAAAGCCTATTATACAATGTAAGTGCGGCGATCCGGGTGCTAGTAACCCGCCGGCGCTTCCGAACGGCCGGCGGGTTACTACGAGCGGTGGGCGGAGCCAGTCCCCGGCGGCTGATCGCGTCACGAATGACGCGATCGCCGCATAACCACTCCCGCAGCCGCCCCCGCCGATGGGCGTATTGCGGTCGTTTGGGCCCGGACTTTGCCGCCGCCCATCGGCTGGGGGCGGTCCTTAAGTGGTTAATTTAAGATTTGAAGCTTAGCGAGCAGCTGGGAGGGTGATCAGGACACAGCACAGCTGGAACTGTGTCTCATACTCCCTCTCACCTCCTTTCAACCAAAGAGATGGCTGCCCCCATGAAATCACAAACATTTGCCTATTCTTTTAAAACAGGGTGGGTAAGAGATTATATTACCTATCTATTGTAATTAACATAACAAATGTAACTTAATGACAGTATGTTTGTTTAGGCTGAAGTTCCCTTTTAAGAATATTTCTGTTGTACGTTACTTAAATATGCAATACAAAAGAACACACTAATCTCTCTGGCCACATAAAATACACAAGTATTCCTACACAGCCTAAAAACAAATTGTAATGCCACATAAAATCTCACCATAGTAAAATGAAAACATTGAGAGGAGATCATTTTTTTTCTCATAATTGATTGGCGTTATTAGAGTCTACGTTTTTGTGATGCAGTGATGACTGCAAATCATTGTTTCCTCATGTGAATCTATCGTTCATGTTAGAAGACTGCTGGATTTCAGATGAGTAATAAGGCGTGCTGTCTTGTGCTGTCCGCAGTACTGATCCTGAGATTATACAGATGACGCAGAATATCAAACTAAGACATGCCTTGAGAATTGGGGACGCATGTATTGAGAAACTTGCAGTATTAGATGGCAATATATAAAGAAAAAAATCTCTTTTGCCCAAGATCTTAAATTGGTTTAAAGATATATATGTATATATATATGTATATATATATATATATATATATATATACAAGATCTTCTAAAAAAATTAGCATATTGTGATAAAGTTCATTATTTTCTGTAATGTACTGATAAACATTAGACTTTCATATATTTTTGATTCAAATACACACAACTGAAGTAGTTCAAGCCTTTTATTGTTTTAAAATTGATGATTTTGGCATACAGCTCATGAAAACCCAAATTTCCTATCTCAAAAAATTAGCATATTTCATCCGACCAATAAAAGAAAAGTGTTTTTAAAACAAAAAAAGTCAACCTTCAAATAATTATGTTCAGTTATGCACTCAATACTTGGTCGGGAATCCATTTGCAGAAATGACTGCTTCAATGCGGCGTGGCATGGAGGCAATCAGCCTGTGGCACTGCTCAGGTGTTATGGAGGCCCAGGATGCTTCGATAGCGGCCTTAAGCTCATCCAGAGTGTTGGGTCTTGCGTCTCTCAACTTTCTCTTCCCAATATCCCACAGATTTTCTATGGGGTTCAGGTCAGGAGAGTTGGCAGGCCAATTGAGCACAGTAATACCATGGTCAGTAAACCATTTACCAGTGGTTTTGGCACTGTGAGCAGGTGCCATGTCATGCTGAAAAATGAAATCTTCATCTCCATAAAGCTTTTCAGCAGATGGAAGCATGAACCCACTTTTGAACCAGAAACAGCGGCAGAAGCGCCTGACCTGGGCTATAGAGAAGCAGCACTGAACTGTTGCTCAGTGGTCCAAAGTACTTTTTTCGGATGAAAGCAACTTTTACATGTCATTTGGAAATCAAGGTGCCAGAGTCCGGAGGAAGACTGGGGAGAGGGAAATGCCAAAATGCCTTAAGTTCAGTGTCAAGTACCCGCAGTCAGTGATGGTCTGGGGTGCCATGTCAGCTGCTGGTGTTGGTCCACTGTGTTTTATCAAGGGCAGGGTCAAACCTGCTGCAGTTGGTCATTGGTTGACTGGGGTTCAAAAGCTGGAGAGGGGCAGAGCCAAAAACAGCCTATCTGATTTGTTTGCTTTCTATATACAAATTATTGATGTCAAAGACCCCAAAGCTTACAAACTTGGTCATTAAGTGTTTGTGTGGTAGGGTTTGGAAAAGTGAGCGGAGCCAACACCAGCCAAATACATACCTGGGCAACGCCGGGTCATCAGCTAGTATATATATATATATATATATATATATATATATATATATATATATATATATATATATATATATATATATATATATACTGTATATTAGATTCATTACACGCAAGTGTCATTTTGCTAATTATGGCCTAACGGTAATTAAAAAAAACTCCAAAGTCAGTATCTCAGAAAATTAGAATATTACAAGACCAATTTAAAGGACAACTGTAGTGAGAAGGATATAGAGGCTGCCATATGTATTTCCTTTTAAGCAATACCAGTTGCCTGGCTGTCCTGCT